>NC_072004.2:69237500-69548100 GCF_028885655.2 Pongo abelii | reverse complement strand
CCTCTGGCTTCAGAGATGGAAATTTAGTAGGAAAAGACCCACTGAAGGGAAGAAAAGTAGGTCTCCTCCCAGCAGAGTCTGTCTAATAATGTCTAGGGCTTAATAACATTCCCAGATTGAAGAAAAAAAAAAAAGCACATGCCACATTTTTGTTCTAAAGGAAAGAAAGGAATAACAGAGAAAGTGTTTGGTTAAATGGGATTTAAGAATTTAATTTGTAATTGTGTTTCACATTGAGCCCTTTTCCTGGGATTCATATTTTTTAAGACAACAAGTAAAGTAGACATAGATTTTTACCTTCTCTGTCTTTCTTTTAAGAGATGGGATCTCACTCTGTTGCCCAGGCAGGAGTGCAGTGGCACCTTCTTAACGCACTGCAGCCTCGAACTCCTGGGCTTAAGATCCTCCCACCTCAGCCTCCGCAGTAGCTAGGACTACAGGCACACACCACCACACCTAGCTAATTTTATGAAAAACTTGTTTTTTTCATTTTTTAAGACAGGGTCTCCTCTGTCACCCAGGCTGGAGTGCAGTGGCTCGATCTTGGCTCACTGCAACCTCTGTCTCCCAGGCTCAAGGCTTCCTGCCACCCCAGCCTCCCAACAGCTGAGACTACAGGCGCGTGCCATCACGCCAGCCTGATTTTTTGTATTTTTGGTAGAGACGGCATTTTACCATGTTGCCCAGGCCAGTTTCAAACTCCTGAGCTCAAGCGATCTGCCTGCCTTGGCCTTCAAAAGTGCTGGGATTATAGGTGTGAGCCACCATGCCCGGCCTTGAAAAACTATTTTGTAGAGACAAGGTCTTGCTATGTTTCCCAGGCTAGTCTCAAATTCCTGGCCTCAAGCGATCCTCCCACCTCAGCCTCCCAAAGTGCTTGGATTACAGGTGTGAGTCACTGTGCCAGGCCCAGATTTTTACCTTTGCTTTTGGCCCTCTTCACCATAATAGAGATACCCAGGTATAGCCAAATAACTAGAAAAAGAAGTTTTTTTTTTTTTTTTTTTTTTTGAGACAGAGTCTCGCTCTGTCGCCCAGGCTGGAGCACAGTGGCATGATCTTGGCTCACTGCAAGCTCTGCCTCCTGGGTTCATGCCATTCTCCTGCCTCAGCCTCCCCAGTAGCTGGGACTACAGGCGCCCGCCACCACGCCCGGCTAATTTTCTTTTTGTATTTTTAGTAGAGACGGGGTTTTACCATGTTAGCCAGGATGGTCTCGATCTCCTGACCTCGTGACCCGCTCGCCTCGGCCTCCCAAAGTGCTGGGATTACAGGCGGGAGCCACCGCGCCTGGCCGAAAAAGAAGTTTTAAAAAGCTGGATGAATCTCTGTGTTAGATTGTTCTGCTCAACAGATGTTTATTGGAACATCTGCTTCACACCTGCTGTAGGAAAGACAGTGTGGTTATTCAGTCCCTTAATACCAACCTCTAGGCCAGTCACGGTGGCTCACGCCTATAATCCCAGCACTTTGGGAAGCTGAGGCATGAGGATCACCTGAAGTCAGGAGTTCAAGACCAGCCTAGTCAACATGGCGAAACGCCATCTCTACTAAAAATACAAAAATTAGCTGAGCATGGTGGCAGGTGCCTGTAATCCCAGCTGCTCAGGAGGCTGAGGCAGGAGAATCGCTTGAACCAGGAGGCAGAGTTTGCAGTGAGCCAAGATCGCACCATTGCACTCCAGCCTGGGCAACAAGATGAAACTCCATCTCAAAAAAAATACCAACCTCTAAAAAAATCCATGTTGGCCATATGGCCTTGAGCAAATAAAAGAGTACCAAACTTCATCTTGAGTTCGAGTTGGCCTCAGTTCCTCTTCCCCTCTTCAGACATAGAGGACTGTGAGCATAATTGCACTGGGGGAGGCCTTGCAACCATTTTTTTTTTCTTCACCAAAGAGAATGAGAGCCACAGGTCAACCAGAGCCTCTTACGTGCCTACTTACATTAGGGTTCCTAGACTGCCTGGCTGCCAGGAGTCTCTTCCATCTCCCATCCTTGGGCAGACCACTTGAGGTCAGGAGTTCGAGACCAGTTTGGCCAACATGGTGAAACCTCGTCTCTACTAAAAATACAAAAATTAGCCTTTGTATTTTTAGTAGAGACAGGGTTTCACCATGTTAGCCTGGATGGTCTCAATCTCCTGACCTCGTGAACCGCCCGTCTCGGCTTCCCAAAGTGCTGGGATTACAGGCATGAGCCACTGCGCCTGGCCCTCAGTTTTATTATTACACAAACAGGTACCAAACTTACATGAGTTGTTCTGGTCATTGAGAACAGCCTAAGATGGAACAAAGTAGAACCCAGGCCCTCTAACATCCTGACCAGCGCTCAGCCTTTGCCCTGCTTTCATGTTCATTGAGCCCCTCGGTAGTTTTTCTGAGAACCAACATTGCTCTTTCTGTTTAAGCCCTCTCTCTTAAACGTTTAATGTTTCTGTCTTGTTTCAGACCCATTTACCCAATATTAAAGTCCACGCCTACTTCGCACCTGTCACTCCACCCCCATCAGTAGGGGGCAGCAGACAGCGCTTCTGCAGATGCTGCATCATCCTATGACAATGGAGGTGGTCAACCTTGGCGAACTGAGTATTTAATGACACTTCTAGAGCTACCGTGGAGTCTCTCCAGTGGAAGCAACCCCAGTGTTCTGAGCAAGGGTTACAAAGTGAGGGAGGGCAGTGTCCAGATCCCCAGAGCCACACATACATACACATACACACCCTTACCCCCATCCACTCTAGCTTTGTGACCATGGGACTGAAGTTTGTGATGGCTTTATCAAGTAGATTGGTAAAATTTAACCATTCCTGTTGAGGTGCCCATAAGAAAATCATAGGCCAAGATAGGGAGGGGCATTCCGGCAAACCCAGTGTTAATGCTACTGTGGTTTTAAAATTTTTGTCTAGGGGTTTCTTTGGGGATTTTAGAACAGCATCTGCTGTCCTCCAGGGTCAAGAAAAGCATGGAAAGACAATATATGATGTACCCAGGGACCAGAAAGAAAATTTCTTTGCATCTTAGAAATGGTAGACATTCATTGTGACTACAGAGCTTCTATGCTTCCTTGTTTCCATGCCAACATGCTGAGCATGCTCACAAAGAAGGCTCGTCCATTCCTCCTGTGTTTTAGTATTTGGCCCAGAGATTTCCTAAATGGTTGCATTGAAATCACTGTGGTCCAAATGTAATTCTTACACACTCAAATTATCACTGTCTGTAGCACACTTGTGCACCTGTCTTCCCGTTCTCTGTTGCTCCCCCCCGCACTCTTGCTCAGTCTGTCACCTGTTCAGTCTGCTTACTCACTCAGTTGTCACCCTTTTGCTGTTGTCGTGTTTACAATTTGCATTTTGAATGATTAGTTGGGATTACCAAACATTTTTTAAAAAGATATTATCAATAAATATTTTTTTAATTCTAAATTTTACCGTTAGGGGACCCTGCCTGAATCTTTGCCAACTTGCAAGGAAACTATAACGAAAGCAAGAAAAGTTATGAGAAGAAACTGTTTTGATGAAAACAGATGCTACCTTTTGGTTTCTGTTTTATCTTCTGATATGTGATAATTCGCATGGTATCCCCAGTATTCCCCCTACACATTTTTCCTTCTGTCAGACTCCTCCAACTTTATTATAAGGAAAGAGAGAGATATATTATTAGGAAAGAGTGAAAATGATAAATCACAAAACAGAGCCTGAAAGTCCCCACCACCCAAGTTCAGACATTAATGATTAATGTTATTATATATTTACTGAAATCTAGGAGTGATCAGTGGCATCTCTGAGCTATGAGGTTGTTTTAACAGGAATGCCACTAGAGGAGCTGTGTATTCTAGCCAGTCTGTTTCTCTCTTTTCCCCCATTTCAGCCTTTCAGGGATACAAGAATGGCTCTATAACAGCTGGTCAATTGTATGTCAGTGTTAATGGATTCATATCTAGTGTTGGCACCCCAAAGGGCCAGAACCTTCCCATAACCTGTCAGTCATCTCTCTTTTCTGCCCCAGTCTTTTTTTTTTTCTTTTTTTTTTTAAGACAGGTTCTCACTCTTGCCCAGGCTGGAGCGCAGTGGTGTGATCTCGGCTCACCACAACCTCCCACATCCCAGGCTCAAGCGATTCTCCTGCCTCAGCCTCCCGAGTATCTGGGATTACAGGCATGCATCACTACTGCCTGGCTAATTTTTGTATTTTTAGTAGAGATGGGGTTTCACATGTTGGCCAGCCTGGTCTTGAACTCCTGACCTCAAATGATCCATCTGCCTCAGCCTCCCAAAGTGCTGGGACTACAGGCATGAGCCACCATGCCCGGCCCTGTCCAGACTTCTGAATGAAGTATGAATGTAGCCAGGTGAAGCATTGAGGCAGCTGAAAGAGAACACTGAGGGGAAGTAGGGGGTTTAGTGTCTCTGCTCAGCCTGGGCACTAGAACTGAGGGAGGAATTTAGTGTCCAGGACTCAGAGTCCAAGAAGAAGCACCCTCTGTCTCCCCAAAAAATCAGAGGATAAAGGAAGTAAAATGAGTTTTTAAAGCAATTTCTAAACCCCAAGATTAGAAACCCAGTGTGATTTTTAGTAGGGTGATTTTGGAGGGGGGGGGTCCTTTGAGACATTAATGTGCAATCCATCATAATATTAATATTCTATATGATCCAGACAATTAAAAGGCTTGTTTTATTTATTTATTTATTTTATTTTATTTTTTTAGTGATGGGGTCTCGCTATCTTGCCCAGCCTGTACTCAAACTCCTGGGCTCAAGCCTTCCTCCCACCTCAGCCTCCCAAGTAGCTGGGACTACAGGTGTGTGCCATTGTACATAGCTTAAGAGGTTTGTTTTAATGCTGCAGTTGCTGATTATACCAGCATATGTAAGAATAAAGTCTGATTTATTTATCCATTGATTTAGAAGGCAATTGGATGAAAGGGTCTTAGAAGTCTATACTATCCATTAATATTTATCATATTAAATTTATTTTAAATCCTGTTTTATTGTGCCCCTTTAAAAGCGCAGATTACTTGTTTATTCATTCCCCTTTCCCCTTTCCCCTTATTCTCTTTCAGATTACCTTATAAGGAATATAGTTTTTAACATGAAACTCAGTTTCTTGGCTATACCCCTACACATAAAAATACATACGTGCATACACACATACTTCCAGATGTGGTTGATAATATTCAGATCCCTAGGTTACTCATTCAAACAAAACTAAAGGAGAGAACTATTTAGGGGCCATCTGCTTTAAGTTTAAGGTGTTTTGTTGTTGTTTTAGTGCCGGTACAAATTGACCATAAAACCCAGATTGATTAGTGAGTGTGGATTTGAGTTGCCTAAGTTGAGGCTATTAAGGTACTTCTTTACTTAAAAGATAAGTTTTAAAGACCCTATTCATCAGTTCATGACGATCTTGGAAATGTTGTTTCTCTACTCAAAGGGTATGCCCACAGGCAGGTCCATGGGGACTTGCTCTGGTGATCTCTGTTATTAAGGCAAATTCCGCCTGTTTGTGCCGAGAACAGTCAAGTGAGAGAGAATGAAGACTCAGGGGTGTGCAGCACTGGCTTGTATGTTGTCAGGCAGAAGCCTTGTTCCTTTCTCAAGAAAACTTCAGGCCCATCAGGCTTGGAAGGAAGTACCTTTTTTTATGCTGATTTGCAGCCTACACCAGCTAATGAATATGCTAGGACTTTGAGAACACAAAGCATGGTAAGTTTTGGTCAGGTGGAAAGGAGCCTGACATCTGAACATAATGCTTCCTCTCTCAACATCTGGGATACTTTTGAAAATTCAGTAAGGCTTAATATAGGAAAAATTCTTTACAGGAAAAGCTAATTGGTCTGTTTGTCTAACCTCATAGCCACTCCAAAATATGCCTTTTATAATGAAAAAAAACAGAGTGAACAGAGAGAAGAGGTTTGGGGATAAGTTAGAAGGTTCCCTCAAAGCTACTGCCATAAACCTACAGGAGGGCAAGGAGGAATTACTGTAGTGTCTCTGGAAAAAGTTCTTGAGCATCCAAATCATCTCTTTTCTAAGCAGTTTTTTCCCCTAATCTCATACCTTACATCTTCCATCATCATTTGCTGCATCAATGTCTTTTCATCCTCTTCATCAGCCCCATTGAGCTGACTCCAGCCTATTTTTGCACTGATTTCCACCATTTCCTTCCCACACCCATCCTTTCCCTCTATTTAAAGCCTCCATCTCACCCTCAATAATGCTGCTGATTTACTCTCAGATGTCTCAAGTCTAGCTTCCTTTTTGAATCCTTCTCCTACTCCAGGGGCTGTCATGGGCAGCCTTAAGTTCAGTAACTGTCAGGTGGCTCAGGCCATTTTTCATTGGGTGGCCTTTGGTGTTTGCATACTGAATTTGAATTGAGTTTAAAAGCAAACTGTTGGATATGAGGAAGAAAGGGGTATGGCCTTAGCCCTTTTTCCAATGTTTGGAATATGTAAGCATATTGTGCTTTGTGTAAAAAATGTTTTCTTCTCCTATTCTGCTCTTATCTTTACTGAAGGTAAAAGTATTCCTTAAGTAGCTTTTGCAAATTTCTAGTCTGATTTCCACATTCATTAAGTTGATTTAGCAGACATGTAAGTCAGAAGTTTCACATATCCCTTGTATCAAACATTTTTATAGGGAAACCTAGTAAATTTATGATGCTTCATTTTGGGCTTTCCAGACTATTTGAGTTATTCAAGATAGCCATAATGTTTTAGTAGCAACATTCTTTTATTACTTCTAATTGCCTTGTAAAATGCATTGTTATGGCCCGGCACGGCGGGTGGATCACAAGGTCAGGAGTTCAAGAACAGCGTGGCCAAGATGGTGAAACGCTGTCTCTACTGAAAATACAAAAATTAGCCGGGTGTGGTGGCAGGTGCCTGTAATCCCAACTACTCAGGAGGCTGAGGCAGAGAATTGCTTGAACCCGGGAGGTGGAGGTTGCGGTGAGCTGAGATCGCGCCACTGCACTCCAGCCTGGGCGACAGAGTGAGACTGTCAAAAAAAAAAAAAAAGAAAAGAAAAAAAAATGCATTGTTACTAGTTTGATAGCCCACTAATGCCATGGGAGTCTAAACAAAATATGTGATGAAACCTGTCTTGGTTTGAAGTTGTTAGAAAGTGTGAGAGTGTCACTGGAAAGAAGAGAGTGGCTTCCTGCCTGCTTGTTTAGTCAGCATGTCCTTAGGTGACTGTGTTGTTGGGAGAAGAGCACTCATGGATCATGGTTGACCCTTGGCCATTTTATGTTTATTGTGCTGAAAGTCACAGGTGGCTCATGCCAGTTGCTACCAGTGAGAGGAGGGGTTTAAAGGAAATTGCTCTATTTTGCCGTATTCCTCCTTATGTATATGATTTAAGGGTTGGCTTTTATCCTGGTTGTATCTCCTGGCTGACAGACTCTCTCAATCATGTTTGAGCTCTGAAACATTTTACAAAAAGATTGCCTCTCTGTCTGCCTGCCAATCCAACAATCTTTAGCCACCTCAAACCCAGGCACTGTGAATTAGCCAAGTCCTGTTTGAGAAGAAATGTAGGATGTTTGGTTGGAATTCTTGAGACAGAACCTCTGTCCCCATTAATGATGTTGTACCAAAGAATTCTAAAGCAGTAAAAGGATAATGGGGAAAAATGGAGTCACAGCCTTTCCTCGCCTTTATTTCTATCTTTTTTTTTTTTTTTTTTTTTTTTGAGATGGAGTCTCGCTCTGTCACCCAGGTTGGAATGCCATGGCACAATCTAAGTTCACTGCAACCTCTGCCTCCCGGATTCAAGTGATTCTTCTGTCTCAGCCTCCCAAGAGGCTGGGATTACAGGTGCCCACCACCACGCCTAGCTAATGTTTGTATTTTTCATAGAGTTGGGGTTTTGCCATGTTGGCCAGGCTAGTCTCGAACTTCTGACCTTGAGTGGTCCATCTGCCTCAGCCTCCCAAAGTGCTGGGATTACAGATGTGAGCCACCGTGCCTGGCCAATTTCTATCATAAATTTTAAATGTAAGATTGGAAGATACAGAGAGCTGTATAAAATCATACCAGTAGGGTATAATTAGCCCAGGTAGTTTAGGAATAAAATTGGGTTGTATCCAAGTGCCCTAACTTGACATTTTGATTCTCCAGCAAAGAACATAGGTTACTAACCTTGCCTTCTCACTTGGGATAAACCTTTTTTTTTTTTTTTTTTTTTTTCCTTGTTGCCCAGGCTGGAGTGCAATAGTGAGATCTCGGCTCACTGCAACCTCCGCCTCTTGGGTTCAAGCGATTCTCCTCCCTTAGCCTCCCGAGTAGCTGGAATTACAACCTGCGCCACCACGCCCGGCTAATTTTGTATTCTTAGTAGAGACGGGGTTTTACCATGTTGGTCAGGCTGGTTTCGAACTCCCAACCTCAGGTGATCTGCCCACCTCAGCCTCCCAACATGCTAGAATTACAGGTGTGAGCCACTGTGCCTGGCCCAGGATAAACCTTCTACCTGCCTGAAAGTACCATAAGAGGCAAGTGAGTTTCTTGCATGATGGGCTTCTGCAGCTTCCCCCTCAAGTTACATCTACCCGTTGTATTTATTTATTTATTTATTTTTGAGAGAGAGTCTCGCTCTGTCGCCCAGGCTGGAGTGCAGTGTCGTGATCTCGGCTCACTGCAGGCTCCACCTCCCAGGTTCATGCCATTCTCCTGCCTCAGCCTCCCGAGTAGCTGGGACTACAGGCTCCCGCCACCACGCCTGGCTAATTTTTTGTATTTTTAGTAGAGACGGGGTTTCACCGTGTTAGCCAGGATGGTCTCAATCTCCTGACCTCATGATCCACCCGCCTTGGCCTCCCAAAGTGCTGGGATTACAGGCGTGAGCCACCGCGCCCGGCCCGTTGTATCTGTTTTTATTAGATGCATCAATTCAGTGTCTCTGAAGCCTTTGATCGTTAGGAAGGTCAGTACATAACCTCTCAGGTGAAGCTGAGTTGATCTTTGGAGCCCAAGAGAGTTAATTTTCAGGAGAAAAAGAATTAGGGCAAGCTCCCCTGTGGGATGTTAAGAGAAAGTCCATATGTGCTTCTTCCATCTCTGCCTCTTGTTTTTAAATAAGTGCTTGTGAAGTTCAGTTTATAGAGGTTGAGTCTCAGTGCTTCCTCAGCCAGGGTGGTTTATTGCTCTTTTACGAAGAACCATGAACAAGCAAAATCCTATCAATAGTCCTTTCTGTTTTGTGTTTTATAGTCTTATTTTGAAGAATCGGCATGGTAAAATAATAGACAAGTTTCAAATAAAGCAGATAATTAGCTCTAGAATTGGGGTACTTCGCCTCAGGTACAGCATCTGTCCTGAATACATAGTGATGGCTGTGTCACACATGGGTACATTTACCTTCCTGTCTGATGAACTCTACCCCTTTTTACTGGCAAAGAGGGCCCCTACTTTCTACACACTGAACCAGTCAAACAGATGGGTTTTGGCACCACTGAAAGAACCACAAGTGCACCCCAGCTGCATCTGGGCGTGGTTTTGGTACTAGGACTAGAGAAATGAGCAGTAAATGACAGTCCTCACCCTAGGAAGAGATGGGAGAAGAGAGGTGTCCAGACATATTTACCTTTTCTCTTCTGTCATGCCCCAAGAACCGAGGATCATCTTTGAAGTGATGTCTGTTTTGTTAAATTGGAAGAAGAAAACTTTGCAGCCGGGCGTGGTGGCTCACGCCTGTAATCCCAGCACTTTGGGAGGCCGAGGCAGGCGGATCACAAAGTGTCAGGAGTTTGAGAACAGCCTGGCCAACATGGTGAAACCCCATCTCTACTGAAAATACAAAATCCCAGCTACTTCGGAGGCTGAGGCAAGAGAATCGCTTGAACCCGGGAGGCAGATGTTGCAGTGAGCCGAGATCACGCCACTGCACTCCAGCCTGGGCAACAGAGCGAGACTCCATCTCACAAAAAAGAGAAAAGAAAAGAAAACTTTGCTTCACTAAGTTTCTCTTGCCATTATCTCATTAATTCAGATCTGTACCACATTGCTGCTCACACACGTATATGTTTCTTACCTTAGCCTGAACCTTCTTAGCCCTTGAAGTCATTATTCTACTCTTTTTTTTTTTTCTTTTCCTTTTTTATGGCACTAGAGAATGAAAACCTAAGGTCTTAGAAAATCTTAATTTGAAAAAGTCTCTAACTGGCATGATTTGATTAATTACTTTTTTCCCCTGTGGACAAATAATTTTCTTTCCTATATAATAGATTTTTAATAAGTGAAACCTTTGCTGCTGCTTTCCTGGGTTTACATTAGTTTTTTCCTGCCCTTAAGAATAATTTATCTGTGCTTCTCTGATGACTGTTAATTTCTAATAGTGCAGGAAGGGATGAGCTTTTGATTTCTTCTCACTCCCCTCCTCACCCTACTTCCAAATTACACACTAACTTCTAACTCTTACAGCCTGTTGGCACATATACAAGATCCACGAGACCGTGCTCCTCAGAAGCTACCCATGTCCTTTCTCACCATGGTGTGGCTCTTGGAGCCCTGAGTATCTGTGACTACCCACTCCAAAGGGTGACTGTAAGAGGAGAGCGGCCTTCTTAATTTTGCATTTCTTAATTTTGTTTTTCTCCATTCCTGTTTTATGACTTGGCCTTCAGATGCTTCCTACTCTGGCCTCCTCCTTTTTTCTCCCAGGACTTGTTTCCAGGTAACCTGCCGTGTGCACTTCTCAGCTGCTCTGCTCACCTTTGCCCACCTTCCAGTGACCCTGAGAGCACAGATCCGAATAATGTGGCCTGTGCAGAGCTCAGAGAACTGTGAGGACTACCCATGCCTGTCAGACTCTGCTCAGGGACAGAGATGGATGGGTAAATGGTGCTGTTGGAGACATTTTTATCTTCAAACCAGGCTCTGTTTCATCCCTGCACCCTGCACCCCCACTCACTCCCCTGAGGGGGTAAAATGCAGAGGTGGTTGACCGGAAGGGTCTGATCCCCTCCTTCCCAAGCTGTAGGGCCTACCCTGGAGTGCTGCAGTGTGTGAGAGCTGCTGCTTGCTTGTTTCTCCACCAGGCCTGCTCCAAATGCTTAGCCAATCTCTGGAGCCGACACAGTTGCCTATGGGGTGACTTAGCACCAGGTTCCATTAACTCTCCAAGTGACTGTTTCCACCCAGTACTTTTGGCGCTTGAGGATGGGGGGAGGGGGATTATTTAAAATAAATAAAATCCAAGGTGGCAGTAGAGGATTCCTTTTGCTTTAAAAATCTTTGGACTAAAAAAAAAAAAAAAAAAAAAAAAAATTTTATATATAAATATATAAAGTAAATTGTTATGTAACTATTATTGTTTCCTGTATGTTCTAATTTTGTTTTATGATGTAATTAAAGAAAGTAAGCTGTGAAGACTTTTCATTTTCCTGTGGAAATAGCCTGACTTGGAGCAGTGATTCTTAACTTCCTTGAACCCTAGAACTACTCGTGAGGCTGAATGAAGGGACTTCTTTTTGGCATCCTTACATTTTTTAATACTCTTTTAATAGCCTTTCTTTAATACTCATTTACTCATTTAATAACCTCCGTTTAATACCTTTTTAACAGCCATTATTTAATACCCTGAGCTTCACTTGTCCTCAAGAAACATGGAAGACATAATGTAAATGAGTTGCCTTAGTTAATTTGATGGATAAAATTCAAGTCAAGTCCCTTCTCTGTAGAGCATTCATTGCCCTTACCTTGACTATGAAGGAGTGAAGATGGAGTAGTGTAATGGTTAAACACACAAGCTCAAAAGTCAGATTGCCTGAGGTCAAACCTATACCATTTATCCTGTATGACCTCAGCCAATTAACCCCCCTTTCTCAGTTCTCCATTGGTAAGATGGGGATAACAGTATCTACTTTATAGAGTTGTAAAGATTAAATGAGATAATGGTACATAGTAAACACTCATGTGTTGGCTGCTTTTATTCCCTTTATCTCAACTAATATTTCAATACCTAGTCTTGTGCTAGAGGCCTCTAGGGCTTAGAGATACACAAACATAAATGCAACAGGGTCCCTATTGTTTTGGTAGAGATGAGCAGTACAGCCAACTCAGCAAACTAAATTTAAATCTGTATCTACCTTGCCATGAAGCACCCTTGGGGAGCCCTGTGGTATCAAAGGCTACACTTTACATCTATTCATTCTACATAAAGACCTGATCTAGATAAGTCCCAACACAGTCCCTTCCAGGGATGCAAGCAGTGTCTGCTCAGTTGTCCATATTAACTTTGAAGTAAATATTAAACAGACTTCCCTTTACTCCATCCATTGGTTATCACCTCAGAGCCTTCCTTCCCACCCTCCCTAGCAGAGGCTACCTGGTTCAAGTCTCATCAAAGATGATTAGTAAATAATGCCTTAGGTAAATTATCAGCAAATAATTATGCAAGGTTTTTTTGTTTTGTTTTGTTGTTTTTGAGATGGAATCTCTCTCTTGTGGCCCAGGCTGGAGTGCAGTGGCACAATCTCAGCTCACTGTAACCCCCTCCTCCTGGGTTCAACCAATTCTCCTGCCTCAGCCTCCCGAGTAGCTGGGATTACAGGCATGTGCCACCAGGCCCAGCTATGTTTTTTTTTTTTTTCTAGACAGTCTTGCTCTGTCACCAGGCTGGAGTGCAGTGGCGTGATCTTGGCTCACTGCAACCTCTGCCTCCCGGGTTCAAGCCATTCTCCTGCCTCAGCTTCCCAAGTAGCTGGGATTACAGGTGCCCACCACCACGACCAGCTCATTTTTGTATTTTTAGTAGAGACGGGGTTTCACCGTGTTAGCCAGGATGGTCTCGATCTCCTGACCTCGTGATCTGCCCGCCTCGGCCTCCCAAAGTGCTGGGATTACAGGCGTGAGCCACCATGCCCGGCCCGGCTACGGTTTTTTTGTATTTTTAGTAGAGGATGGGGTTTCACCATGTTGGCCAGGTGGTCTTGACTCCTGACCTTGAGTAATCTGCCTGACTCAGCCTCCCAAAGTGCTGAGATGACAGGCGTGAGCCACCAAGCCCGGGCTTATGCAAGAATTTTTAAGAGGGCACTTGTCTCTCTTAAAAATGACTTGTCTTCCACTTTGTGCATATGGAAATCATCAAATATACTTTTCTATATATTTGAACATTTTCGTAATAAAACTTTAAGGGAGGGAGAATGGAAAAAAACAGTTAAGATACGACCTGATACCATTTATCTTTTAAGAAAGCGTTTACTGTTTAATATAAAAGTGGTTTTCTGGGCCTAGTGCAGTAACCGAGATCGCGCCACCTCACCACTTCACCCCAGCCTGGGCAAAAGAGCAAAACTCCATCTCAAAAAAAAAAAAAAAAAAAAGCAGTTTTCTGTATGGAAAAAGAGAACTAGATTCCTACCTGCAAGATACACAGAAATCAATTTCAGTTGGTTACTGACCTAAAAGTGAAAAGCAAAACTGTGAGTCAAACCCTTTTTTTTTGAGACCGATCCCGGCTCACTGCCACCTCCACCTCCCGGGTTCAAGAGATCCTCCTGCCTCAGCCTCTCGAATAGCTGGGATTACAGGCACACACCACCATGCCCAGCTAATTTTGTATATTTAGTAGAGACAGGGTTTCACCATGTTAGCTAGGCTGATCTTAAACTCCCGAACACTGGTGATCCGCCCACCTCGGCCTCCCAAAGTGCTGGAACTACAGGCGTGAGCCACCGCGCCCGGCCAAAAAAGAGCCTCTTTTCTTTATAAATTAAAAAAAAAAAAGTAGGCCAGGCGCAGTGGCTCACGCCTGTAACCCCAGCACTTTGGGAGGCCGAGGCAGGCGGATCATGACTTCAGGAGTTTGAAACCAACCTGGCCAACATGGTGAAACTCATCTCTACAAAAAATGCAAAAATTAGTTGGGCGTGGTGGTGCAAGCATGTAATCCCAGCTATGTGGGAAGCTGAGGCAGGAGAATTGCCTGAATCCGAGAGGTGGAGGTTGCAGTGAGCCCAGATTGATTGCACCATTGCACTCTACCTCTGGGCATCAGAGCAAGACTCCATCTCAAAAAAAAAAAAAAAACAATTACATTTATGACTTTAGGGAAAGATTAATAAAATTTAAGGTAAAAAAAAAAAAAAAAAGTCAAGCACAGTGGTGCACACCTATAATCCCAGCTACTGAGAGTTTAGATGGAAGGATCACTTGACACCAAGAGTTCAAGACCAGTCTGGACAACAGAGACCTCATCTCTTAAAACTAAGGAAACAATATGTCTAATTTTTTTTTTTCTAAAAGATAGCCCCATAGCCTCAACTCTAGAGAATAGCTATAGTATTTCCTAAATCTCTTAGAACTGAGTTTTTTAGTAGGTACAGTGATTTGAATATTGAATGGTCTTCTGGCGGCTTTAGTAATTAGTTTTGCCCAAACTAATTGTGAAAAAAAGATCCAGCTGGATTTATTTATTCCCTTGTTCCAGACCCTATCCTTTGCCCTAGTTTATAGTTTAAGCAGAAGACATTTCCCCTTGGGGACAATAAAGCCAAGAAAACTGAATACCACATTAAATGTTCAACACATTGGACAACACATTAAGTGTATATACCTTTTAAAAATTAACTTTTAAAAAGGGCGTGAGTAAAATTTTTAAATGAATTAACACTCTCAGTGATCACCAGCCAACACTGCTCATGGCAAAAGTTCTTTCCACATTGCCAGGTGTTTTTTTTTGCCTCATAAACTAGGCCAGCTCAGAAGAATGAACGGGTAAGGAAGACTTCAACAGCCATTGCTGCTGACCAGAAAGAAAAGTGAAGCTGGAAGCTACTTGCCTCCTCCCTAGGGGTGAGATGCAAGATACTTTGGCTCACCTGGAGCCTGTTGAGTCAGCCAAGTGTTTCAACAAGGCTTCTGGTGGAGAAGCTATCAGTCTCTTGAGCAGTGGAGTTCCCCAGGCCTAGGTCAGAACCAAGTAGTAGCCATCTGGATTCTGCACTGAAAGCAGTAAAAAGGCGCCAGTGGGACCAGTCAGGTCCTCACCCTCCAAGCAGCCTACAATGCATCTGGCACACCCGAGTGTTTTTTTGTTTGTTTCTTTTGAGGCGAAGTTTCGCTCGTCGCCCAGGCTGGAGTGCAGTAGCACGATCTCTGTTCACTGCAACCTCCACCTCCCGGGTTCCAGCGATTCTCCTGCCTCAGCCTCCTGAGGAGCTGGGATTACAAGTGCCCGCCACCACGCCCGGTTAATTTTTGTATTTTTAGTAGAGACGGGGTTTCACCATGTTGGCCAGGCTGGTCTTGAACTCCTGACCTCATGATCTGCCCGCCTTGGCCTCCCAAAGTGCTGGGGTTACAGGTGTGAGCCACCACGCCCGGCCACACGCGTCTTAAAACCCGACTTCACATCTACCTCTTCCTACCCCCTTGTGTACATATGCCAAGCTGACCAGCTCTGGCATGTGGAGGGGTGGAAAGCAAACATCTGAATAACCAGATGCCAAGCAGACTAGTCAGAGGTGCCCTATGCCAGATGATGTCCAGCAAGCACCTACCCTTCTGCCTTGTATCATGCTGGGGGCAGGTGGAGAAAAGTGGGGGTCTTACCTTTCCCTCTAATAAACTCCCTGACAACAGAAACGAACATTTTTTATTTAATGAGGATGCATTTATTCAGTCATGTTTTTCCTAAGCAATAAATGTCTTTTAGCTATACAAATCGCTCTCCCCTTGACACAAAGCTGGCATTCACAGATGTTTGCTAGTTAATTGGGACACATCCCCTTAATCCCCTTCAAAGAGGCTTTTTTTTTTTTTTTTTTTTTTTTTTTTTTTGAGACGTTTGAGACAGACTCGCTCTGTCACCCAGGCTGGAGTGCAGTGGGGCAATCTCGGCTCACTGCAACCTCTGCCTCCTGGGTTCAAGGGATTCTCCTGCCTCAGCCTCCCAAGTAGCTGGGACCATGGGCACGTGCCAGCACACCTGGGTAGTTTTTTGTATTTTTTGTAGAGATGGGGTTTTGCCATGTTGGCCAGGCTGGTTTTGAACTCCTGTCCTCAAGTGATCCCCCTGCCTCAGCCTCCCAAAGTGCTGGGATTACAGGCATAAGCCACCACGCCTGGCCCTCAAAGAGCCTTTTAGTCTCATTTAGGAGACAGAATATATGCTCAGCACACTCTTACCACCCTTTATAGGGCCAGCGGGGCACACTCCTCTGCCTCTAAAATCCCTTTTTTCACCACAGCCACAAAGTATGATTTGTCCTTAAAATTCTGGACCACCTGTAAGAGTGAAGTGGGCACAAAGGCAATTTTGTTACTAGAGCCAAAGAGAACAAGCCATGCCATGGAAAAGAAAGCTTAATCTGAGGCAGAAGTGTTAGCAAGGCCTCCGTGAGGACTTGCGACAAGAAATGGCTGCCTTTTATCGGGTCACTGAGGAGAATGAAGATGCCCCCAGGGCCCTGGTGGAAAAGGTGATGGATCTGATTGGCTGGGATGGCCAGGAGCTCAGCCAGTTTCCCCATCAGCTCTACAGCACTGATTTCATCCAGAGACATCTCTTGATAAAAGTCTTGGTGCATGGGCAACACAGAGGCAGGGGTCAGCAGGGGAAGGGAGTCCAGAGACGTGCCCACAGGAAACCAGGGGTGCCAGGAAGATGGCCATGGGGTGGGGGGAGAAGTACAGAAGGAAAAGTTGGCTGGGTGTGGTGGCTCACGCCTGTAATCCCAGCACTTTGGGAGGCCGAGGGGGGGGTGGATCACGAGGTCAGGAGTTCAAGACCAGCCTGGCCAAGATGGTGAAACCCCATCTCTACTAAAAACTACAAAAATTAGCTGGGCATGGTGGCTGGCGCCTGTAATCCCAACTACTTGGGAGGCTGAGACAGGAGAATCTCTTGAACCTGGGTGGCAGAAGTTGCACTGAGCTGAGATCGCGCCACTGCACTCCAGCCTGGGCAACAGAGTGAGACTCCGTCTCAAAAAACAAAAAAAGGAAAAAAGTCTACTTCATCTCTCATCCCTCATCTTTTGGGAGGTGTCTGAGGGGAACCCCCAGTTTAAAGACATAGGACACCCACATATTAATGACTGGGACCCAAGTACATAACAAGATGATATTGTAATCCCATATGCTAATGGAGTGACGATCAGGTGGGGTGGAGGAGTAGAACATGGTAGAATAAACCCAAGGAGACATTCTGGAAGGAGAGGGACTAATCTGGTCATGGAAGGTAGGGAAATGCCAAGAAGGGCATCCTGGGTCCCAGGAATGGTGATACTGGGGTATCACCATTCCTCTCCTAGGGAGAGGTTTCATGTGGCTACAAATTTCCTATCTTCTGGAGAGAGAGGCCAGAACCTCACCTGAGTCAGGGTTCTTAGGAACCTCGTTCCCTTGCCTAGAGGTCTCCTGAGCCACATACAAAGTCAGTTGGTGACAGATGGGCCTGGGCCAGGAAAACAGTCTGTGTATTAGTCTTATACCTGAACTAACAGCTCCCACTTCTAGCCCCCGTCCTAGGAGAGATCCCAGCCTCCTCCCAGGTCTCGAGGGAGGGAGGTCACTAAGCAGTTCTTAGGTATTTAATGAATGCTGGATACTAGGGGGAGAAAAAATGGGGAGGAAAAAAACCCCACAGACATCTCTATCCCCAGAAATGGAATGAGGCAGGGGGATGGCCACAGAAGGAGGAGGTCACAGGAGCCTGCCAGCCTTGGGTTGTGACCTCAGACTGGTCACTGTCCTTCTTGGGCCTGAGTTTCTTCTGTAAAAAGAGGGAGTGGGACTAAGTGGTCTTTAAGGTGACTTCTGGCTTAAACATTGTATGAGCCGGGCGCAGTGGCTCACTCCTGTAATCCCAGCACTTTGGGAGGCCAAGGCAGGTGGATCACCTGAGGTCAGGAGTTCAAGACCAGCCTGACAAACGTGGTAAAACCCCGTCTCTACTAAAAATACAAAAAATTAGCCAGGCATGGTGGCGGGCGCCTGTAGTCCCAGCTACTCGGGAGGCTGCGGCGGGAGAATGGCATGAACCCAAGAGGCGGAGCTTACAGTGAGCTGAGATAGCGCCACTGCAGTCCGGCCTGGGCAAAAGACTCTGTCTCAAAAAAAAAAAAAAAAAAAATTGGCCAGGCATGGTGGCAGACGCCTGTAATCCCAGCTACTCGGGAGGCTGAGGCAGGATAATCACTTGAACCCGAGGCAGAGGTTGCAGTGAGCCAAGATCGCACCATTGCATTCCAGCCTGGGCAACAAGAGTGAAACTCCATATTAAAAAAAAAAATTGTATGAAACATACCTGCTAGCTAAGTTAGTAAGGGCTACTACAGTGGGAAGGGGACCCTGGTTGGCAGTGCCCAGCACCTGGCTCTAAGAGTATTGAAAAAGCAGATCCCATCAACAGCCCCGCAGATTTGAATAAGGTCCTGGCATGTAAGCTTCAGCAGATCCGGACCTGTAGAGTCAGACAGGGCCAGACTGAGGAAAGAGGCCCGGGATCAAGGGTGGGAAGTAAGGGACACAGTCTATTAGTCTACAAATAGCCCTAGTGTGCTCAGACATGGGAGTCAGACTTGGATTTAAATGCCAGTTCTGCCACTTGTTAGCTGTGTGTCCTTGGGCAAGTTATTTAACCTCTCTGGGCACTGTCCTCAAGGGATAGTGTATAAATTATATGGGATAATTCGTGAGACGAGAGCCTAGCACAATGCTGGGCAACTCTTAGTCCCCAATAAAGGTTAGTTGAAGGGCCCACAACAAGCCAAGACAGAGACAGGCTTCCTGCCTGTGTGTCCCACCCACTCTCAGTCCCCTACAGGTCTGGCTCCTGCCAGACACTAGCCTCACCAGTGAAGTTGGCCAGCATCCGGCAGTAGCTGGAGAACCGGTGCCGATGCAACCATTGCTGTGTCTCTGAGATGGGGGCTTTATGGTTCAGATCCTGAGGTATAAAATGGATGGTCCAGGTAATAACAGGACCCAGGGACAGAACAAGAAAGGGAAACAGCCCCTCCCTTGGGAAGTCCCAAGTCTGAGAAGGGAGGCTCTTCCTGCCCAGTCCCATCAGGTAAGTTACAATCTATGGCCATATCACATCTGGCCACCAGGGGGCAGAGCCACTCCATTCTGGAGCTTGAGATGAAGCTGCGGAGAAGGCTTTGGGACTGGGGGGAGTGGGAAGGGGAAGGCTCACCTTAACTGGGCTACACCCCAAGGTGTCCAGAGTGAATGGCGGTGAGGAACAGCGCCTATGAGGAGGAGCAAAGGTTCAAGAACTCTGCGGAGCATTGCAGCCAGTCTCCCTCCACCAACACCCTTCCTCCAGGCCTGCCCTGGGACACAGAGCTTGCTCCTGTCCTCACCCCACACATTCCCCACCAATCCTCAGCCCTGCCCTTTGCTCCATGCCTGGGCTGGGAGCTCTTTTCTTCATTCACACCCCAAAGGGCTGACCGGAAGTGCTCATCCTGCCTCACCTTTCTGGGGACAAGAGCCTGCAGGAATGGGGAGAGGTCAGAACCAGAGAGCTGAGAGGTGGCCGGGGCCTTGCAGGGGACTCCGGCCATGGCGAACACTGCAGGCAAACACACAGCAATGCTGGTCATTGCTCCCTTCTCTCCACCTGTATATTAAGAGCTGACCAGGGGCCTGACAAGTGGACTGGGTTTCCACAGGAAGGAAGAAATTAACCAGCCGGCGGGCCTGGGGCAGTGAGGAAGGGCCTTGGAGGAGCTGGCCAGGAGGAGCAGCAGTAGGAGGAGGGGGCCAGGCAGAGGGAGCACACAAGGAAGGAGGTGGCGATGGCCCGGGTAGGACAGGCAGCCTGGAGGGCGTCAGCTCCTGGAAGCTTCAACAACCACAGACAGAGCAGAGAGTGTCCTTTGCAGGAAGTGGTGGAGTCCCTGGGGGGGCTGTGATGGGCTTGCAGCAGTCAGAGCCCTGGAGGCCTCCATTTCCCCATCTGCACTGTGAGGATCTTTTCTCCAACTCTCCCCTCCTGCTCTCGCCCCAACACACGCACTTCCAAGAAGACAGTGCTCTCGCAGGTGGTCTGATACTTGTCCCTCTCATGCAGGGGCTGTTTCTCCATCTTCTTGCGGTCCATTTTCAGTTTCCGCTTCTTTGGGCTGCAGGAGGATGATGAGGAAAGCCTCAGGCTCCTTTCTTTTCTTTTCTTTTTTTTTTTTTGAGCTGCAGTCTCACTCTGTTGTGCAGGTTGGAGTGCAGTGGCACGATCTCAGCTCACCGCAACCTCCACCTCCTGGGTTCAAGCGATTCTCCTGCCTCAGCCTCCTGAGTAGCTGGGACTACAGGCTCGTGCCACCACGCCCGGCTAATTTTTGTATTTTTAGTAGAGACGGGGTTTCACCCTGTTGGCCAGGCTTGTCTCGACCTCTTGACCTTGTGATCCGCCTACCTCAGCCTCCCAAAGTGCTGGGATTACAGGCGTGAGCCACCGCGCCCGGCCCAAAGGCTCTTACTTTACCTGCCCACCTCTCTTCAGTGGCTGTTGGATTGGCTGTGAGACAGAGACCAAGCCCCATCCCTCTGTGTACAGAAAAGGAAACAGTCCAAGAGATGGGGCACAGCAGGCTGAGGATCCACAGCAACGTGGGGCCAGAACCCACACAGCCGGCGAGGCCAGGTGACAGCCCTGAGAGGGAGGAAAATGGGCCCCATTGCTGCCTGTACCTTAAACACCTTGATGAGGCAGCCAGCCGAGTGCACGTGGTCTAGTGGCAGCCCCTTGTCACTGGGCCTGAAGGTGTCGATCTGGAGGCGGAAAGGGATGCCTTTCTCTCTACCTTTCTTCCAAGGTGTGAACTGAGATGGAGAAGAAACAAAGAGAAAACAGGGCGACTCCAGATCCATCCACATGCAAGGGAGTCCACCCAAAACCAGTTACCCACCTGCCACCTGTCAGCCACATACTACTATAGCAACTTTCCATCCCCAACCAGTGTCCATTCTATTTTTATTTATTTTTTGAGACGGGGTCTTGCTCTGTCACCCAGGCTGGAGTGCAATGGTGTGATCTTGGCTCACTGCAACCTCTGCCTCTCAGGTTCAAGCGATTCTCTTGCCTCAGCCTCCAGAAGAGCTGAGACTACCGGCGCGTGCCACCATGCCCAGCTAATTTTTGTATTTTTAGTAGAGATGGGGGTTTCATCATGTTGGCCAGGCTGGTCTCGAACTCATAACCTCAAGTGATCCCCCCGCCTTGGCCTCCCAAAGTGCTGGGATTACTGTCATGAACCATAGTTCCCGGCCAAGCTTCCATTCTTTTTTCTTTTTTTTTTTTTTGTTGCCCAGGCTGGAGTGCAATGGCGTGATCTCGGCTCACAGCAACCTCCGCCTCCCAAGTTCACACCATTCTCCAGCCTCAGCCTCCCGAGTAGCTGGGACTACAGGCGCCCATCACTACGCCCGACTAATTTTTTGTATTTTTAGTAGAGACGGGGTTTCACCGTGTTAGCCAGGATGGTCTTGATCTCCTGACCTCGTGTCATGATCCACCCGCCTTGGCCTCCCAAAGTGCTGGGATTACAGGCGTGAGCCACCGCGCCCGGCCCCAAGTTTCCATTCTTAAAGCATCACTTTACTACGTTCTTTCCCTTGGTCAAAATCCTTCAATGGCTCCCCATGGTTATGAGACCAGAAGCAAAGTTCCTAACCCTGGTATTGGATCACCTTAAAGAGTCAAGTCAAGTATTGCTACACGGCTGCTCTTTCTCATCTGTCAGTGAACCCACTGACCCACCCTGCCTTCCTAATCAGGACCCCAACACACCTGCAGAGTTTTCCCCAGAGGCCTCTACGCAGAAAGCTCCCCTACTCACATCTGAGCCAAGACATCCCCTTCAAGGGTAGTAGAGCGGCCAGATAAAATACAGGATGCCTAGTAAAGTTTGAATCTCAGATAAACAACAAATAATTTTTAGTGTAAATGTATCTCAACTATTGCATGGAATATACTTATACTAAAAAAAATTCTTTTTTTTTTTTTTTGAGATGGAATCTTCCTCTGTCGCCCAGGCTGGAGTACAGTGGTGCAATCTTGGCTCACTGCAAGCTCTGCCTCCTGGGTTCAAGAGACTTTGTTTTAAAAAACATTTAAAATTTAAATTTGGCTGGCGTGGTGGCTCACACCTATAATCCCAGCACACAGCAGGAGACAGAGGCAAGAGGATCGCTTTGGGCCGGGAGTTTGAGGCCAGCCTGGGCAACAGAGTGAGACCTCACCTCTACAACAAAATTTAAGAATTAACTGGGCCTGGTGGCACATGCCTATAGTCCCAGTTACTCGGGAGGCTGAGGCAGGAGGATTGCCTATACCCAGGAGTTCCAGGCTGCAGTGAGCTATGATTGCATCACTGCACTCCAGTCTAGGTGACAGAGTGAGACCCTTTCTATATAAAAAATAATAATTTAAAATAATAATGCTGGGCGCAGTGGCTCACGCCTGTAATCCCAGCACTTTGGGAGGCTGAGGCGGGCAGTTCTCTTGAGGTCAGGAGTTCAAGACCAGCCTGGCCAACATGATAAGACCCCCATATCTCTACTAAAATACAAAAATTAGCTGGGTATGGTGGCACGCTCTTGTAATCCCAGCTACTTGGGAGGCTGAGGCAGGAGAATCGCTTGAAACTGGGAGAAAGAGGTTGCAGTGAGTTGGGATCACACCACACTGTACTCCAGCCTGGGCAACAAAGCAACACTCTGTTTCAAAATAAATAAATACAATGGGGCACAGTGGCTCATGCCTGTAATCCCAGAACTTTGGGAGGCCGAGGCAGGAGAATCACCTGAGGTCAGGAGTTTGAGACCAACCTGGCTAACGTGGTGAAATGCTGTCTCTACTAAAAATACAAAAATTATCTGGGCATGGTGGCCTGTGCTGTAATCCCAGCTACTCAGGAGGCTGAGACAGGAGAATCACCTGAACCTGGGAGGCAGAGGTTGCAGTGAGCCCAGACCACGCCATTGCACTCCAGCCTGGGCGACTCTGTCTCAAAAATAAATAAATAAATAAATAAAATTAAATAAATAAATATAAATAAAAATAAAGTAAAATTCAAATTTGAGCATCCTATATTTTATTTACTAAATCTGCCAATCCATTCTGGGAAGCCTTTCAGGCCTGCCACCCCGAGCAGCCTGCAGCCTCTGTGTTTGGCCTGGCACCAGGATTCTAAGCTTAAGCAGCATCTTCCTCTCTTCACACCCAGTACTCACAGTAGCCTGCCCATAATCCCATGAAAAACAGTGAAAGAGTCCAACTTTA
Organism: Pongo abelii; assembly: GCF_028885655.2. NCBI lineage: Eukaryota > Metazoa > Chordata > Mammalia > Primates > Hominidae > Pongo > Pongo abelii. The sequence continues at coordinate 69,524,855 of NC_072004.2, read as the reverse complement.
GAATGAGGAAACTAAGGCTCACAGAGGCTACAGGACCTGGGTAAGGTCCATGCTAAGAAGTGGTAAGGCAGGCACGGTGGGTCACGCTTGTAATCTCATCACTTTGGGAGGCTGAGGTGGGTGGATCACCTGAGGTTGAGAGTTCAAGACCAGCCTGACCAACATGGAGAAACCCCGTCTCTACTAAAAATACAAAATTAGCCGGGCATGGTGGCGCATGCCTGTAATCCCATCTACTCAGGAGGCTGAGGTAGGAGAATTGCTTGAACCTGGGAGGTGGAGGTTGCGGTGAGCCGATATCACGCCATTGCGCTTCAGCCTGGGCAACAAGAGTGAAACTCCATCTCAAAAAAAAAAAAAAAAAAAAAGAAAAGAAAAAAATATATATCCTTTTTTTTCGCACCTGGCCGAGAGTCATTCTTATTTTCCCCTCACCCCTGCCCAAACTCACCTTCCTTTTCCACCTACACGGTTGTCACCCCCATCTGACCTCCAGCCTTTTCCCAGGCCCAGCTTCAGGCTCACCTGCAGGAAGAGAGATGTCCTCTTGGTTGAGTCCCAGTGAAACTCCACCATGTTGAGTTGTGAGAGCAGCACTTGAGGTTCTATCACTCCCACGGACAGTGGCACATCTGCACGCACAGGGTGGCAAGCAGGGAGCCAGGCTCAGCCCTCCCAGTCCACAAGGACTCCTGAGCCAGAGCTCAGGCTCAAAGGGCCCCCGGCCTTTCCCCACTCATCGATGTCCAGTATGCGGTCCCTGGGCCCGGCTCCACCTCCACCCAGCCAGCTGCTGCTGCTCTGTATACTGCAGGTGCGGGTCGTGGAACACCACCTGCACCACACTCTGCAGCCACAGGAGGGCGTGGCGCACAGTCAGAGGACGCCGGCGTTGAGGACCCAGTCTTCACACCTGTGTAGGCTGCCCTTCCCACACCTCCCTTCCTACCCCAGGAGGCATTAGGACTTAGAATCACCAATCTGTGTTCAAATGCCCATCTGCCACTCACAACTGTGAACCAGAGAAGTAATCTAAAGACCCTGAGCCTCAGTTTCCTCATCTGTAAAAAGGGGGAGTTAATGCCTTCCCACCCTAGGCATGCCACCCATTTCTTTGCAACATGTCACTGTTGGTCATTTCACAGAATATGTGTAATTACTTGTTTGTCTTAGTGGAATGCAAGCCTCCTGAGGAAGGGAACCACATCTGTCTCATTACTGATGAATCCCTAGCTCACGGAACACTTTCTGGCATAGAATGGGGGCTAAATAGGTAATTTTTTGAGAAAAGGTCATGTGTGTGAATAACACTGTGTAAATATATTTCCAATTTTATTATTTTTATTATTATTATTTTTTGAGACAGATTCTGCTCTGTTGCTCAGACTGGAGTGTAGTGGTGCGATCTTTGCTCACTGCACCCTCTGCTTCCTGGGTTCAAGCCATTCTCATGCCTCAGCCTCCCGAGTACCTGGGATTACAGGTGTGCACCACCATGCCCAGGTAATTTTTGTATTTTTAGTAGAGACGGGGTTTCACCATGGCTGGTCTTGAACTCATGACCTCAGGTGATGCGCCTGCCTCAGCCTCCCAAAGTGCTGGGATTACAGGCGTGAGACACTGTGGCCAGCCTACACTGTGTAAATGTGTTTCTAAATCTCAGTTCTGCTACTTGCTGGCTCTGTGTCCTTGAGTAAACACTTAACTTCTCTGTGCCTGTTTCTTCAATTCTTGCCCACCACTGAGCTGTTGTGAGGGTCCAATTAAATGACGGACGTGAAAGGGTTCTCCGTGACGATGACATCACTGTGATGACATTGGCTTCTTGCCCAGAGAAACAGTCATACCCAGCCTTTGCCATTTCTGGGGAGGAGTGTACCCATCTTCAGCAGCTGGGGGCACTGGGTGGCATCACACGGCTTGGAGCTGCAGAGCATCCAGACCTCATAGGACTGGCCTGGGAGGGATTAAGGGGATGCGTGAGCCCCATTCTGAGGGGCAGAGTGGCACCTACTACCTCCAGCTCACCCTGGGCCCAGCTTCCGGAGCTCACTGCCCACTAGCTCCTCCCCTCTCCCAGGCCTAGCATACCCTGGTTCAGGTAGGTGAGGGTCTCCTCCTGCTGCTTCACGGCTGGCGAGGTGGCTGCACAGAGCATGTACTGGAACATGGGGCAGGGCGGCTACGTGCCAGGGATGTTGGGCAGCTCCTCCTGCTTCAAGTAGGGCAAGGGCAGGGGCTCCCTGCCAGGGAGAAGAGGGCTCTGCCAGCTTTCTGCCCTGTCCATCCTCTTTTCTAAAGGTCTTTGACTCTCTATGCCAGACCTTCCCTCTGGGGAACCCACAGTTTCCTGTAGCAGGTCCCCAAGCTGCAGCCAGGTCCGAAGGGACCCCCATTCAGCTCCTCGGGCCTCCATGAGGCCTCCCTGAAGGTGCTGATCTCAGATTTGTGGCTGTTCTACTCAACAGCTGCCATCAATTACTTGTCTTTGCAACCTCAAAATTTGCCTGATACTGAGTAAATTCCCAACAAAAATGTCCTAAGTGGGATCAGGGTGTTTTTGAGATGTCCCAGGACACATTGAACTCCAGGTACATTTGACCACTTCCCCATCTCCAGAGAAGCCCAGGAATGGGAGCCCCACTCCCCTCAGCTTGAAATGGATGAGGTCCATCCCAACTTCAGACCAGCACCTTCCCGGGGACCTGGGGGATCCAGCCCTTACCTGAGCAGGCTGCTGAGGGGCCCGGGGTATAGATCCCCAGGACTGGGCCATAGATGCTCCGGCTGGTTGTGCCAAAACTGCATCTTGGAGAGGGGACAGGGCCGGCTGTGAAACAGCTCAGCATGGGGTTGGGCTGCACCCACTGGGCCCCTCACCTGGGGCCTCCAACTTTATACACAGAAGCACACCCGCAAAAGGGTGGGGCGGGGCCTGGGCCTTTTATTGGCTGAGCACCCAGGGCTCTAGCACATTCCGGACCTGTGGGGGCAGCCCAGGTTGGGGGGAATCAAGATCTGGGTCCTGAGGGCTCCCCAGCAATCATTAACTTGAAAGGGAGGGTACAGCAAAACAAAGTCACAAGGATGGATGTCCAGTCCTCTACTGGTCCCCAAGAGGCCCAGGGGCAATGAGGGGCACCCTCAGGTTTCAAGATTGGCCCCAGATCCATAAGCCACACAGAGTCCTGGAGACCCCTGGGATCGGCCCCTCCCCTGACTCCACGGGAGAAGCCTGTCCACTCTAGGGGACAGGACAGGCAGACACAGCCTCACAGGGACCTGCAAAAGGGCCTCTGATGCCCACTGCCCTCCCTCCCTCCTCTGCCTGACCACACACACACACACACACACACACACACACACACATACACGCACATGTGCACTGGTGGCAGGACACCTGTCCTTTAGCTGGGGGCTACCTAGCTAGGGGACTGGAGTTTACAGAACACAGCCCAGCTTGTTGTGGAAACACTCCAGGGGGTGGCGCTTCCAGGAGAGGGAGGCGTGCCCAGGAGGGCTTCCCATTAGAGCAGCCCAGGAGCTCCAGTGGGGCTGGTCCTTTTGCCCCTTCCTTGCCCTGGGGCTTGGAGCAGGCCATGTTTATGGACAAATACAGTCAGCCTGGGGGCAGGCCTCTTTCTCCACACTGGGCACCTGTTGTCACTGTACACAGACAGCCCCAGCCCCCTGCCCACCTCCTACTACTGTGTTTGATATAAACAGAACTAGGGCAGAGAGCAGAGATGGGGTACTAAAATGTGGCTGACTCATGGGACTCTAGCTACACAGGCTCCCCGATTCTGAGGGGCCTGCCTGGGGGACAGCAGAGCCAAAGAGATTCCTGTCCCCTGCTCTGCCACCTGCATCTCCAGGCACCTGGTACTTGGTCCCACGGGCTTTCTTCCCCCAGGAGGCTGGATGGAATCCAAGTGGGGAGGATGGGGGAGCAGGGGGGATGGAGGCATTCCTGCCGCTGGGGCCAAAGAAGCAGCCAGAGGCCCTGAGGTCCCCTCCATACATTATCCCCAAGGCTGTGAGGACCTACCCCACACCCTGAGTTGGATTCCAGGCTGGGAGGCACCCTCAAGACCTTGGGGAGGGCAGAGCAGGATCCCAGGAAGAGGGGAAGAGGAGCGTAGGAGGGGTCCCTGTGTGGCTTGGTGCTGGCCTGGGGGGAGTCGTGCCTGTCTGAGCAGGGGTGGGGCCTTTTTCTACTCCAACCAAAACATTTTGTTTTGTTTCCTATTCCCAGGCAACTTTCCAACCTGGAGAACTGGAGAGTGAAGTTTGTCCCTCCCTCAAAGAAAGGATGGGCTGGGAGAGGAAGCTGTCTATTCATTCGTTCATTCAACAAACCATTCTTGAGTGCCTACCGTATGCCAGGTTGTCTCTCAGGATACCTGGGTGGGTAGAATCCTGACCTATCCAGAGCTCAGGCACACCGTGCTCCCCGCATGCGGGTGGTCAAAAGGGCTGAGTCCTGAGTTCCAGGCAAAATTATGACGAAGGGAGTAGATTGGAGCACGTAGGATGTTTTTCACTTACAGGACACACACACACACACACATATACACACACACACACACAGCTGACAATACCATATGGCAATCACTGTGTGGTCTGTGCATCTGTACACACAAATGTCTCCACCCCAGAAGTGAGATGAAGGGTCCCCATCCCAGCTAAATGTCCCTGGCACCTCCGGGTACAGTTTACAGGGCACCATCTGCCCTGAACAGCGCCCTCTGGAGTTGGATCGTGAGTAGGGCTGGCTCAAACCCTCAGTCTTTTCCACCTGAGGTCCTCTCTAGCACCACCTTAAGTCTCTCCTGGGGAAGACTCTCTGCTCACATTTCAGACTTGCTGCCTGCTTCTTAGCCCTTCCCACAGCCCCTCCAGCTGACGCTCACGTTCTCCCCATCTGTCTCTGGGCTTTGCAGTGCTCTACCAAGGTCCTTCATGGTAATTATCCAACATACAGTGAAGGTTTGCGTACTTTGTCTAATGTCTTTTTTCCCACCAGAGTGAAAGCTCCCAGAGGGCAGGGACTAAGAGACGTGCACTAGTGTTGGGGTTAAGAGCAGGTTATTTTCTTTTCTTCCTTTTTTTTTTTTTTGAGACCAAGTCCCACTCTGTTGCCCAGGCTGAAGTGCAGTGGCGTGATCTCAGCTCACAGCAACCTCCGCCTCCCGGGTTCAAACGATTCTTGTGCCTCAGCCTCCCGAGTAGCTGGGATTACAGGCGTGTGGACCACGCCCAGCTAATTTTTGTATTTTTAGTAGAGACAGCGTTCCACCATGTTGGCTGGGCTGGTCCCGAACTCTTGACCTCAGGTGATCTGCCCTCCTTGGCCTCCCAAAGTGCTGGGATTACAGGCATGAGCCACTGCGCCCAGCCAGAGCATGTTTCTTGAGATGGACTCTGAAAGTTCAAGCCCAGCTGTGTGGCCTTGGGCAAGTGACTTAACCTTTCTGAGCCTCTTGTTGCAACTGCATAAGGGGGATGATGAGAGCTTTTACCCCAGAAGTAAAGACAATAATTGAGCCCTCAATAAATATTCCCCTTTTCTCCATCGTTTCCCCAGGGCCTAGTACATCAAAGGTTTATTTATTTAACACTTAAGGGTATAGGTTTATTTGTATAACACTTCTAAGTATAGCGGGTCTGTTTCTTTTTCTTTTTTTTTTGAGACAGAGTCTCACTCTGTTACCCAGACTAGAGTGCAATGGTGCAGTCTCAGCTCACTGCACCCTCCACCTTCTAGGTACAAATGATTCTCGCGCCTCAGCCTCCTGAGTAGCTGGGACTACAGGCGCCCGCCACCATGCCCAGCTAATTTTTGTATTTTTAGTAAAGACAGGTTTTCACTATGTTGGTCAGGCTGGTCTTGAACTCCTGACCTTAGGTGATCCACCTAAGGCACTTTGGCCTCCCAAAGTGCAGGTGCTGGGATTACAGGTGTGAGCCACTATACCCAGCCAAGGGCCTGTTTCTTTTTTTCTTTTCTTTTTTTTTTTTTTTTTTTCAGATGGAGTCTTGCTCTGTTGCACAGGCTGGAGTGCAGTGGCATGATCTCAGGTTCAAGTGATTCTCCTGCCTCAGCCTCCCCAGTACCTGGGATTATAGGCACCTGCCACCACGCCTGGCTAATTTTTGTATTTTCAGTAGAGACGGGGTTTCACCATGTTGGTCAGGCTGGTCTCGAACTCCTGACCTCAGGTGATCTGCCTGCCTCGGTCTCCCAAAGTGCTGGGATTACAGGTGTGAGCCACTGCGCCCAGCCAGGTCTGTTTCTTTAGTAGGCTGTTCTTCAGTGCTCAGTGTGACTTCAGACTACTTTTCAAACTTTCTTACATAGTAGATACTATTTTTTTTCTGTTACTCTATTATTGATCCCCATTCTATAGATGGGGAAACTGAGATTCAGAGAGGTTAGGTAGCTAGCCCAGGGTCACACAGCTAGGAGGGAACAGAGCCAGCATTTGAACCCAGGCCATCTGAGTCACAGTCCTTGCTCTTTTTTTTTTTTTTTTTTTTTTTGAGGCAGAGTCTCACTCTGTCACCCAGGCTGGAGTGCAGTGGTGCGATCTCAGCTCACTGCAACCTCCACCTCCCGGGTTCACGCCATTCTCCTGCCTCAGCCTCCCAAGTAGCTGGGACTACAGGCACCCGCCACCACGCCCAGCTAATTTTTTGTATTTTTACTAGAGACAGGGTTTCACCGTGTTAGCCAGGATGGTCTTGATCTCCTGACTTGTGATCCACCCGCCTTGGCCTCCCAAAGTGCTGGGATTACAGGCGTAATCCACCACGCCTGGCTAGTCCCTGCTCTTAATCGCTGCTCTATGCCTCACTCTTCAGGATACATATGTGTGGACTTTTATTTATTTTTCTTAGAGACAGGGTCTCATTTTTTCTCCCAGGTTGGAGTGTAATGGCACGATCATGGCTCACTGCAGCCTCAACCTCCCACGCTCAAGCATCCTCCTACCTCAGACTCCGAAGTAGCTGGGACTATGTGCTCGAGCCACCATGCCTGGCTAATTACATTTTTTTTTTTTTTTTTTTGAGACGAAGTCTTACTCTGTCACCTAGGCTGGAGTGCAGTGGCGTGATCTCGGCTCACTGCAACCTCCACCTCCCGAGTTCAAGCAATTCTCCTGCCTCAGCCTCCCAAGTAGCTAGGATTACAGGCACGTGCCGCCACGTCTGACTAATTTTTTATATTTTTAGTAGAGATGGGGTTTCACCATATTGGCCAGGCTGATCTCGAACTCCTGACCTCGTGATCTGCCGGCCTCAGCCTCCCAAAGTGCTAGGATTACAGGCGTGAGCCACCGCACCCGGCCCTACAAAATTTTTTTGTAGAGATGGGGTCTCACTATGTTGCCCAGTCTAGTCTCAAACTCCTGGTCTCAAGTGATCCTCCTACTTTGGCCTCCCGAAGTGCTACCATTACAGGCATAAGCCACCATGCCCAGCCTTTTAAAAACAAATATTGGGCCAGGTGAGGTGGCTCTTCCTATCTATTTTCACTGTGAAGACTTTGGCCACCAGAAGGATACTAGGAGCCCACTACTTGGTCCTCTGTGTCTAGTATGCTGCCCTCGGGAGCCAGAGAGACTTCCCTAAGACACAGGAATGACCCAATTACTCCTCTATGGAGAACACTCCATGACCTCCTGTTACCCTCAGTGCCATCCTCAAGCTGGGCTGTGGAGTCCCTGGGTAACTATGGGTCATATTCCAGGCTATCCATGGCACACAATGGTTAGTGCTAAAAATCATATTTTTGGTAGGAAAACTAACACAGATATTCTTGGAGTCAAATGCAAGGCTTGCACCAATGTTTAAAATAGAGACTTGTCTTTAAATCCCTCTCAAGTTTGGAGTGAACCACTTTGCCTGCTCCCCCCTTCCCGCCCCACCCCACCCTGCCCCCCATGGTATCTCTGAATTGCTCTTCAGGGCTCCAGTGAATGAGTTTGAGAAACCCCTTTGTGCAGAGAAAACCAGCTTCCTGATCCAGCATTCAAGGCCGTTTGTTCACTTTTTCCTGCCTTTGGCGCTCACCACTCTCTCCCTCTGGGCTTTCCAGTAGCTCCGGAACCGGCTGTTCTGTTTCACACCTCCATGCCTTTGCCTAGGCTGTTCCCTCTGCCTAGGATATTCTGGTCCCCTCTGCCTTCCAGTCCACTCGATGGCCCTCGTTCGCTCAGCTTGATGTGGCCCCTCTGTATTACCCCTCTCTGGGTCAGAATCTACAGAAGGGCCTCGAATGCAGGTACTAGGTGCCCCCGGTGCTCAGGACCATTCCATACACTTGGTAGGCGCTCATGGCTTAGATGGTCTCCAATGCAGACCCTCGAAGACCCCGCCTGAACCCCTGGGCTGCCCCGGTGCTGCTTTCTGTGCAGTCTGCAGGGGGCAGTGTGGGCCCAGGCCAGCCGCAGGTCCCCAGGCTGCTTCAGCTGGGTCTAGACTCCCCTGCCACAGGATCTCTCCCCAGGCGTTAACCCCAAGGGAGGAGTTAAAGGCAGGCTCATCCTTTCTGCCTCGAAGTCTCCTCGGCATCACCACACTCACGCTTGTCCCACACAGTAAGCCATGGGCACCCTCACCGCTAACACCCAATCCAGCTGCGACCAGACTTCATCCTCCCTCCTTTCCATACGCTCTCAGCCACAGCCCCTCCCCAGCCTGCGTGGGGCCTCCTCTCCAGCAAAAGATCCTCCTTGAAGAATTCGGGGGTCCACAGTGCTCATCTCTCCAAAATTCTAACCCTCAACCATGCCCCTCCTCCGCAGGGCCCCACCCCCTTGCTTACCCCAAAGTTATGCTCTTTCTGTTACCTTGGCAACAGATGCTTTGTGGGTGGGTAGGGGGAATAGACTAGAGGACAGGAGCAGTGGCTTCAGGACACTATTGGAAGCACAGGGGTGGGGGCTCAGTGTAGACAAACTGGCACAGGGCTGGGGAGGGGCAGCCAAGGGCTAGGACGCCCCACCCCCACCCCACCATGGCTGCTGTCAGCCCCATGTCCCCAACCTCAAGGAGAAAAGAAACAGAACAGAAGAGGACGTGTTCCTCGAGAGAGGGGTTTTCTTCGTTGAGGAAAAGGAAACAGCTCTAACCTCATTATCCCCTCAGAACAGCTCTCCCAGAGATCCTGGCTTTGTGGTAGGGAAAGGGGGCAGCAGGAGGGAGGGTACGAGGGACTGCATACACAGAGCCCATGTTGTTCCCCTCCAGGAGGCCTGGGGTGCAGAGCGCGGGAACAGCTCACCCAGGGTGCGTTAGGGACAGTGCCACGGGCAGTGGGAGGGTGGCTCCATGCCAGTGTCCCAAGCTGCAGGGGCTGGAGGCAGCAGGGGGTATGGGGGGGGGGCCTTCTCCAGCCCCTGGGGACCTGGCTGTCCCAGATGCCACAGCCGGGAAGTATGTCAGGCACTTGCGTAAGAGCCTTCTGTATTTCCATAAAATCATAATTACTGCTGCCTGCCATGAGCCTTAGCTCATTAGAGTGGTATCTGCCTCTCAGACCCCCAGGTGGGCTGGTAGGGGGAGGTAGGGGATGCTGGGGCAAGGCCAGGCCTCTCACTGTGGTCTCTGCATCCCTGGCCCTGCTGGGCTTGGACCCCCTTCCCTTCCCCAGCTGGGAGACAGGAACCCAGACTCAGCTCCCAACCACATTGGGCACCTCCACACTAGGCACCCTGATTCTAAAGCTGCAGGGAAAGGCCAGTCACTCGTGTTTTCTGTCCTGGGTGACCCATGGGGCAGAGGCCACAGATGCAAAGGGCTTGGACTGGAGGTGTTGACAAGGATCACCACCATAGGAGAAGCAATTCCTCACATCAGAGAATCTCAGCCACTCAGAGAGGACAGTCCCTGGGGGTCATAGAGGCCAGTGGCTCCTAATCTTTTGGGGATCTCAGATGCCCTGAGGAGCAGCTGAAAGCTCACCTCTCCCCAGAAAATGTTTATTATCTTCCGTAATTTTACACAGCTTCAAGTGGCTCATGAACAACCTGAAGCTCACTCGCAAGTCCAAGGTTAAAAATCCCCAATAATAATATTACTATTAATAATAATTAGTAGTAACTAATAGTAACTGATAATAACATAAGAATTAACAGGCTGAGTTCAGTGGCACATGCCTGTAGACCCAGTTACTTGGGAGGCTGAGGCGGGAGGATCACTTGAGCCAGGGAGGTAGAGGCTGCAGTGAGCCATGATTGTGCTACTGCACTCCAGCCTGGGCAGCAGTGTGAGACCTTGTCTCAAAATAAATACACGAATAAAATAACATCCATTTACTGTGCATTTATTCTGTCCATCTCTTTATTTTTTTATTTTTTATTTTTTGAGATTGAATTTCGCTCTTGTTGCCCAGGTTGGAGTGCAGTGGTGCAGTCTCGGCTCTCTGCAACCTCCGCCTCCCAGGTTCAAGCAATTCTCCTGCCTCAGCCTCCTGAATAGCTGGGATTACAGGTGCCCACCACACCATCTGGCTAATTTTTTGTATTTTTAGTAGAGATGGGGTTTTGCCATGTTGGCCAGGCTGGTCTCAAACTCCTGACCTCAGGTGATCCACCCGCCTTGGCCTCCCAAAGTGCTGGGATTACAGGCATGAGCCACCACGCCCAACCTGTCCATCTCTTTACGTACATTAACTCATGTCATCCTCAAAAGAGTGCTAAGAGATGTATCATTATTGCCCTCATTTTAATCCAACTCCTCATTTCAAGCTAATCTAATCCAATTCTGCCAGTCTGACAAGAAGGAAACTCAAGTACCTTTAGAGATAGACAGCTCTCTGCCCAAGGTCACAAAACAGGAAGCAAAAGGCAGAGCTGGGCTGAGGACTGGTCTCTCTTCATGTGCTAGACATTGTGCTGCGTGCAGATTTGAAGTCATCCGTGTCCCAGGGCTCCCAAGAGCCCAGTGCTCACTTTCCCAACAAGAGGCACCCCAGTAGTTCTATTGCCACTTCTGAGGGAGCCTTCCAGAGTGTGGCTGCCATTCATCCCCCCGGCAGCACCTGGCCCTCGCTCTGCCTGCCCCTCATTTCTGCCCTCCGAATCTGAGATGGGGCAATGCTCCTTCCTTCCCAGGAGAGGCTGGCCAGGCTGCTTCCGCCTCGTCTCTGATCCACTGCAGTGGGAGTTGTCAGTACTAAGAGCAATGACTCAGACTTAGTTCAGGAGAGACCGCTCTGAAACACAAAGGCTGCAGGCCAGGAAGGACATCCAGAGGTCATGGCATCCAGCCCCCTGCCTCCACCATGCTTGCCCCACCTCAGGCTTCTGATGTCCAGACTAGATGGGCCCCACAGTCCTCCAACTTCCCTGGCTTTCCTCGGTTGCCAGAACTACGGGTTCCCCTGGGAATTCTTCTCTGTATCTAGTTAGCATCTCTTTGTCCAGGAATCACCACTTCTGGGTTGGTTCCCCCACAGAATACCAGGCTCCAAATGGCCAAGGAAAGTGAGAGAAGGAAGCGGTTTTCTTCTCTCTGCCTCAAAGAAAGCACTGGGAAAGGACAAATTTCCCAGAAGAAAGGAGGGAAAGAAAAGTAATGGCCAGGCGCGGTGGCTTATGCCTGTAATCCCAGCACTCTGGGAGGCTGAGGCGGTCAGATCACGAGGTCAGGAGATCAAGACCATCCTGGCTAACACGGTGAAACCCCATCTCTACTAAAAATATAAAAATTTAGCCTGGTGTGGTGGCGGGCGCCTGTAGTCCCAGCTACTTGGGAGGCTGAGGCAGGAGAATGGCGTGAACCTGGGAGGCGGAGCTTGCAGTGAGCCGAGCTCGCGCCACTGCACTCCAGCCTGGGTGACAGAGCGAGACTCCGTCTCAAAAAAAAAAAAAAAAAAAAGAAAAAGAATGGACTTTCCTTGACTAGACGTGGTGGCGTGTGCCTGTAATCCCAGAACTTTATCAGGGAGGCCAAGTCAGGAAGATGGCTTGAGGTCAGGAGTTCAAAATGAGGCTGGGCCAACAAAGTGAGACCCCCATCTCTAACAAAATAAACACTTTTTTTTTTTTTTTTTTTAAATAAAATGTTCCTGTCTTGTCTTCCTGTCTTGTCTGGGCTAAGTGCCACTCTACACTATCTCATTCATTCTAACAGTGGGGTAGGCACAATCACTATTTTTCAGATGAAGAAACCAAGGCTATAGGCCAGACACGGTGGCTCATGCCTGTAATCCCAGCACTTTGGGAGGGTGAGGCAGGTGGATCACCTGAGGTCAGGAGTTCCAGACCAGCCTGGCCAACATGGTGAAACCTGTCTCTACTAAAAATACAAAAAATTAGCAGGGCGTAGTAGTGGCGGGCACCTGTAATCCCACCTACTCGGGAGACTGAGGCATGAGAATCGCTTGAACCAGGAGGCGGAGGTTGTGGTAAGCCGAGGTCCTGCTATTGCACTCCAGCCTGGGCAACAAAAGCTAGACTCCATCTCAAAACAAACAAACCAAAGGCTCTAAAAGATTGCGTTATCTGCCCAAGGTCACACACTTAATTAGTGACCAAAGAGGTACTGGCCCCTAAGGAACCCAAAGCCCCTGCTCTGAGGGAGGAGACAGGGGCACCTCCTCCAGAAGATCTCCAAACTCAGAAGAAGGCCCTGTGTGTTCCAGCCCAGGATAAGTGGAGGGCCTGATGTCCCTGTCTCAATGCTGCAAGCATCCCAGCATCTGAGCTGCCCAGGGAGGGAAGGCTGGATTGGCCTGGGCTGGGCAGGAGGGAGAAGGACAGTCCAGTGGGGGATGGGGGAAGGTTGGCCATGAACAGGCCTTTGGGGAGACTGATTTGATGGCGCTCAGGCTCCATCCCACCTTCCTCAGGAAATCTTGAAGTCAGAGCCCCTACAACCATGAACCCTCACTGTGCCGTTGTCCTATTTCTGCCACTGGCAAATAAATCTCTATTCCTGGACAGGGTAACCTGAGCAGGGCTCCAATGGTGAGCTCATGCTTGGGAGGGCAGAGATCCTATGAATGGCTGTGTGCATGGGGGGAGGTGAGTGGGGGTTGGAGGTGTTCACCCCCCCCGCTCAACTTCCAGGCTAGCATAAGGGCCCCCTTCAGCACCTCAGGCCTCCCATGTGGCACCCCCCACCCACAATCTTACCACCCACAGCAGAGGAGGAGGGAAACTTAAACCCAGAAGTCTCTCCACCCACACCAGGGAAAGGTTCTCTCAGCCACCAGTGCATCTCCCTTTTCTTGGGCAGACCAAGAGAGGAAGCCAGATCTGCTGGTCAGAGCCAGAAGGGGCAGAAGGAAAGAGGGCTGGAGGTGAGGGAGGGGGACCTGAGAAAATGGGTCCCAGATAATCAACATGCATTAGAAGAGGTATCTTGGTCAGGTGTGGTGGTTCACACCTGTAATCCCAGCACTTTGGGAGGCTGAGGCAGGAGGATCACTTGAGCCTACGAGTTTAAGACTAGCCTGGGCAACATAGCGAGACTCCATCTCTACAAAAAATTTTAAAATTAGCCGGGTGCAGTGGCATGTGCCTGTGGTCCCAGCTACTTGGGAGGGTTGAGCCCAGGAGGTCCAGGCTACAGTGAGGTATGATCAAGCCACTGCACTACAGCCTGGGCAATAGAGCAAGATCCTGTCTCCAAAAAAGAAAAAAAAAAAAAAAAGAAGAAGAGAAAGAGAAAAAGAAATATTGAAATATCTTGAACGGGCGCAATGGCTCACGCCTGTAATCCCAATACGTTGGGAGGCTAAAGTGAGAAGATCACTTGAGCCCAGGAGTTGGAGATCATCCTGTGTAACATAGCAAGACTGTGTCTCTACCAATAAATTTTAAAAATTAGCCAGGCACGGTGGCGTATGCCTGTGGTCCCAGCAACTAGAGGGGCTGAGGTGGGAGGATTGCTTGAGCCCAGGAGTTTGAGACTGCAGTGAGTTATGATCGCACCACTGCTCTCCAGCCTGGGTGAAAGAGTGAGACCCTGTCTCTAAATTAAAAATAAAAAATAAAAAATAGAAGGTTATTGTGGAGAGAGGAGCACCTTGGATGGTGATGGTGAGGACCTCTTCCCCCACCTCTCCGTATTATCCCCTGATCTAACTCCAGTTGTGGTAGGATCTTTAGGAGGGGAGCGTGTCTCAGAGAAGTTTGGGGACTTCGGGTGTGAGGACTGAGGCCCCATCTCTGCTGAAGTTCAGACGCCAAGACTGGAAGGGGATAGAGTCATCCTGCTTTCCATCACAAGGAGGAATTGTCCGGCCTGGCCTTTGACACATACACCATAGTCCAGTTGTGTGTATATTTGGAGAGACCCTTTTCAGGGTATACAGGCATCCAATTAACGGCACAGATGGGTCCCCATTCTTCCTTCACCAGCCTCTGGCATCTATCAATCTTCGCTCTCAGGAAGTCCTAACTTCGATCTCACTCTCAGCTATCTTGCTGTGGCCCCAACCTATTTCTATTCCCAGCAACCCATACAGACGCTACTATGATTTCCCCAAGCTTCCCTCAATCTGGTCACGCCCCTCCATCCCGGGTTTTTCAGTGTGAAACTCCCTCCTCCGCTTCTTTCCCCGCCAAGCCCCGCCCCATCGTGTCGAGCCCCCCAAGACTCCGCCCAGTTCGCCCTCCTGGCCACCGAGGCAGCCAATAGCTGAGAGCCTGATTTGCAGGGCTGCGCGGGGGAGCGGCGTAGGGCAGGGGGCGGGACCAGGCGACCTCCTAAATCAAAGTTGGGCGGCGAGGACTGGGCGGAGGGGCCGCCGGGTGCCGGGCTGGGGCCGGCGGGGGAGGGGAGGGGATGGGGGGCGGGCGCAGCGGACGGCTGAGCTGGCTGGACACGGACAGCTCCTTGGCTCCCTCCCTCGGCTCATCCCCGCGGCCCCACTTCCCTCCTCCCCGCGCTGCGAGCAGCATCCTCTGCAGACCCTCGGTCCTCGCGCCCAGGGTCGTCCCGCTCCTGCGGCTCGGCGTGGTGGCCTCCCCTCGCCCGCCACCCCGGCAACTTTCTTCGCCCGCTCCCGTGGGTTGGGGGCTGCTGTGCCTGGGGCTAACTGGGGGCAGCCTCTGGAGAAGGACTTCAGAGTCCCGGAGACGCCCGCCACCCGCAGCCTACCCGCGGCGGGCCTGCCGTCGGATCTCGGCACCCTCTCCTCCCCTCTCCCCGAACCATGACCGAGATGAGCGAGAAGGAGAACGAACCGGATGACGCGGCCACCCACAGCCCCCCAGGGACCGTCTCCGCCCTCCAGGAAACCAAGGTAACTTGGGGGGCGCGAGGCCTGTCCGCGCCCAGGGCCTGGGCGCCCTCTTCCCGGCGGGGTCCTCCTGTGGGCCCGGGCGTCCTAGGGTCGCGGTCGCGAGGCCCGCGTGACCACTGAGGCTCCGCGCGGCTCCCGGGGGGAGGAGTGGGTTGGCGACGAGGGGCCACGAGGAACCCCCGATCACACCTGCACCGCACGCCCGCGCGCGCCATCGCGACCTTCCGGGGAGGCGGCCACTGGTCTTCGTTGGAGAGATGGGCGCAGCGAGGCCGGAGGGTGCGGGCGGGGTACGCGCCCGGCTGTGCGTGCGAGGCGCACCCTCCAGCGGCCGCCGGGTCCCAGTCCCGGGCTCAGTCCGCGCCTCTATCCTCGCTCGTGTCTCTGAATTTGTCTCTACAACCTGCGTGTCTGTGTCTTGGTGTCTCTGTGTGCGTCTCTCCCCGTCTCTCCCGGCGTCGCCGGGTGTTTATCTCCGCTTCTCAGGGCGTCTCTCCCTGCCCCTCCGCAGTCCTGCATTCCCCGCTCCTAGCCCGGTTGGGCTCGGGGACGCGAGGCCGCGGCCGGGGGTGCGCAGCTGCGGAGTCCGCGAGGGGGCCTGCGGCAGCGCCGGCCGTCGGTCACGGGCGAGGACGGGGGCCTGCGGTTGTGGCTCCAGACCAGAAAGACAGGCAGCCCCGCCCCCCACCACGGGAGCGGGACCAGAGGAGGGGGAGCGGGTAGAAGCAAAAAGAGAAGTCATCGTAATTAATGAATGTCATCATTAACCCTAATTATGGATGATTGTTACTCCTGAGGGAGTCACCATGAATAAATTACTCCCCGCGAAGGCGGGCGGAGCCCAGACTCCTGGCGCTGAAAGGGGTGTGGGGAGGCCGCCGCTCACACTCAGTACTCCCCCGACCTCTAATCCGTCTGCTCCCTTCCCAAGTTCTAGGTGCTGGAGACTGGCCCGCGAGAAGTTCTGTTTCTGGGGGATCAACCTGAGCGGGCCTGGGGATGAGACAGAAAGGGCTGTGCCAAGGGCGCGCCCTGCCACCTCCCAGACTTCAGGCCAAGACCTCCTCCCTCCCCCTTCCCCCGGTATTTTGCTCCCATCCTGCTCCTGTTCTCCAGAGGCGAAAGGGGACAGTGAAGACCAGAAATGATGGGAGCCTGGGCTCCGGAGGCGTCGCTCGCTGGCTAGTCTTCTTCCCACCGTCCCCCTTCCTCCTTCTTCCATCTTGCCCATCCCGCAGGAGCTGAGGTTAATTCAAGGTCAAGGTCATCAAGGGAGTGACCTGAGGAGGAGGCCGTAGGGTCAAGGTGGAGTCTGGCAGAGGCACCCCAGGGAGCCCCCATCCTGCACCACGGGACCCAGGGGGTCTCCACATTCAAGTCTTCACATGCACACCTGACTCTCTCTTGCCCCCTTCTAAAAATGAGACTCCGGTTTGTGAGACCAGAGCTGACTCCCCTTTAGAGAGCCAAGTCTCAGTCTCTCCTGGGAAAGGACTAAGATGTTTGGGTGAGAGGATATTGCTTGGAATATTTGTGACAACTTCTGTCAAGCAGAAGGTCTAGGAGCTGAACCTCCCCTGAGTTCCAATGCCTCTGATTTCGGTTGCCCTCTAGTCACCTGGGTAGACATACACAGTCCCCCTGCTTGCCTCCTGGGGCTTGGGGGCCTCCCAGGCCCTGCCCTGTTTCCCACACCAAGGCCTGTCCTCTCCAGCCTCCTCCTATGTGGGAGTGCTGGAAGGCGGGCAGGAGTGCGGGGTAGTGCTGCCTCAGTACTCCAGCAAGCTGCCTGCTCAGCTGTGTGGGGAGGGGAGGTCAAGGCCCGCAGGTCTGTACCTCTCCCTCTTCCCAGGCCAGGGACCCTCCAATGTTGTCACCTCTGGGTCTGAGCTTGGAGATTCAAGGAGCAGGGGAGGGAAGGGGTTACACCCCTGATCCGGCCCCTCTGTGTCAGGCCAGCTGGAGCCCCGGCCCTCCATCCCTCCCCTATGCATCACTCTTGTGAAGGATTCTGCACTAACACAGACTGGGCTGTGGGTTGGGTTGGGGGTATTCAGCAGGGCAGAGGTGGGCAGAGAGAGAACTCAGGACCCCTGCTAGCCTCCTTCCATCCCACACCTCAACCTGGCCCAAAGAAGCTCCTGTCTCCAGACTGTGTGGGTGGAGGAGATGGAAAAGAGTACAGTTGGGTGCTGCCCACCCAGCTCAGTGTGAGGCAGGTACAACAGAGGGGGCCAATGCCCTTCAGGCAGTGATGCCAACATTCCAGGCTTATTCATCAGTGTTGGTGCCCCCTGGGAATCACTGGCCAGCCTCCTGCTTGCCCCCAGGCTGAATCAGCCCTGCACCCAAGCCACCCAGCAACCCTCCTAGCGAGTCCTCCTCCTGTCTTGGTCTCCTTCCCTTCTTACCACATAGGGCCTGCCCATCACCCTTTGTTGCCACCCCTGGGAGGACCACCCCATGCCATCTCTGCTCTGAGTCAGCTTGCGCCACGTCTGCCACCACCCACTGCCAGATGCCTCATGCCCTTTCAGGAGACGCTGTGGGGAATTGAGGAAATAAGGGGCCGTCCAGGATATGGGGAGGTGGGGAGGAAACAGGCAGGCCAGGCCGTGTCTCTGGGAGGGGGCTCAGAAGAACAGACTTTGTGGTCCAGGCTCCTAGCTAGACAAACTCTGGGTGCATTGGGAGGGAAGAGTGACCAGGCAGGCCCACTTGCCGAGGTACATGGCAGCTTATCCCCATGCCAGAGAATGGGTCCCAGGGAAGTGAGGGCACCAAAAATATAGTGGGGAGAAGAGATGGGAAAAGGTCCTCTCCAGGAATGAGGAGCCCCAGGAGCAGGAATACCTGGCCTGGCTGAGCCAAAATGTGGTTTGGGTAGCCAAGCCCGATGTCTCTGGAGTGGGCAGGCATCAAGTCATGTGGCAGAGATGCCCCAACCCAGACCTGTAGCCACAGTCTGATCTCTGCCAGCCACCGCAGGTGGCATGTCATTCCTTCCCGCTTCTCCACCCCCCTGGGATCTGGGGCCCACAGCCAAGCCAGGGGGTCCGCCGGCAGAGTCGGGGCTGCCCTGGTACCCGGGAACATTCTGTTCCAGAGGCCTCTGGTACCCAGCAGAGGTGGCTCTTGGCACTGAGACCAAGGGGTACCAGGAAAGAACACAGCCTGGAGGGTAGGGAGACTTGGAACCTCCTCCTATGAGGATTACTATGGAAACAAGGGCCTGGGGATGGGGGGAACATGATTGATGATGTCTTCAAATACTTGAAGGGCTGAAGTGTATGAGAGGGAGTAGCCCTTTCTGGAGCCAAGGGAGGAACAAGGGCTGATAGGCGAAAATCCCAGGGAGGCAGGTTTCAGCTCTATATAGGGAAGCACTTTCCAGCGATTGGAGCTGCCCAAAGATGGAATGACTGTCCCAAGAGACTGCTTGCTTCCCATCACAAGAGGTGACCAACTCTTGACAGGGGATGTGGCCAGGCCATCGCAGAGTGATGAGTTGGGTACTGTTCTAGGTGGCCAGTCTTCCAGGTCCCTTCTCACCCTAAGCTCTCTGACTGACCTTGTGGACAAGCCCCTGGCCCAGCTGAGAGGCCAGGGTGAGTCCCAGTCAGGGCTTAGCGCAGCAGGATGCTCCTGGTGCTTTGGGCTCAGCAGCCGGAGCCGCTGGTTCAAGTCCTGGCTCTGCTGTTTACCAGCTGATGATTCCTGGGTAAGTGATTTAACCCTTATGAGCCTCAGTTCCTCATCTGAAAAGTGGGACAGTAATTATCACTACTTCCAAGGGCAGCATCAGGATTAATGAGATGCTGCATATAAAGTGCTAGCTCAATTCCAATGTTCTGACCATGACAGCCCCTCAGATATGTAAGTTTCTGGGGATATTTGGACCTAGAGCCTTGTATTGGTTAGAGAGTATCTAGTCTTGGCCGGGTGCGGTGGCTCACACCTGTAATCCCAGCACTTTGGTAGGCCAAGGTGGGCGGATCATGAGGTCAGGAGTTTGAGACCAGCCTGGCCAATATGGTGAAACCCCATCTCTACTAAAAAAAAAAAATACAAAAAATTAGCCAGGTGTGGTGACAGGCACCTGTAATCCCAGCTAGTTGGGAGGCTGAGGCAGGAGAATTGCTTGAACCTGGGAGGTAGAGGTTACAGTGAGCTGAGACCGTGCCACTGCACTCCAGCCTGGGCAACAGAGCGAGACTCCATCTCAAAAAAATAAAAACAATAGGGCGGGCATGGTGGCTCACGCCTGTAATCCTAGCACTTTGGGAGGCTGAGACAGGCGGATCATGAGGTCAGGAGATCAAGACCATCCTGCCTAACACGGTGAAACCCCGTCTCTACTAAAAATACAAAAAATTAGCCGGGCGTGCGGCGGGTGCCTATAGTCCTAGCTACTCGGGAGGCTGAGGCAGGAGAATGGCGTGAACCCGGGAGGCAGAGCTTGCAGTGAGCCAAGATTGTGCCACTGCACTCCAGCCTGGGCGACAGAGCGAGACTCCGTCTCAAAAAAAAAAAATAAATAAATAAAATAAAAAATAAAAACGATAGGCTGGGCACAGTGGCTCATGCCTGTAATCCCAGCACTTTGAGAGGTCGAGGCGGGCAAATCACGAGGTCAGGAGATCAAGACCATCATGGCTAACCTGGTGAAACCCTGCCTCTACTAAAAATACAAAATTAGCTGGGCATGATGGCACGAGCCTGTAGTACAGCTACTTGGGAGGCTGAGGCAGGAGAATGGCGTGAACCCAGGAGGTGGAGGTTGCAGTGAGCAAGATTGCGCCACTGCACTCCAGCCTGGGTGACAGAGTGAGACTCCATCAAAAAAAAAAAAAAAAAGTATCTAGTCTTCCCTCTTGGATGTGGGGAAACTGAGGCTCAGAGAGAAGTGAAGTGATTTGCCTTCAGGAAGCAGGTTTAGTTTTGCCCCCAGCCCCAGCACGTCCTCCAGCAACCCTGTGTGCTCCATGCCTGAGGTCCCTGGACAGAACACTGGATGGTTCACCTGCCTCTTGGGGCCCATCCAAGCCCCCAGAGCCACACTCGGTCCTGGCTGGCCCAGAGCCTGACCTGGGCTGAGTTTTGTGTTCTCATTAATTGTCTCTCTAGCCTTCCACCTATGCTCCAAGGCCCAGGCATCTGGGGCCTGGGGACTTGCTTCTCATAGATACACAAAGAAGCCCACAGTGCTATCCAGGAAGCTGGGTTTGGAAGGCACTGAGCCCTTCAGTGTGCCAGACACCCCAGGGCTTTGGCCTCCCAGCTGGCACACCAGAGCCTGCCTTGAGCCCAAACATCCCCTCTGCTTCCCCCTTTGTCTTGCTGCCTGCTGGCCTCCCGGAGGCTGGTGGGGTCACCACTTCCATCCCCTTGGCAGGGTGGCCAGGCAGGCAGCCATGGCACACAGGCTGCCCGGCGTGCCAGCTGGGAACCCTGGCCAAGTCCCTCTGCCTGGAGCCAGGCTGCTGGCCCCTGTTTCTGTCTCTAGTAGAAAGGAGTGGGCAGGGGTAAGGCGCCTCTCAACGGGAAGGGAGACGGCCAAGGCTCTGGGTCAAGAGGTTTCCAGACCTCTCTCTGGGAAGACTCAGTAGGGTGTGTTTGAGTGAGAGGTGGAAATAGCTCTGGCCTCACCGCAGAATCGACCCTGCCCTCCAGAATGTAGGCTTCATGGAGAGTCCAGCCACTGGCTTATGTATTCACCAAAGGCTGCTGATTGAGCACCTACTGTGTGTTGAGAGCCTGCGTGGGGATTTGAAGCCAGCAACTGTGTCTGTCCCCAAGGGGCTCACAATCTCCTGGGGGAGTGAGAAATAAATAACAAAGCATCACCCGAGCGGAGCTGCGGTGGAAGTTGGGCTGGATGCAGTGGACACCAGAGGAGGGAGTGGGTCATGAGACTGAATTCCTGCAGAAGGGAGCTCCTGGAGGAGGAAGGACCAGTGGAAGTCTATTGGCAGGATAAAGAGGGTATGAACTGAGTGAGGCAGAGAAGAGGACAAACATGTCAAAAGCTCGGAGGCATAAAAGCATGGATGAGTTTGAGAATCCTCATTTCTGGGCTGCAAAGGCACAGGTTGGAAGGACCAGTTTGGCCAAGTTGCAAGGAGAGTCTCATGGCTGGGGCGAGAGCCTTGGATGGTGTCCCAAGGAGCCAGGAAGGGTTTTTAGCAGGGTCAGGCATCACCTCTGCAACAGCTGTGTGGAGGAGAGGTGGAAGCAGGGGGCTGGGGGGGAGGCTGTGGTCTTGAAGCAGACTGGGGCATTAGGGCCTGGACTAAGGGCTGTGAGGTGACGAGTCGATGGGAGGGAGGAGAGGGCTAGAGAGACTTCCTAGGGGGGGAGAATCAGTTCCAAGGATGAGGGTCCAGGACGACCACTCCTCACCCCCTACCAGCCTGTTCGAGAACACAGGTGGATACTACGTTGCCCAGGCTGGTCTCCAACTGCTTGGCTCAAGCGATTCCCTCCTGCCTCAGCCTCTCAGAGTGCAGAGATTATAGGCAGGAGCCACCACATCGCGCCTATTTTTTTTTTTTTTCTAAACTTGAGTAAATGATACACCCATACAACAAAATACTTTGTAGCCATAAAAAAGAATGATGAATCTATTTATGTATGGGTATGGAATGATTTCCAAGATTTACTGTTTATGAAAAAAAGCAAAGCACAGGAAATATAGTATACTACCAATTCTTCAAGGAAAAATGGAATTAAACCACTTAAACTTGTTTCTATCCAATTTCACATAAAAGTCTAGATTTCTTTTGAAAAACTAGAAAACCTGGCAACCGTGGGCTGGCCTTATAGACCAGCCTCAATTGGCTTGAGGAGACCTGCAGCTACTCCCTGGCCATCCAGTTTGCCACAGTCCCCACTGCTCTTGATTGCTGCTCACCCGGCCAGAACTCCTTTCTCCATGGAAGTCACCCACTTGGCTCTTGTGGCACCTGAGATTGCGAAGCATCATCGGGACCTGGGGAGCCTCTCTCTTGCTGTTTCATTTCGCTCTGGCCCTCAGCCCCCACGCTGCTGCTGCTGCCGCCCCTACCGCCAGAGACACCCTGAAGGGAAGCCCGCCCTGGCCGGCCCGCTCTAGGCTCCCACTCACAGCTCCCTCTTTTTCTCCCAGCTCCAACGATTCAAGCGCTCCCTCTCCCTCAAGACCATCCTCCGAAGTAAGAGCTTGGAGAACTTCTTCCTTCGCTCGGGCTCTGAGATCAAGTGCCCCACCGAGGTGCTGCTGACGCCCCCGACTCCACTGCCCCCTCCTTCCCCACCACCCACAGCCTCGGACAGGGGCCTGCCTACCCCATCCCCCTCCCCATGCCCAGTCCCACGCCCCCTGGCAGCCCTCAAACCAGTGAGGCTGCACAACTTCCAGGAACATGTCTTCAAGCGAGCCAGCCCTTGTGAGCTGTGCCACCAGCTCATCGTAGGTAGGTGCCTGGGCACTGAGGTGGCCAAGGGGAGGGGCCAGCGTGGGTACTGGGGAGTGGGCCCATGTTGCGCCCAATATTATTGGGCTCTTGCTGTTCAGGAGCCCCAATACTAACTGTGCCTCTGTGCCTCTTTATTTTTTTTTGAGACAGAGTCTTGCTCTGTCTCCCAGGCTGGAGTGCAGTGATGCGATCTTGGTTCACTGCAACCTCCGCTTCCCTGGCTCAAGGGATCCTCCTGCCTCAGCCTCTGTAGTAGCTGGGACTGCAGGCATACACTACCATGCCCAGCTAATTTTAAAATTTTTTTTGTAGAGATGGGGTTTTGCCATGTTGCTCAGGCTGGTCAAACCCTGGGCTCAAGCAATCCATCCACCTCAGCCTCCCAAAGTGCTGGGATTACAGATGTGAGCCGTTGCACCCACCCCCAACTGTGCCTCTTACCCAAGGCAGAGAAAGGAGCACCACCAAGGGTGGGGGGTATACTCAGTGTCACTGCCTCAGTGTCACTGCCATGTTTACTAACGACTCCGGCTTCCGTGCTCCCTCACACCCTGACGGTGTGCGGGGTAGGTGCTGGGCCTCAAGGCTGGCACGAGAATGCCCAACCCCTGCTCTCCTCATCCCCTAACATGCCTCTCCTTTGCCCTTTGCCCACGGGGGTGTCCTCAATTGCTGAACCCAAATTCTTCCTAGGAAACTCCAAGCAGGGCTTGCGATGTAAGACGTGCAAAGTCAGCGTCCACCTCTGGTGCTCTGAGGAGATCTCCCACCAGCAATGCCCAGGCAAGACGGTGAGCGGGGATCCAGGCAGAGATGGCCAGCTGAGTGCTGCCAGTACTGTCACATGGGGGAATGAGTATCCCTCAGGGCTGCTCCTTCCTGTGGGGTGGGCCCTGGGCTTGGGAAGGACCAAGTTCTGCATTGGCCATGACCTCCTCAAACCCTCTCTGCCCTCTCTTGCCATAGTCCACCTCCTTCCGCCGCAACTTCAGTTCCCCTCTCCTGGTGCATGAGCCGCCACCAGCCTGTGCCACAAGCAAAGAGTCCCCACCCACTGGTGAGTGCCCCCCTGGCCGCTGTCCCTGCTCCCACTGTGGTGTGATGAGAAATCAACATCCCTGACCAGCCTGGCCAACACGGTGAAACCCCGTCTCTCAATTGCTTGAACCCAGGAGGTGGAGGTTGCAGTGAGCCAAGATCACGCCACTGCACTCCAGCCTGGGCTACAGAGCGAGACTCCATCTCAAAAAAAAAAAAAGAAAGAAATCAACATTTCTGAGATGGGTACCTGAGTCACACTGGCACAGAAAGTTCCTACCATTTCCCTTATCTGGATGTTCCTGTCCTGAATTTGGGGTTCATTCATTCATTCACTCATCATTCCTTCAACAAGCACTTTATTAAGCACAGACTAAGTGCCAGGCACAGTGCTGGACTCTGAGACACAGTAGTGAAGAAGGTGGAATTTATTGTCTAGTAAAGGAGATAGGACTGAAATGGACAGTCATGCAAATTATCAATCAATCACCATCAGCATGAGTGCCTTAAGTGGGGAAGATAAGGAATAGAGCATAGAATGTGTGCTGAAAGCTGGGTGTGGTGGCTTGTACCTGTAATCCCAGCTACTTGGGAGGCTGAGGCAGGAGGATTGCTTGAGCCCAGGAGTTGGAGTCCAGCCTGGGCAACATGGTGAGACCTTGTCTCTAAATTAAGAGAAAA
Organism: Pongo abelii; assembly: GCF_028885655.2. NCBI lineage: Eukaryota > Metazoa > Chordata > Mammalia > Primates > Hominidae > Pongo > Pongo abelii. The sequence continues at coordinate 69,500,417 of NC_072004.2, read as the reverse complement.
GAAAAAGCTCGCTGTCTTCATCTGCAAAATCAGGGAAGACTTCCCAGAGATGTGAAGGATGAGGCATGAGGGGTTCATCCATTTAGGATCTGGAAAGACGGGTGTGGGGCAGAGGGAAGCCTGAGAAAGGAAGGACAGGGAGTTAAAGAAAGGGCAAAGTGCCAAGTGTGGTGGCTCACGCCTGTAATCTCAGCACTTTGGGAGTCCGAGGAGGGCGGATCACAGTGTCAGGAGTTTGAGACCAGCCTGACCAACATGGTGAAACCCCGTCTCTACTAAAAATACAAAAAAATTAGCTGGGTGTGGTGTCAGGCGCCTCTAATCCCAGCTGAAGCAGGAAAATTGCTTGAGCCCAGGAGGCGGAGGTTGCAGTAAGCCAAGATCGTGCCATTGCACTCCAGCCTGGGCGGCAGAGCGAGACTCCGTCTCAAAAAAAAAAAAAAAAAAAAGAAAAAACGAGACCACAGATACAAGGCCTTGGGGTCCATTTTAGGGTAGCCTTTTGGACTTTCTTCTAAGGGCAATTTGTGTGTTTCTACAAAAGCGTTCTGGCTGCTGTGTGGATTGGCAGGGCTAGAGTGGAAGCAGGGAGACCAGTTGAAAGGCCATGACAGTTGCCGAGAGAGAGTGTGGTGATGTGAATTAGACTGCTAGCAGTGGCGATGGAGACATGTGGATAGGTTGTAGGGATGCTAGGAGGGAGGACTAGGTGGCAGAGTGGCTGCGGGCAGTGAGGACAGCGAGGAGTCAAGGATGCTCCAAGTTTCTGCGTGGGCACCATGGGAGGACCCGGAGCCATCTCTGGGATGAGGAAGACCTGGGAGGGACACGTGAGGGGGCAGCTGGAAAGCTCAGCCTGGGGCATGCTGAGCCGGGACTAGAGATGCAGGGCTTCGGGGCAGAGCCAGGCCTTGAGGGTGGATATTCTGCAGGGGACAGTGGGAAGGTGGACCCTGTCTACGAGACCCTGCGCTATGGCACCTCCCTGGCACTGATGAACCGCTCCAGTTTCAGCAGCACCTCTGAGTCCCCGACAAGGAGCCTGGTATGGTGGGCAAAAAGGCGGGTCTTTTGGGGAGGGGTGTCTGAGCATGACAGTGGGCTCGGGGGCTGAGCCCTCTCCTCTCTCTGTCCCTAGAGTGAGCGGGATGAACTGACCGAGGATGGGGAAGGCAGCATCCGCAGCTCCGAGGAGGGGCCTGGTGACAGTGGTGAGTGGTGGTGGGCATCAGGGGCAGGAATGGGGTACAATGGAGGGTGCTCCCTGCTGCCTCTCACCCTTTCCCTCTCCCGCCCCTAGCATCTCCAGTATTCACAGCCCCAGCAGAGAGTGAAGGGCCAGGACCAGAGGAGAAGAGTCCTGGACAGCAGGTGAGCCTGTACTGGCACTGGCCTGGAAGGTCAGGATGGGAAGCAGGTATAATTTCTCCTTGCCATTGATTCATAGCGGGGCAAGAGCATGGTGCGTGGGGATTCACTGCTTCCTCACTTATCCTCAGGGATGGGCAATGCCAGGATGAGAGGGCATGGGAGGCAGGAGGAGTTACCCTTCCACCCCCAGTCCACTGGCCATTGCACCCATTTCTGCTCTCCCAAAGGCAGGCAGCCCCAGGGTACAGCAGGCAGAAGCGGACTCCCCTCTCCATGCCCGTCCCAGTGCCCTTTGGGGTGGGTGAGCATAGCATGTATGAGGGTCTCACTTCTCCCTGCCGTTCACCCAGGACTCACTGTGTCCCCTCACAGCCCCCAGGGTAGCACACTCAGAGCGAGTGGAGAGTGGGGGGAGTGAGGGTGCTGCTTTCCGGTCACCGACCCAGAGATTCTCCCGCAGCCCCCCAAAGCCACCCTGCGGAAGGATGTGGGGCCCATGTACTCCTACGTTGCACTCTACAAGTTTCTGCCCCAGGAGAACAATGATCTGGCTCTGCAGTAAGTCCTCTTTGTGACCTGGCCCCGCTGGGCAGCTCTGCGCTCCTAGACCTTGGAGCACAGTGTGAGGGGGGCCTTCAGGAACCTTCTTGCATGCTTGAGGCTGCTGAGCCCAGACAGGAGCTGGAACTGCCCAGGGTCTAAGAGTGACTCATGCTAATGTTGTGTCTCCCACCCTCTGACTGGGCTGCCCAGCCAGTGCCTGCTGTACCTGTGGTCACATGGTGTCCTCTGAGGGCATCAAGAATCCTCTCCCAGCGGGGCACGGTGGCTCACCCTTGTAATCCCAGCACTTTGGGAGGCTGAGGCTGGCAGATCACTTGAGGTCAGGAGTTCGAGACCAGCCTGGCCAACATAGTGAAACCCCATCTGTACTAAAAATACAAAAATTAGCCGGGCATGGTGGCAGATGCCTGTAATCCCAGTTACTCGGGAGGCTGAGGCAGGAGAATGGCTTGAACCCGGGAGGTGGAGGTTGCAGTGAGCCAAGATCGTGCCACTACACTCCAGCCTGGGTGACAGAGTGAGACTCTATCAAAAAAAAAAAAAAAAAATCCTCTCTCCCAGCTGAGGACTGCAGGGTCCCCAGGTGCCCAGGGGCTGCTAGGATGGGGAGGGGCACTACTCCCTGCTCCATATGCGACCCTAGCTCTGTCCTCCCCAGGCCTGGAGATCGGATCATGCTGGTGGATGACTCTAACGAGGACTGGTGGAAGGTGACTTGGCAGGGTGGGGAGTGGAGGGACTCTGGTAGGCACCCCAGCAGCCCCCACCCCAATGGGCACTGCCCCCACCTTCTCTCCAGGCCCCAAAGACAACCTCTCCTCCAACCACTGGTCCCAGCCAAAACTAGGACCAACCCTTGGGACGTCCTCTCAGTTTTGACTCTCCTTGCCTCAGCCTTGTCCCTCTGCTCACCTCATGCCATTCCTGGCCCAGAAGCCACCTGGCTGGGGGCTGGAATCCGGAGAGCCCTAGATCTGGAGGATGACGGCATTGGCGCCGAGTGGGAACCGGGTCTGGAGAAAGCAGTGGTGGGCAGCAGGGGCGGGGTGTGGCGCAGGTGCTCATTGCCAACCTCATCCCCAGGGCAAGATCGGCGACCGGGCTGGCTTCTTCCCAGCTAATTTTGTGCAACGGGTGAGGCCAGGCGAGAATGTTTGGCGCTGCTGCCAACCCTTCTCCGGGAACAAGGAACAGGGTTACATGAGCCTCAAGGAGAACCAGGTGAGTGCCTGATGCCCAGCCCAGGCCCTATGGCGGAGGGAGGGAGTCGGCAGGGGAAGACAGGCTGCGGTGTGGGGGTAAATGTTCTCCAGGAGGAGGCTGATCTTGGCAGTTGAGGGGAAAGCGGGTTAGAAAGAAAGGGTTGCAGGGCCCTCCTACTAGCCCCTGTTGGGGAATTTGGGCTGGTGACCAACAGAGACAGGAGACTGAATGACATTAGAGGGAGCTTGGGTTAGCGCAGGAGCACTGGATTCAGTCTAAAGCTCAGGTTTGAATGCTAGCTCTGGCTTTTTATGTAATTTGAGGCAAGTCCTTTTCCCTCCACCTCCTCTGTGATGGGGGTGAGGCAGGGCAGTACAGCGGCTGATCTCCAAGGTCAGCCCTGAAGCGCTTCTGGGTGTCTGCTGATATCCTGGTCTTGCTACTGAGGCCTCTACACTCGTGGGATCTGGTCCCATCACTCCAGCAAAGGGCTCCATCCACATCTGACACTGGTCCCATCATCCCCCAGGGTGGGTCCCCTGGGGGCCATGGGCAGGACGCAGGGCCAGGGCTGCAGGCCATGCCAGGCCTCAGCTCCGTGTCTCTCTGGCTCAGATCTGCGTGGGCGTGGGCAGAAGCAAGGATGCTGACGGCTTCATCCGCGTCAGCAGTGGCAAGAAGCGGGGCCTGGTGCCAGTCGACGCCCTGACTGAGATCTGAGAGGAGCCAAGGGAACCCAGATGCCATCCTTGCCTATGCCTGGACCTTGCTTCTGGCCAGGGAGGGGATCAGGCCCCCTTGTCCACTCCATACCCTTCCTCCCTCTGTCTCTCTCCTAGGTGCCACTTACTGTGGCTTAGGAGCCTTTTGTACTGAGGAAGATTTTATTTCTTGGGTGGGATGCCCTGAGTGGGTTGATCCTCTGGGAGTTGGTGGGGATGGGGTGGGGTGGGAGGGAATGAGGAAGCTACAGGTAGGTCCACCCAGCGCCCAGGCACCCCAGTCTACTTGCTGGGCTGAGTCCAGCCCTGGGGAAGATTCCTGGGAAATTTATTTGCTGCTTCTCCCAGCCTTCCCCTGCCACACCACCTGCGCATGCGTGGCACATCCGTCTCCCCACAGAGCCTCTGCTTGGGTCTATGTGTGTGTGACCGTGCATCTGCTCCTTTGCAAGTGGGGTCTTGGGAGCAGGCCTTTTTGTGTCCTCGGCCCTCCACCCTGGGTGGGGAGGGGACCCAGGGCCATAGGAAGGTCCTGAGTCCACCTCCTGGTCTCCACCTCTGTCATTCCGTCAATTCTCAGGAAAGTTTTGCAGGAATCTCTCCCGTTACTTGAAACCTGGGCCGACAGAGGAGGGGAAGGCTGAGGTCCCTGGAAGGAGTGACAAATCAGAGACTGTCCGTTCAAGTAGAAAACCCAAGAGCTGGCCGGGTGTGGTGGCTCACGCCTGTAATCCCAGCACTTTGGGAGGCTGAGGTGGGCGGATCACCTGAGGTCAGGAGTTCAAGACCAGCCTGGCCAACACCATGAAACCCCGTCTCTACTAAAAGTACAAAACTTAGCCAGGCATGATGGGGGTCTGCCTGTAATGCCAGCTACTCCAGAGGCTGAGGCAAGAGAATCACTTGAACCTGGAAGGCGGAGGTTTCAGTGAGCCGAGATTGCGCCATTGCACTCCAGCCTGGGCAACAGAGCAAGATGCCGTCTCAAAAAAAAAAAAAAAAAAAAGAAAGAAAGAAAGAAAAGAAAACCCAAGAGCTGCCTGGACACACGGAAACCCAAATGAGAACAAAATCCTGGCCCATGCTTGGCCAAAGCAAACCCATTTCACTGTCAGGACCCCCGGTCACAGAGGAACCACCCGCCAGGGGAGCCTGTGACTGTCAGTTCTGGTCCCAGGCTTTGTCCGGCCGCCCCAGGAACCCAACCCTCTGGGCTGACCTTTTTCCTGCTTCTCTCCAGGCTCTGCAGGGGACAGGGCAGGTGCTGCAGGAGCCCCTTTGCTGGCTTTATCTGCTCCCTTGTTCTGGACACAGAGCCCTGGGAAAAAGAGGGGGTGGAAGACAGACAAGGAAGGTGGAATGTTCTGTTTGGCCACCAGGAAATGAGGTGGGGTGGGCATACACAGAGAGGACCCCTCTCTTAATACAGGCTGCTTTTCTCGGTGCCAACCTCCCTCCCCCAAGCTCAGATCCTCCTCTTATGCCCTTGATTGTGCCAGCCCATGCCACCCTCATCCTGGGCACAGTTACACCCTCCCATGCAGTGGGAGAAACACAGACCCTCCTACCCAAAGGCCCCTGACCCACTTCTCCCCCGCAAAGCGGGGTCTCAAGCCACACTGCCCTGTTTGCTGCCATGAGGCCCCCCCAGCAATATCCCAGGGGCGGGCCCAATGCCCACTGTACATGAGGCTGCATGATGGGTCTGGGGCCTTGCTGAGCCCCCAGACCCCTAATTAAATGTTTATTGTCCCAGCCCATCTGCTCTGTGTCTCTCACTGGGACAGAGGAAGGAAAGGGGCAGGGAAGTGGGGAGTGGGGTCTGGGGATGCTGAGAGGGGCAAGGCTGAGGGCGGAAGGATTCCTCCGTCTCTGAAAGGAGGGGCGCTGGGCAGGCAGCAACATGGCAGGGATCCCAGGCCTCATCCCCTTCCTCCAGCAGCCCGAGGAGGGTGGGGTCTGGGGAGAGCCGAAAGGAGACCTGAGGGAAGTGGGAGGAGGTCTGGGGACGCTGGAGGGAAACGGCTTGGGGCTGCGGTCACTTTCCGCCTCCACGGGCACCTGAGTCGCGCAGGGGCGGACATGCTCCTGCGCGCCAGGGCCGTCGAGACCGATCTTGCCCACCCAGAGGTGCCCTCCGAGACCGGGCGTGCCAGGGGTCTGGGAGGGCTCAGTACCCATCCGAGGTCAGCCTCGTCCCCGCAGTCCCCCAAGCCGGAGACAGAAACGCTGGCGGCGGGGACAGTCGTGGCCCGTGGGGCCCCGGGATGACTCAGTCGCGCCTGTCATCGGAGCCCAGCACGGAGGGGCCGCACCCCTCCCGCCGCCGCGCTCGCCGCCCACCGCTCTGGCAGAGCTGCCTCCTTCCCCTCCGCCTGCCCAGCCGCGTCATCGCCACGGCGAGCACGTCCTGTGCTATTTATAGGCGGAGGGGAGCGGGACGCCAAGGAGAGGCGGGCTGCGGGGGTGCTGGGGCACTGCTGGCGCTGCCCGGATGCAGAGGAGGGGCTGCCTTTCCTGATGAGCGCCCCCTCCTCCACCTGTTCCGGTTTACAGCCCCCGCCCCCTGAGCCAGGTAGGCCAGGTGGGCCCAGACCTTGGGTCCCCTCCTTGAGCTTTCTTTGGGCTCCTTGACTTGAGGAAGGCCCTGGAGGTTGGGGGTCGAGAGAGCCGGGAAAGGAGGGTGACCCTCCCCCTCCTAGGATCCCCAGCCCTGGGAGTGGAAGAAGGGGTCACAAGCCCAGTGTGAATGCTTAAAGAGAGGGAACTCATAAATAGGCACCTACTGTGCCCAGGGAACCGTGCCAGGAACTTGATGTTACTTAATCCTCTCCAGGATCCCGTGAGGCGAGTGGGGGTGTCCTCCTCTCACAGGGAAGAACTGAGGCGCAGCCAGGTTAGGTGGCTTATCCAAGGTCACACAGATTATCCAGCTCAACCCTGCCCTCTTTATACATGGGGAAACTGAGGCCTGGAGTGGGCTAATGACTTGTCCAGGGTCACACAGCAAATGAGTGATCAAGCCAGTCTTGGAAACCGTGGCTTTTCTTCTCCGTTCAGCTCTTTCCCTCCCCTGCCCTGGCTTCCTCAATGCCTTAAACCAACAAAATGGAGACAGAGACACCCTGAGACGCTGGGCCAGAGGCTCCAGGGATCAAGAGCCTGAGAGCCTTGCAGCCACGCCTTATGCACACCCAGCTGTGTGTCTGCCACCAGCCGGCAGCTGGCCTGGACGCCCATCCCCCTCCAGCCTATTTGCCACACTGCTGAGCACAGCAGCTTTTTCGGGTGGCTGAACCCCATGCAGCATGCTCACATCCTAGAGCCTGGGAACAGCTGGTGCCCCACTGTAGCCTTTGCCCTCCTCTGTGCCCACTCTGGGGGTGGATGGACCAGCAACACTACTGACCTGGGGCAAAGGATGCCTAGGAAGCTACTGGTGATCCCATCCCACCATTTGGCTCTGTTGTCTCTGACCCACATGTGCCCTTCATGCCCCCCGACACACAAGCTGAGCTTCACCTGGCTTGTACTGTGTAGGATGAAGGTTCCCTGGACTTCAGGGAGATGCAGAAAGAAGAGAGAGTCTGGAGAGATGGATGCTGGAGGTGGGGGGAAGAGAGAATGAGCCCCTCAGTGCAACCCCACTCATTTTGCCAGCACTGCTTCCTTTGGCCCCTTCAACCTTCTTCACCCTCATTCTTACCCCCTGTCCACCCAATGCCTGGGCAGGTGGGGGCACCTGCTGAGGAGTGCAAGGAAGGCAGCCTCAGCCTCCCTGTGCTTTGCAGGAAGCCAGCCTAGGTTAGCCCTGCCGTAGCCTCAGAGGCAGTACTGGAAGGAGGCCAGGCCCCTCTGTACCCTCTTCTCCAGCTCACAGCCCTGCAGTAGCAGCTGTGCTCAGTGCCTCTGCTGCACCCCAATCTGAATCACACCCTCCCACCCCTCCCACGGCGGGAGACTGCAGCCCCGGGAATCAGAGTCAGGCGCCAGTATTCGTGCAGCACTGAGGTTCTGCACACCCCACTTGTGTCTGCCACCAGCCGGTAGCCAGCCTAACCTCCCACCCCCCAGCCTGTTTGCCGCACTGCTGAGCACAGCAGAAGAGTCACTGGCTCCTCTGGGTCTCTGTTTCCTCCTCTAGAAAATCAAGCATTGGGTTTGCTCAGGGATTCTTTACGTGGTAAGGGTGTGGGTCACGAGCTCCTTGAAAGGGTGTGGAATTATATGATAGGGACACTTGTATGCTCTTGAAAGAAAAAACATTTTTTTTTACAATTTTTTTTTTTTTTTCCTGAGATGGAGTCTCGCTCTATCACCCAGGCTGGAGTGCAGTGGCTCAGTCTCGGCTCACTGCAACCTTTGCCTCCTGGGTTCAAGTGATTCTCCTGCCTCAGCCTCCCGAATACCTGAAATTACAGGCGCGTGCCACCACACCTGGCTAATTTTTGTGTTTTTAGTAGAGCCAGGGGTTCACCATGTTGGCCAGGCTGGTCTCGAACTCTTGACCTCAAATTATACACCCGCCTCGGCCTCCCAAAGTGCTGGGATTACGAGCGTGAGCCACCGCGCCCAGCCTACAAATTATTTTTGATATTTTTGTTTTAGAGACAGGGACTTATTATGTTGCCCAGGCTGCCGTGCAGTGTCTATTCACGGGCACTGTCATAGCTCACTGCAGCCCCAAACTCCTGGGATCACGTAACCCTTCCCAGTCAGCCTCCAGAATAACTGGGACTACAGGCTCACGCCAATGTGCCTGGCAGGACACATCTTTTCTTTTTTCTTTTTTCATAAGTAAGGAAACAAGAGGACATATCTTTTAATCAGATTTTCCCAAGGCTACAGGACCTGGAAAAGATCCAGCAGTTACTTTCGGGGTTCTTTCTGCTTGGGGCTCCTGTGGGAGTGGATCCCTCCTAGGCACTGGCCTGGGAAGGGGTTGGAGGCCCACAGTGGAAAGAGGCCAACTTCAGGCCTGGGGTGAGGTTCGGAAAGAAGTGGGGAAACTCAAGGCCTTCCAAGAGGTGGGTTCCTACAATTTCCCAACCCATCTCTTTCTCCCGCCCCCAAGAACAGACAAAAACAGAACCAAAAAAAACTCCAGTGAGGCAGCAGCTGACACCTGCATCGACCTGTGAGCGAGTAGCACCATCTTCTGGTCCAGGGTGGAAACCAGCTTCTGCGCTGCAGGCTCTGGAATCCCTGGAAGGTCTCATATTGGGTTACCTCATTCTCCTTCCTGTCATTTTTTTTTTTTGGGGGGGGTTGGGGGTTGGGGGGAAGGGTCTAGCTCTGTCACCAAGGCTGGAGTGCAGTGGTGCAATCTTGGCTCACTGCAGCTTCCACCTTTCAGGTTCAGGTGATCCTCCCACCTCAGCCTCCTGAGCAGCTGGGACTACAGGGGTGCACCACCATGCCCGGCTAATTTTTGCATTTTCTGTAGAGATGGGTTTTTGCCATGTTGCCCAGGCTAGTCTCAAACTCCTGGACTCAAGCAGTTCTCCCGCTCGGCCTCCAAAAGTGCTGGGATTACAGGTGTGAGCCACCACACCCAGCTTCTCCTTCCTGTCATCTCTCTACTGCATGGAGGGGTTGGGGGTGGGCAGTCTCCACTACCCCTCCTCCTCTGGGCCAGGCCTGGGAAGCAGGTGCCCCACACACCAAGCTGGAAGCTTGGCCAAGACCCTTCCCTTTCTAGGCCTCAGCTTCCCCACTTCAAACGGCAAGAGCTAATGGGTGAAACATGCCGGCCGCTCCAGTGGCCAGGGGGATCCAGAAGCCAGTGTCCTCTCATCCCAGGCTGTGATGCATATGATGGGGGGTCCTCGGGACATTTTCTTTTTCTTTTTTTTGAGATGGAGTTTCACTCTTATTGCCCAGGCTGGAGGGCAATGGCTCTCGGCTCACTGCAACCTCTCTCTCCCGGTTCAAGCGATTCTCCTGCCTCAGCCTCCCAAGTGGCTGGCATTACAGGCATGTGCCACCATGTCTAGCTTATTTTGTATTTTTAGTAAAGATGGGTTTTCTTCATGTTGGTCAGGCTGGTCTCGAACTCCCGACCTCAGATGATCTGCCCACCTCGGCCTCCCAAAGTGCTGCGATTACAGGCGTGAGCCACTGTGCCCGGCCTCCTTGGGACATTTCTAAGTGTGGGCTTCCCTGCCTTCTGCTACCCACCTGCCCATCCTGCCCGGAACGGGATAAGGACGCCGAGGCAGAGCTAGGAGGGGTCTGCTGGCCCTGACACCATAGCCAACCTGCCATTCCCACTCAGGTCTTGCCCTTTCCCATCAGCCCATTACATGCTCTGAAAGACATGCCAGCTCGTCACTCCAACAGAAGAGTTCCTCAGAAAAGAGCTGGGGGGCCGGGCACAGAGGCGGGTGGATTATCTGAGGTCAGGCGTTCAAGACCAGCCTGACCAACATGATGAAACCCTGTCTCTACTAAAAAATACAAAAATTAGCCAGGCGTGGTGGTGGGTGCCTGTCATCCTAACTCCTCAGGAGGCTGAGGCAGGGAGAGGTGCTTGAACCCAGGAGGCAGGGGTTGCTGACTGCACTCCAGCCTGGGTGACAGGGTGATTCTGTCTCAAAGTTTCAACCATATCTCAATAAAGCTGTTTAGTGACAGCTTAGGTAGTAACCAGTAGTCCAAGCTCAGGTCCCATTTGTAACCCCCACTTTGTCAGCTGAGAATTATAAACACTTTAAGTATTTCCTATGGCTTTTGTAAGGACTGATTCCTTAACTGATGTCACAACTACTGGTCCCAACCAACATTCTGAGACTACTTCTTAGGTGTCACTCGTGCTTCGAAGGGCAGTTCTGAGGCACAGTATTTTGGAGGCTTGCATAGAAGCCATTCCTTTTCTCCCTACATCCCACTAAAACAAGGTAAAAGACTCGGTGAGCAGGCCAAGTGTAGTGGCTCACGCCTGCAATCCCAGCATTTTGGGAGGCCGAGGCAGGTGGATCACTTGTGGTCAGGAGGAGTTCGAGATCAACCTGGCCAACAGTGAAACCCAGTCTCTACTAAAAATAGAAAAATTAGCCAGGCGTGGTGGCACGCACCTGTAATCCCAGCTACTCAGGAGGCTGAGGCAAGAGAACTGCTTGAACCTGGAGGTGGAGTTTGCGGTGAGCCAAGTCTGCACCATTGGACTCAAGCCTGGGCGACAGGGCGAGACTCATCTCAAAAAAAAAAAACAAAACAAAACAAAAAACCTCACTCAGTAACGTAAACCTTGCAAGAAGCAGAGAGGAAGGCAGATTAAGGCTTGTTTCATTTTAATGGCTGATCTATGTCATCACAGAGGCCAGTATGTACAGACAAAGGGGGAGGTTTTATTTCTTGGTCTCTTCCTCCTTGGATAAAGTCTTGATGATCTCCTCCTTCTTGGCCTGGAGGCGCTCTTCACGGCGCTTGCGTGCTTCCTTGGTCTTAGACCTGCGGGCCTCAGCCTGGTCACTGGTCAGGGAAGAGAAAAGATGGGTCAGTTTGGGAAGAGATGAGATGCTGGGGAGACAGAAGCACATCCCCAGACCTCTCCCTTTGAACCTAGTCAGCTTCAGGAATGAGTTGCTGGGCCCACCAAGGGCTCCTGCTCCAACTAACCTCTACTCCCTACGAGACAGGAGGAGTGGGTGTGTACAGGACAGAGGAGTGGGTGCCTCTAAGGGAACAGCTGTATTTCTATGACAGACTACGTGCAAGTCAAGACTTAGGCATTGGCACATTTTAAGTATCTAAGAACAACTCTCAAAGGTCAAAGAACGTTCCCCTAAGACTGAAAAGAAACTTACGCCAGGAGCTTCTTGCGGGCCTTGTCTGCCTTCAGCTTGTGGATGTGTTCCATGAGAATCCGCTTGTTTTTGAACACATTCCCCTTCACCTTCAGGTACAGGCTGTGATACCTGCAGGGTACACGGAGTGAAGAGATGCTGGTTGGTGATGGATCAGAGGCTGCCTTGTGAGCTGTTCCTCCACCCAAGGTCACTAAGCTTGTAGCTTCCTTTCTTTTCTCCTATTGCTGCATGAATTACTTCCTAAACCATGACTTTTTTTGTGCAGTTCCTAGATAAAACTTGCCTGGCAAATAAACTGTTGGGCTATCCTGATGACATATGGGGGAAAAAAGAAAGACCAGAATAGAAAAACTTTCTTAGAAAGGCTCCCTACCCATGGCTGGGTGTGGTGGCTCAGGCCTGTAATCTGAGCACTTTGAGAGGCTGAGGCGGGCAGATCACTTAAGGTCAGGAGTTTGAGACCAGTCTGGCCAATGGTGAAACCCCATCTCTACTAAAAATACAAAAATTAGCCAGGCGTGGTAGTGCATGCCTGTAATCCCAGGTACTCGAGAGGGTGAGGCAGGCGAAGTGCTTGAACCTCGAAAGCAGAGGTTGCAGCGAACCAAGATCGTGCCACTGCATTCCATCCTGGGTGACAGAGCGAGACTCTGTCTCCGAAAAAAAGCTCCCTACCCAAGGCCAGTAAGACAGATTTCTGCGGGCCGGGCGTAATGGCTCACGCCTATAATCCCAGCACTTTGGGAGGCTGAGGCGGGCGGATCACAAGGCCAGGAGATCGAGACCATCCTGGCTAATACAGTGGAAACCCCGTCTCTACTAAAAATGCAAAAATTTAGCCAGGTATGGTGGCACATGCCTGTAGTCCCAGCTACTCAGGAGGCTGAGGCAGGAGAATAACTTGAACCTGGGAGGCGGAGGTTGCAGTGAGCTGACATCGCGCCACTGCACTCCAGCCTGGTTGACAGAGCAAGACTCTACCTCGAGAAAAAAAAAGAGATCCCTGGGAAATGAACTAGCCATCAAAGCAGCAAATGGGTACTGGGCCCAAGAGGGTGTGCTTACATGTGGCGATCAATCTTCTTAGATTCACGGTATCTTCTGAGCAGCCGGCGCAAAATCCTCATTCTCCTCATCCATGTGACCTTCTCTGGCATTCGGGCATTGGCTGTACCCTTCCGCTTACCTGTGGAGATGACGAGTTAGGAATGGGCCACTACCCAGGCCCACTGTGTATAGTACACCAAGTGAATATAGTTTCAAGTCAGGGTCCTTAACTCATTTAATCCTCACCACCTCATTTTAAGTAGCATTACTTCCATTTTCCAGATGATGATCCCAACTACATAAGTTCTTTCGTTTACTCAATTTTAAAGGAAGCACAAATACAGCAATAATTCCCCATTCACTTCATGCAGAATGTGGGTGTAACAGGCAGTGCACCAAGGTAACACAGCACGTTGTAAGGAGCTTCCTTCGATCATTCTGAAACTAGAAAGTACAGAATCCTTGGCATAGTGTAGGTAGGGACTTAGCAAATGTGACCTCCTACCAGGGATACTCTCAATTCCAATACCAGCACCAACTTTCTGACACAGGCAGAAAACACATCAAATATCAAGGAGTAAGAAATGGGCTCAAGATGAGACAGAGTGCTTAGATCCTGAATATATTTCAGCATAGACGCCAGCACCTATCATTTCTTAAGGAGAAGATGACCACACTTACCTATGCCCATGTGCCTGCCCTTCCGGCGGGCCAAGGTGTTTTTCCGGCATCGAGCCCGGGAATGGACCGTCACAGGCTTGCGGATGATCAGCCCATCTTTGATGAGCTTCCGGATCTGCTGACCTGGGAAAGCATAATGCACCTCGTCAGTCAACTGGGGCCCAAGCACATCCCAGAGTCCAAATAGGCCAGGCCAGAGACACTGCTCACATTCTTGGCCCCATGGTCTCAAAAAGGATGGAAACACTGGAACTTGTCTATTTCTTGCCTTCGAAAACCCAAAAAACCTCTATCTTTTCTTTTTCCTTCACAAACAGAAGTTGTGAGAGATACCCTTTGTCTTTGAGACAGTCTCCCTATGTTGCCCAAGCCGGTCTTGAATTTCTGGGCTCATGATCCTCCTGCCTCAGCTTACCAAGTAGCTGGGATTACAGATGCTGTCACCATGCCTGACCATTTCTACCTTTTAAATATATGAGAGCACACTCAAAAGAATAAGCCTGATACAACGACTCCTCCATTTTATAGATACTCTGAATGAACTTTCCTAGGTTTGTAACGAGTCAACACAGGCTAGGTGTTGTGGCTCATGTCGATAATCCCAGCACTCTGGGAGGCTGAGGTGGGTGGATGACCTGAAGTCAGGAGTTTGAGACCAGCCTGACCAACATGATGAAACCCCATCTCTACTAAAGATACAAAAATTAGCTGGGTGTGGTGACACGTGCCTTAGTCCCAGCTACTTGGGAGGCTGAGGAAGGAGAATCGCTTGAACCTGGGAGGCAGAGGTTGCAGTGAGCTCAGATCCTACCACTGCACTCCAGTCTGGGTGACAAAGTGAGACTCTGTCTCAAAAAAAATAAAATAAAATATAAAGAGTAAATTAGCTGGGCGTGGTGGTGCACACCTCTAATCCCAGCTACTCAGGAGGCTGAGTTGGGAGAATCACTTGAGCCTGGGAGCAGGGGTTGCAATGATGAGATGGCACCACTACACTCCAGCCTGGGCAACAGAGCAAGACTGTCTCAAAAAAAAAGTCAACACAATTGTGTTACCGTTAATCTGACGCAGGAGATAAGAAGGAAGTAGGGTGAAGAGACAGATCCCAGGTACTCACGGGAGTTGGCATTGGCGATTTCATTGGTCTCATTGGGGTCTAACCAGACCTTCTTCTTGCCACAGCGGAGGACACTAGAGGCAAGCCTCTTCTGAAGCCTGAGCATACTAGACACACAGAAAATATGATTAGACTCTGAAAGCCAATCCTGGGCAAGAATGAATGTCCCCATCAAGACCTGCCCTTTGCGACCCACACCACAGCCGCGAAATAAGACTCTTCCCTAAATCATCTTTAAGGCTCTGGGCTGTGCAGCTGGCCCCCTTGGGTTTAAGACTTCAAAACCCACGCTATGCCTTCACCTCTCGGAGCCTCATGTTCACATTTCTCCTCTGGAAAGTCAAGCCAAGGACTTATTGGATTGAATAGGGGGCTTATGCCATTTCTGTTACTCAGCGTTTGAAGAATATTCGAGGTGAGTAGACCTGATTTCTAGTCCAGGAATGCAGGCATGTTACTCTGTTTTCTGGGCTTATTTCCCCGTTTTATCACAGTAACAAGCCTCGTTCAGCTATTCGCAGAGATTTCCTTTATGACTGGAAAAAGGAGTGGATGGAGTCAAGAGTTAGAGATCACCATTCTCGGCAGTTGGAGGCCTGGGGCCTACCCTAGGCTTGCCCTACATCACGTGAAAGCAGAGATCGGCTCCGCTCCGGGTGTGCCAAGCAAGAAAGGGCCCACGGTTTGGTCTCGTTCGCTCCCTTTGCTCTGCTCGCGTGGGTCGACCGGACACGTGTGCAGTGCTGCGCCAGCCGGGGCAGACTTTCCTGGTCTCAGCTGCTGCGACGCTCCCCGCCCCCCCCACCCCGGAGGCCCGGGACGAGAGTGCTCCGGCCTACCCCAAACCCCGGGACCGGCCGCTTTAGGGCCTCCATTTCATCCCCCCCAACCCCGGCTGCGGTCCCAAGCCCGACAGTCCCTTGCCGAAACGCGCCAGCGCCTGATGGAGACCAGCTCGCCCTCACCTCATGGCTGCGGCCGCAGCAGCGAAAGGAAAGAGCTCGCTCGGGCCAGGCTCCTCCCATTATCTGCGAGGGGGAGAGCCCAAACCCTGCTCCAATTTCGTCCGTATTCCCGTCCGGTTCTTTCATCTTCTGCCACACTAAACTCACTCATAGCCTCCGTATAGGCCTGAAATGATAAAAGTCTAATATCAGAAATCGATTTTAAACTTAAAAACATAGAAAATGTACCCCTTCCGTAGGGAAAGTGGTATAGTCCGACTTCCTACTAGACATGCGCAGCAAAGGTACCCAATCACGTGGTTATTTGTAACCGGAAGTCAGCTGGATTGCGCAGGCGGAGTGAGAGAGGTTTTGCTAGAGTGGCCTGGTGGTTGCGGGCGTTCGGGGGGTTGTGGGTAGATGTTTTATTAGCTGAGAAAAAATCAGTTAAAGAAGCGAGAGAGAATGACAACAGATATCGGACAAAGGCGAACTCTTATTCACTCTCGTAGTAGATTGAAAACCCCTGGAGTCCAGAATAGATCACTAAAAGATGTTAGTGTTTTTACGCCACTGCGGGTCTTTAAGTTCTTGGTGCCTCAATTTCCTCCTCTGTAAAGTGGACCAAATCCCAATATTTCTGTCATCAGTTGTGGAAATTACGTGAGGTAACTTTTGCAATTAGCAAAGGAAGGCATTAAGACAGCAAGCTCTTGGAGGGCGAGAACTAGTCTCAGTCTCATTTGGCTCACAACTGTACTGCGGCAGGCATGGATCCGCGATCGAACACACCTGAGAAATACTGCACTGGCTGAATGGATGAATGATTGCAGAAAGTAAAAAAAAAAAAAAAAAAAAAAATTGGGTCGGGCTCGATGGCTCATGCCTGTAATCCCAGCACTTTGGGAGGCCAAAGCGGGCGGATCACTTGAGGTCATGAGTTCGAGACCAGCCTGGCCAACATGGCGAAACCCTGTCTCCACTAAAAATACAAAATTAGCCGGGCGTAGCGGCGCGTGCTTGTAATTCCAGCTACTGGGGAGACTGAGGCAGGAGAATCCCTTGAACCCAGGAGGCGGAGGTTGCAGTGAGCCGAGATTGCGCCACTGCACTCCAGCCTGGGCAACAGAGTGAGACTTCGTCTTAAAAAAAAAAAAAAAGGCAGTTCTTTTCTTCTGATCTGGAACACCCAATGTAAAAATCCAAGAAGAACATTCTGGGGTTTAAGAAGTCTACATCTGAATTGAGGCTCCAACTCATGATTGGTTCCTGCTGATCACCCTATCCGTTTCATCTCAACTTTCCTGGCTGAGAAAGTAGAAAAGAGAGAAAGGGAAGCAACATTTATGCTACTTCCTCACAACAACACAATTAGTGTTGCCCTCATTTTACAGCTAAGGTAACAGATTGAGAACACAGATATTTCTGATTGCAAAGCCCATACTTTTGCGGTTATGCCAGCCTTTCTTGTCTCCAAAGGGCAGGTGGAAACCCTGCTCAGGGTTGGAGCTCTCCTGGAACGTTTCTAATGGGCTTCATCTTCACTCACTGCTCCGCCTTCCCCAAGGTGTTGTGATCAGAGGAATGACAGACTGAACATTCACTTGCTATTAGAGTTGGGTGAGGAGGAGTAGTCCCATAGTCTCCTCTCCTGCAGAACACAGCAAGGTGGTGGCCTTATTTTAAGGTCACTTGACCTGGAGAGGGTCTTCTCCATCTCTCCTTTCTGTGGAGCAGGAGAAGGGGTGGAGTAGGAAGGGAATGGGTCCTCCTGTCATGACTGACCCCTTCATTGAAACTTACAGCTTCTCCAAACACCCCAGCAATTCATTTAATTCTCCCTCATCCTCCCAATAATACCAGGTGACACAGACTCCACAGTACCAGCAAACCCATTTTATAGGAGAGGAAGAAACTGATGCTCAGAGAGGTGATTTGTCCAGGGCTATACAACCAGAAACAGGTGAGCCAAATTGGCACCAGGGTCTATTGCCCAGAATCTCCTATTCCTCTTCTCTCCACCAGTCATGGTGGGTGGAGTCCAGATCTTGGATGTTTCTCCCTAAATCAGGGGTAAAGGTGGCGCAATTCTAGGTCAAAGGTCATGAGATCTGATTTTACCAGCTTCTCCTCTCTCAGCTCCATATTTCTTCCTCTTTTTTCATCCAAGAGCAGGGACCTCACCCAGCCCCATTCCTGGCCTTTTGGAAGAGCAGGGATTGGGGGGGCGGTGTATCCTAGTGACTGATTAGGGCAGAACTCCTGGACCCCTGGGATTTATTTTGCTGTCGCTATTGGACACCCTCCCCATCTCAGCCTCAGCCTCCCACCGGCAGCCCCAGAACCATGTTGGAGGGGAGAGGCTTTTCTGTTTGGTTTGAGGCAGCCTGGGCCCCACACTGGGGAGAAACGAGTTAAAGCCAGGTCCCAGGATCACCGGGACCGGGAAGTTCCGGTGGCCCAAACAGGAGTGGGTTGGGGGGACCCGCAGGAAGAGAGGTTTGGGACAAAAGGGGGGCGGTGCCAGCCATGCCAATCCCCATCAGCGCTCGGCATCCACTGGTAGACCGCCCCCCCACCCCTCCCCCAAGTTCCACGCCTAGTTTCTCCCTTCCCGCCCCAGCGGGCCGCCTGCACCCCACGGCCAGTCAGAAGCCCACCTGCGGCCCCCTAGAGCCGAGAGGGGCTTGCCTCCCTGCTGCCGCACGCCCATTGTGTGCGCCGAGCCGGCGGAGGGGCTGCGAGGGGCGGGGCCGGGCGGGCGGAGGGAGGGAGCGAGGGAGGGGCGCGGGGAGATGCTGAGCCTACGGGGGAGGCGGCGGCGGCAGTGGAGAGAGCGGGAGGAGCGAGGCAAGGCAGGAAGGAGGCAGCCGAAGGCCGAGCTGGGTGGCTGGACCGGGTGCTGGCTGCGCCGCGCTGCTTTCGGCTCCCACGGCCTCTCCCAGGCGCTGAGGGCGCCCGGCTGGGCCGGGCCGGCGGCGGGAGGGGAGGATCCTCTCCATGGTCCAGAAGACCAGCATGTCCCGGGGCCCTTACCCACCCTCCCAGGAGATCCCCATGGAGGTCTTCGACCCCAGCCCGCAGGTGAGGCGTGGTGGCCCGGCCCAACGGGAGGGGGCCGCTCCCGCGGACCGTGTTGAGGTCGGCTCGAGAGGCGCGGGAGAAGAAGGGGTTATATGCCGGGCGCGGAAGAGACAGGGATGCCTGCGCGCCCCCCATCCTTGCAGGTTGTGATTGATGGGCGCTGGGCCTGGGGCTGGGTGGCGATGCTGCGGAGCGGGGAGGGGGCGGGTGGGCTGCCTGTCACCCTCGCCTCCTTATCTCCCCCGCGTCAAGGTTCCTGCCGCTTGGGCACCAGCTTCAGTGGGCTGAGCGTGGGGGTGCTGGTGGAGGGGGTATCTGGGCCTTGAGAAGGGGAGGTTGCAGGAGGCTAGAAAGCGAGCCAGGCAAGGGGGGCGACGCAGAGCACGCTCGGGGGCGCCAGGCGGGTGTGGGTGGGGCGGGGGTGGCACGAAGAGGTGGCCGAGGCGATGGTCAGAGGGCGGTGCCAAATGCCAACAGGCCTTCAAAGCCGCAGACACTGGTTCTCGAGGGTAGGGAAAGGGCCAACCCCGGGCGAGGTCCCCTCCCAGCCACCTAGGCTCCATGTCTATGTCGGACCTGCTCCCCTCCCCCCACACCCACGTTGACTTACCCCACCCCCACCCCCGCCCCAAAAACGCCTCCAAAGTTTGGAAAGTTGGATGGATGCCAACTCACGGGAGGGGGAAAAGCTGTTTTACCTGGGGGAGGGGTCTACTTCTCCATCCCCACCCGCACACTTTTCCTACACCCCTGGTTACCCCCAGGAAGTGGCATTCTTGGGCACGGTGGGTTCCCATGGGGTGACCAGCAGGCTCTGGGATGGTCGCGCCAGGGGATTTCTTTGGGACTGTCCTCCAAGGATAGCATTAACTCTTCTGTTACTGTGGCCACCAGCTGTAACCACCATGATAATGTGACTGATGGGTATGTAGAGGGGTCAAGTCAGACCTAAAAATACCTTCCTCCACCCCAGGCCCCTTTGAGCCTGGGAGGCAGCTGACTGGGGCCTTCCTTTCAGCTGTCCCCTGTCCCTCTGAGTGCCACTCCCTTTGCCCAGCCTGGCAGTGCGGGGGAGGGTGGTGTCTGGGATTCACTGGGGGATCCTCCTAGGTTTGTAGGGAGCATCAAAACTAGAGTTGGGGTATATGTCTGGTTTGAGAGAAGGGCGGGGAGGGGAGGATCTTGGAAGGGTCCCCAGGGGCCCTCCTCTCCCATTTTCCATCCTCTTTCTTGTACCCTGATCCCAGCAGCCAAAGCCCCCAGTCTGGTCATGGCCCCTCCAGGTTCTTTGGCCAAAGAAAGTCTAGGATAGAGACGGAGGGCAGGGACTTGGAAGTCTGAGCCCTCACTCACTCTCCCCATTCTGAACTGGGCTGAGGCCAAGTGTGTGTGGGTACGAGCTGGGGAGGGCCAGAAGCAGCTCTTCTTACAGGAGGACTGGAAATACCTGACGCCCTTAACCTGAACGTGTGGCTTCCTGAATGGTCAGGCAGTATTTCCTCCACCCGGTCTCTGAGACTGAGCCAGCTTACCCCCTAGGGATCTGTGGGGCTGTGTCCTAGGCTTATGTGGTGCGGGGCCGAGGGACATTTAGATTGACGTAGCCTGATGGGTACCATGGGCATGGGGCATGGGCAGTGGCAGCTGGGGGCCACAGGGTAGAAGCTTGATCCCTCTTGCCCCCTTGGGGAGGATTGTAGCTACTGTGATTGTGAGAGGGAGCTGAGAAAAAGTCCTGTCTGGGCAAGGAATGAGAGTGGGGAGCAAAATCTGCCCCCATGGTGCCAGGGATTGGGCTGGATGTTTACTCTCCAAATACAGTTCCATGTCCCTGCTCCCTCCCCAGAAATCTGGCTCTGAGTCTCCAAGAGAGCTGTCATCCCCTCCCTACTCTGTGAATAGCGAAGGGAAGAGTTGGGCACGGAGGAGAAGCCAGGCTGGGCCCTGGGTTGGCAGTTCCTCCTCTCTGGGGGCCACCAACACAAACAGCCCTGCTCTGCTCCTGCGGAGGGGGAGTGAGGGGGACTTTCCCGCTCTCCCCACCCAACACCCAGCACTGCCGGCTGCCTCTCCCTTCCTCGGAGGCCTCTGCAGCCTGCCCAGCATCTTAATTAGCTCTGCTGCCTAATGAGCCTCCAGCTTCTCCGCGCCTCCCCCCTTCCCAGCCTCTCTGGCTTGGTTTGGGGGTTTCCGTGTGGGCATTCTAGGGCTCTCTTGCACTGGTCCCCACTCCTGGCTGTGCTCTGGGCCCTCTCCATGAGGATGGGAGACCCTCCCTCCCCTTGGGTCCTACCACCTCAGGAGGAAGGTGCAGGGGAGTGGGGGTGGGGCTGGGAGTGCTGTTCCCAAGCTTGGCTGTAGCTCTGGGGCTGGCAAGATGAGGGTTGGGAAAGGGCCCTTCTGATTCTACTCTTGTTCCTTTCCTGGCCTCTTCAGGGCAAATACAGCAAGAGGAAAGGGCGATTCAAACGGTCAGATGGGAGCACGTCCTCGGATACCACATCCAACAGCTTTGTCCGCCAGGTAATGGGGAGGCTGGGCGGAGAGGAGGGAGGTGGCTGGTTGGTGGAGACCAGCATTGGTGAGCCAGGTCTGCGGTATTCTCCAGGCACCCTTCCCTGTGCCATTTGTCACCTGCCTGGAGCCACCCCATCACCCTGACACCCCATGACCTCTCCTGGATGTGCTGTCAGCGGCACCTACTCGCTCAGCCCCCGCCCCTGCCCGGCCCTTCCCCCAGCACCAGGCACCCTCCCCTGCTGCCTGCTGGCCTGCGTCATCTCATTCAGGGACAGCCTGGCCTGCCTCCCTGTAGCTTGCTTCGGGCTGTCACCCACTCCCCCTGCCGGCTGTCTGCTTCCATGTCCTCCCCCAGAATCTGTGACAGGGTGGGGTGGAGGCAGGTCCTAGGAAAAGCAGAGCAAGGATGTTTGGGTCCCTGTAGTCCTGGTGAGGTCCTGGCCAGGGAAACATGCTCCTCACCTCGAGACATGACTGTCTAAGAAGCACAGAGAAAGGGTGATGGTGACGGGGGTGGGGGTGGTTGAGGCATGAGGCTGTTGATTTTATAATAGAGAAGACGGTAGCCCAGCACCCCTGCCTGAAAGGGTGTAACTGAGAATAGCTTTCTGGGGTCTTCTGTGCTCAGTCAGTAAGCGGCTGCTCTCATCTCTCTGTCAACCCTGGGCCATCTTAGGCTCAGGGTGAGGGACCGAGAGAGGCATGTGGTTGCTATGACTACTTAGCATCTCACCAAAGCCTGGTACCCAAAAAAGGCAAGAGGGGCTTGGGATTAGACAAGGAAAAGGCGTGCATTGAAGAGGAAATGGGCAGGGCATTCGAGGGCAGAAGACAGCACAGAGAAGGGGTCCTCTGGAGATGAGCCCCTCCCTTCCACCTTGGGCCAGGAGCGAGGGCAATGCCAGGCAGATCCACCACTAATTAGAGTGAGGCCCTTCTTTCCGTTTCTTCTGTCTCTACAGCACTTGGCACATGTGAGCCTCAGTCTGACTTGGGAGGTTCAGGAAGGGGAGGCTTCATTCTAGCCTTTTCTAAGTATAGGAACAGATAGGAAGTCTTTTCTTCAATCACTCCCTCATCCCTCCTGTTGCAGGACATGGCCAGGGCTAGGAAGAATGACGCTGTGCTTTTATTGCCCCTCTTGGCAGAAAAGGACCTTGGCTCCTTCAGTGTTTGCCAACCCAGGGAGTCAGACCCCAGCCTCCAATTCTTCCTCCTTTTAGCTCCCCAGCTCTGATCCCCGGTAGGTGGTGGGGAGTGGTGGGGGGGCAGTCCTTGCCACATCTCTGAGCTAAATATACCCTAGCAGTTTGCACATGTAGCAACTCTGCTTGTAACCTGAGCCCCCAAGGGAACGGGCAGTTTGGGCCACCCCCTAGGCCAGCAGGGCCAGGCACTGAGGGCGCCGGGATGGAGGCGCCCAGCCGGACCCTGGTGGTGGTGAGCTGGGGATGGAGTGGGGTGGTGGCGGGTAGAACAGCCTCTCAGGAAAGCTGGCGGAGGGCAGCCTTTACTGCAGCCTGTCTCCATGCCTCCTCACTGTTTCCTGTCTTCTGCCATTTCTGATGTGTGCGTGTGTATGTGCATGCATGTGTCTGCATATGTGTGTGTATGTGTGCGCATGCCTACATGTGTGTCTGTGTGCACCTGTGTGTCTGCATATGTGTGTGTGTGTCTGCCCGCACATGTGCGTCTGCATGTGTGTCTGTGTGTGTGCATGTAACTGTGTGTGTGTGTGTGTGTGTGTGTGCGTGCGCGTGCCTGCGTGGGTGCTGGGGTCGGTGAGTGTGTGCGCGTGTATGCCTGCATGTGTGCTGGGGTTGGTGAGTGAGTGTGTGTGCACGCGCATGCCCGCGTGTGTGTTGGGGTTGGCGAGTGCCTCTCTGCTAGTCTGTCTCCCTGTCTGTTTCCCTGGCTCTTTGACTCTGCATGCTCCC
This sequence comes from Pongo abelii, assembly GCF_028885655.2. Classification (NCBI taxonomy): domain Eukaryota; kingdom Metazoa; phylum Chordata; class Mammalia; order Primates; family Hominidae; genus Pongo; species Pongo abelii. Next base: position 69,477,416 of record NC_072004.2, on the reverse strand, counting down.
ATCAGGGTGGAGAGTGGGAGATACGCTGGTTTTCTCTCCTTCTCTCCTTCTTGCCTTTTTCTCCACTTCTATTAGTGACCCCCGCTCCACCCCAACCCTTCCCACGCGGGTCTCCCATTTTCATTATTTGGCTGGGAAAGAGATGGGCAGCTGCACCAGTTAATGACCTGAGGCCCCTGGGGAGAGGTGGGACTTTGTCTTCTGTCTTTCCCAGGTCCCCTCCATGCCAAACCCATGGACCTTCCTGGCCAAGTGACCCTTTTCTGCCCTCAGGAAAGAACCCCTACATCTCTGCAGTCCTCCTCTTTTGCCACATAACCTCCTATGCCTTGTCCAACACCACCTCTGCATAGTCACACAAATCCACACCTCCTGCCTCCTGCCCTCGCGTGTCCCCCAACCTCAGGGTCACAGATGTCTGGGAGCTCCCCCCCAGTCCACTCACATGTGGCTGTACGCACACAGTCATATGCAGCCAACTATAGAGCACACCCTCCTCCACACATTTGTACTTGCACATCCACGCACACACATGAATAAGCACGTGCATTCCCACTACCAGGTCTGTATGGGCAACATGTGTCTTACACATATGTGTGCATCCCTAAAGGAGTCCCTTGTGCTCTGGGTTGGTCATTGTGGTCAAAGCCAGCTGTCTGGCACCCAGCAGCCCTCATTTCAGGGAAAGCCCTGTCCCATATCCTGCTCTTAACTTGCCTCTTTGGTCTGTACCAGCCTGGAACTCTTGGGTTCTCTTGTGTCCTAGGAGAGCCTGAGGACTGAGGCTGTAAGTAGTGAAGTTTGATTCTGACAGTACCAGCTAGAGGAGCAGGGGAGGTAGGAGTCTATCTCCCTCTACCCTTGAACAGAAGCTGGCAAAATCTGTGGTGACCCTATCCTGCGGAGCAGGCCGTCCGCGGCTGATAGTGCAGAGAGCTCAGGCCGAAGCTGGTGGCTGCAGTCCCTGGAATGGATGCCACTGGACCTCAGCTGAGTCTATCTCAGCGGGTGCTGGGGGCAGGGGAGGGAAGGAGCAGTGGGAGTAGAGACTCGTCCCTGGCATTCCTCCCTTGCCTTGTGCCCCTATCAGGTTCCCACCCCTCCCTGGGCCCCAAGCAGCTGTCCTTGGGCCTGCCTTCATCTCCTGCTTGCTGCTGTCACCCTCACTAGGGCCACACTTTCCCCAGGGGCCTGAGAAATCTCAGCTCCTGGTCCCTTCCACCTAATACCACCTTCTCTTAGCCCTTGTGTCATGCTGGGCTGGCTGGGGCTTGAGGCATCCATGATGGGTCGCACCTCCATGCCTTCCTGGGCCCAGGAGCTGGGAGGGGCAGCAATGGCCCTGATCTGGCTCTCTCTATTTTCAGGGCTCAGCAGAGTCCTACACCAGCCGTCCATCAGACTCTGATGTATCTCTGGAGGAGGACCGGGAAGCCTTAAGGAAGGAAGCAGAGCGCCAGGCATTAGCGCAGCTCGAGAAGGCCAAGGTGAGAAGGATGTGGGGAGGGGCTGTGCTGGCATGATTTCCCCCAGTCCTGGGCCGCAGAGAGAGCCCAGACAGACCCAGGGCCAAGTCTTGACCCAGCCACTTCCTAGTACCCCTGAACCTTGCGCCTCCGTCCTTCACCTGCACAATGTGGGCTATAATACCTGCCTGCTTATACAGTATAATAAGTATAATAAGTGCCTGTTATTATACTGTTTCCACACATAATAAGGGCTTGATAAGTGCTAAACATTTCTTTTTTTTTTTTTTTTTTTGAGACGCAGTCTTGCTCTGTCACCCAGGCTGGAATGCAGTGGCGCGATCTCAGCTCACTGTAACCTCCGCCTCCCGAGTTCAAGTGATTCTCCTGCCTTAGCCTCCCGAATAGCTGGGATTACAGGTGCGCACCACCACGCCTGGCTAATTTTTGTATTTTTAGTAGAAACGGTGTTTCACCATGTTGGCCAGCCTAGTCTCAAACTCCTGACCTCAAGTGATCTGCCCGCCTTGGCCTCCCAAAGTACTGGGATTACAGGCGTGAGCCACTGCACCTGGCCAGTGCTAAAATCTCCACATCTTCCTGGAATCAAACTTCCTGGGCTGGAATCCTGGTCCTGACTCTTTTTTTTTTTTTTTGAGACAGAGTTTCGCTCTTGTTGCCCAGGCTAGAGTGCAATGGCGCGATCTTGGCACACTGCAACCTCCACTTCCCGGATTCAAGCGATTCTCCTGCCTCAGCCTCCTGAGTAGCTGGGATTACAGGCATGCTCCACCATGCCCGGCTAATTTTGTATTTTTAGTAGAGATGGAGTTTCTCCATGTTGGTCAGGCTGATCTTGAACTCCCGATCTCAGGTGGCTCAGATCAGCCAGCCTCAGCCTTCCAAAGTGCTGGAATTATAGGCTCTGGTCCTGACTCTTTTTTTTTTTTTTGAGACAGAGTCTCGCTCTGTCACCCAGGCTGGAGTGCAGTGGTATGATCTCGGCTCACTGCAAGCTCCGCCTCCTGGGTTCACGCCATTCTCCTGCCTCAGCCTCCCAAGTAGCTAGGACTACAGGCGCCAGCTGCCACACCTGGCTAATTTTTTGTATTTTTAGTAGAGACGGGGTTTCACCGTGTTAGCCAGAATGGTCTCGATCTCCTGACCTTGTGATCCGCCCCCGTCAGCCTCCCAAAGTGCTGGGATTACAGACATGAGCCACCGTGCCTGGCCTGGTCCTGACTCTTAGTAGCTGTGTGATCTTAGGAAAGTCACATTAAAAGGAAGATAATAATACCACTTAACTTCAGAGGATTTTTTATTTTTGTGATGAATATAAATGAGAGAATATGTGTGAAGTATGTAACATGGTACCTGGAACACTAAATGGTCATTACTGTCATTATTGTTTTCTTAAATTTAATTTTAGGCCAGGTGCGGTGGCTCACGCTTGTAATCCCAGCACTTTGGGAGGCCGGGTTGGGCGGATCACTTGAGGTCAGGAGTTCGAGACCAGCTTGGGCAACGTGGTGAAACCCCGTCTTTACTAAAAATACAAAACTTAGCTGGGTGTGGTGGCGTACGCCTGTAATCCCAGTTACTTGGGAGGCTGAGGCACCAGAATCGCTTGAACTAAGGAGGCGGAGGCTGGAGTGAGCCGAGATCGCACCACTGCACTCCGGCCTGGGTGACAGAGCGAGACTCTGTCTCAAAAAACATAATAATAAATAAATTTAAATATTTATTATTTTTTATGAGACAGGGTCTCTCTCTGTCACTCAGGCTGAATGTAGCGGCGTGATCACGGCTCACTGGAGCCTTGACCTCCCATCTCAGCCTCCTGAGTACCTGGAACTATAGAGGCATACCACCACACCTGGCTGATTTTTTATTTTTTGTAGAGATGGGATCTTGCTATGTTGCCCAGGCTGGTGTTGAACTCCTGGGTGCAAGTGATCCTCCTACCTCAGCCTCCCAAAGTGCTAGGATTACAGGCATGAGCCACTATGCCCAGCCCCTTTTATTTATTTATTTATTTTTGAGATGGAGTCTCACACTGCCGCCCAGGCTGGGGTACAGTGGTGTGATCTCGGCTCACTGCAGCCTCTGCCTTCCAGGTTCAAGCGATTCTCCTTGCCTCAGCCTCCCAAGTAGCTGGGATTATAGGCACCCGCCACCATGCCTGGCTAATTTTTTTTTGTATTTTTAGTAGACATGGGGTTTCACCGTGTTGGCCAGGCTGGTCTCAGAACTCCTGACCTCGTGATCTGCCTGCCTTGGCCTCCCAAAGTGCTAGGATTACAGGCGTAAGCCACTGTGCCCAGCTTCCCCTTTTATTTTTTAAAAACAGACAGAGCCGGCTGAGTGCGGTGGCTCACGCCTGTAATCCCGGCACTTTGGGAGGCTGAGATGGGTGGATCACCTGAGGTTGGGCGTTTGAGACCAGCCTGACCAACATGGTGAAACCCCATCTCTACTAAAAATACAAAACTAGCCAGGTGTGATGGCGCATGCCTGTAATCCCAGCTACTTGGGAGGCTGAGGTAGGAGAATCGCTTGAACCAAGGAGGCAGAGGTTGTGGTGAGCTGAGATTGCGCCATTGCATTCCACCCTGGGCAACAAGAGCGAAACTCCGTCTCAAAACAAAACAAAACAAAACAGACAGGATCTCCCTATATTGCTCAGGCTGGTCTCAGACTCCTTCCCTCAAGCCAGTATTGGGATTACAGGTGTGAGCCACTGTGCCTGGCTGCTATTATTATTATTAGTAGTAGTATTTTATTTTATTTTGAGACAGAGTCTCGCTCCATCGCCCAAGCTGGAGTGCAATGGCACGATCTTGGCTCGCTGCAACCTCCGCCTCCTAGATTCAAGTGATTCTCCTGCCTCAGCCTCCTGAGTAGCTGGGATTACAGGTGCGCACCACCATGCCCAGCTAATTTTTGTATTTTTAGTAGAGACAGGGTTTCACCATGTTGGTCAGGCTGGTCTCGAACTCCTGACTTTATGATCCACCCGCCTTAGCCTTTCAAAGTGCTGGGATTACAGGCATGAGCCACTGCGCCCGGCCTATAACTGTTATTTAATTTATTTATTTTGTTTTGTTTTTGAGATGGAGTTTCGCTCTTGTTGCCCAGGCTGGAGTGCAATGGCACCATCTCAGCTCACTGCAACCTCCACCTCCCAGGTTCAAGTGTTTCTCCTGCCTCAGCCTCCCAAGTAGCCAAGATTACAGGCATGTGCCACCACGCCATGCTAATTTTGTATTTTTAGTAGAGACAGAGTTTCACTATGTTAGTCTTGGCTGGTCTCGAACTTTTGACCTCAAGTGATCCACCCGCCTTGCCCTCCCAAAGTGCTGGGATTACAGCAGTGAGCCACCGTGCCCGGCCTGCTATTATTATTATTTTTTCTGGGTATCATTGTGGGCTTCCCCACCCCCAACCTTTTTCATTCCTGAGTGCCCCGCCTCCACCCTGAGAGGGCTGAATTCCACGTTTTGCTTTCTTGTTTTTTACTGTAAAAGTTAATATACATGGAGAAAACCATACAAGCCAATTCAGTATACATTTTTTTTTTTTTTTTGACGGAGTCTCACTCCGTCATCCATGCTGGAGTATAGTGGCATGATCTCGGCTCACTGCAACTCTGCTGCCCTGGTTGAAGTAATTCTCCTGCCTCAGCCTCCCAAGTAACTGGGATTACAGGCATCTGCCATTGCGCCCAGCTAATTTTTGTATTTTCAGTAGCGACAGGGTTTCACCATCTTGGCCAGGCTGGTCTTGAACTCCTGACTTCATGAATCCACCTGCCTCTGCCTCCCAAAATGCTGGGATTACAGACGTGAGCCACCGCACCCAGCCTTTTTTTTTTTTTTTTTAGACAAGAGTCTTGCTCTGTCATCCAGGCTGGAGTGCAGTGGTGCCTTCTCAGCTCACTGCAACTTCTGCTTCCTGAGTTCAAATGATTCTCATGCCTCAGCCCCCTGAGTAGCTGGGATTACAGGTGTGTGCCACCATGCCCAGCTAATTTTTTTGTATTTTTAGTAGAGACAGAGTTTCACCATGTTGGCCGGGCTGGTCTCAAACTCCTGGTCTCAAGTGATCCACCTGCCTTGGCCTCCCAAAGTGTCAGTATACATTTTGTTGTTGTTGTTGTTGTTTTGAAATGGAGTCTTTGCCCAGGCTTGAGTGCAGTGACAATCTCGGCTCACTGCAACTTCCACCTTCCAGGTTCAAGCAACTCTCCTGCCTCGGCCTCCCAAGTAGCTGGGATTATAGGCACCCACCACCACGCCTGGCTAATTTTGTATTTTCAGTAGAGACGGGGTTTCACCATGTTGTTCAGGCTGGTCTCAGACTCCTGACCTCAGATGATCCACCTACCTTGGCCTCCCAACGTGCTGGGAATACAGGTGTGAGCCACCACACCCTGCCCATGTCCATATACATTTCAAGGAACAATTACAAAGCAAACATCCAAGTAACCACCACTACTGTCAGGAAGTTGTACATTACATTGTGGTTTGCCCTCTAGTTGCCATCCTCCCCTGTGTGCCTCCTCTAGACCAAGCCAGTGGCATTTGCCGTGCGGACAAATGTCGGCTACAATCCGTCTCCAGGGGATGAGGTGCCTGTGCAGGGAGTGGCCATCACCTTCGAGCCCAAAGACTTCCTGCACATCAAGGAGGTGGGTATCTGGAGGGAGGGTAGGGAAGTGGGTGCCAGGAGACAGGCAGCCAGAGTGCTAGTGGACAAAAGGCTTCTGAGCCAAGCAGAGCCAGGCTGAATCTGCTGTGTGACCTTAGACAAATCTCTCCACCTCTCTGAGCCTCTGAATTTTCTACTGGAAAAATGAGGTGGTAATGCTTAGGTCAGAAGGTTGTTGGGAGGGTTTGTTAGGGGGTCTGAACTGGCTTGGCGGTGTGCCAGGGACATGTAGGTATCCCCATTTATTCCAGCGGCCTTTGTAGAGTAGGGTGGGCACATGGGGACAAGAAGGACTCTCAAAATTGCATTGGGCTGGTGGCAGGGTGGTCCATGGCCAGAAAGGATGCTGGTCCTGGAGTTGTCCTGAGAATTGGCAGCTCCACTCAGAGGCTGGAGCCAGGGCTGGGGATTTTTGAGGGTGCCACCCCTGGGCTGGGAGGTGAGTCTGGGCGTTTCCCCTAGAGAGTGACGGCTACCTTGCCCCTGCAGTTTCCCTCTTGCTCTTTTCACCCACCTGCCATATTCTTTGCAGAAATACAATAATGACTGGTGGATCGGACGGCTGGTGAAGGAGGGCTGTGAGGTTGGCTTCATTCCCAGCCCCGTCAAACTGGACAGCCTTCGCCTGCTGCAGGAACAGAAGCTGCGCCAGAACCGCCTCAGCTCCAGGTGTCTGGATGGGGCAGGGGAAGGGGATGCTGCCAACCCCAGGAGAGGCCATACAGCCTGGACTAGGCCTCAATGGTTGCCCCTGGCCCTGAGGGCACAGAGCTGCCTGTGGCATCACCAGTGGGGCTGGAGCACCTCCGGGGGTGCCGCATGTGAGAGGATGAGATCCCCCCACGCCCACCTCTTTGCTCACAAGCTTGATTTGCCTCTGCCCACACAGCAAATCAGGCGATAACTCCAGTTCCAGTCTGGGAGATGTGGTGACCGGCACCCGCCGCCCCACACCCCCTGCCAGTGGTAAGAGCCATCGCCATGCAGGGGTTTGGGGAGAAGCTCCTGGGTGGGGTGGTCTCATCACTCCCTGAATCCTCCTTTCCCTGCAGTAGGAAACACCCCAATCTTGAGTCCCCCAAGCACATGCAGTGGTTCCCCCTCCATGAAGAGTAGGATACCCCTCGAGCTGGGCCTGTCATGTCTCTCCTCTCCCTTTTCTTTGGTAGCTCCATCTCTCTGCCTGATTCCCTTGCCCTGCCCCCATTCATTTCTCCCAGCCCTGTTCCATTCACCTCTTCTTCTTTCTTTTTTCCCCATCCCCATCCCTGCGTTCTGTACTTGTGTCTCCACGTTCATCTCACTCCTTCTCCCCACCTCGCCTCCCTTCTCCCTCTCTCCTGACTCTCCGGTCCAGGTAATGAAATGACTAACTTAGCCTTTGAACTAGATCCCCTAGAGTTAGAAGAGGAAGAGGCCGAGCTTGGTGAGCAGAGTGGCTCTGCCAAGACTAGTGTTAGCAGTGTCACCACCCCGCCACCCCATGGCAAACGCATCCCCTTCTTTAAGAAGGTAATTCTTGCTGTGTTCTTGCAAGAGGTGGGGGAGTCAGGGCCAGCACTTTGGTGGAGGGAAGGGGGCTGTAATGGATTCAGATGTGGTACCAACCTGTTCTGTGGGCATCAGGGCTTCCTGCTGAGGTGGAGGGAAGGGTAGTGTGGGCACATCCCCCTCCACACACAACTCCACCCTGGCCCGATCTCCAGGAAGGAGATCTTGCCCTTGGAAGGTTGCCCCCACACCTGGGGCAGCAGGGTTTGGTGGTCATGAACCCTGACCTCTCCCCTCACTCCCAGGGACCTGCTCTGGTGTTGGTGTCTACCCTGGCATGTGAAGCAGGGCATGGGATGGCATTCCTTCTTTGACCTTTTTTGACTCTCTGGGTGGGCACATAGTGGGTGGGGGGGCTGCTGGCTGCAAAACAAGACAGTTAAGGGAACCCCTAAAATGGGCAGGTTGGCATGCACTGGGGGCAGGAGATGGGCACCAAGGTAGGGGCTGTCACCCTCTCCAGCTCTTTTCCAAGACCCCGAAGAGGGCAGGATATGTCTGAATATTCCCACATCCACTGGACTGACTGTCAGTCCTGCTCCCAGCCCTGATCCAGGGCCACCTCTGGCTCCCCCTTGGTGTGGGGTCCCGTTCCCCGTCTCTGGCTCTGTCTGTCACTAACACGCATGCCCTGTTATCTCTCCTCGTCTGCCCGGCTCTCCCTCCCTCTCTTGTCCTGGCTCCTGCCTTGCCCTCTGCCCCTGCCTGGGTCCCCTTCCCTCTCTCCTCCCCCTTCCCTCTCTTGGCAATCTCTGGACCCAGCCAAACAGAAGCAGAAGTCGGTGAGTATCACAGCTTTCTGTGTCCTCCTCCCCACTCCCTGGGATGAGCTAGGGGGACCTTCTAACACCCATTCCCACATCTGTCCCCCATTTCCCCCACCCTTCCTGGTTCTCCCTGGCCATCCCTCCCCACCCCCACCCTGATCCCCACATCTGGGCTCTGGGACCAGGGTGGGGGAAGGCTGCATGAGGGAGCCTGGAGTCTGGGGGAGAGGATCTAATGTCATCTCCACTCTGGGGTTTCCCCTCCCTGCTTCCCCCTCCAGACAGAGCATGTGCCCCCCTATGACGTGGTGCCTTCCATGAGGCCCATCATCCTGGTGGGACCGTCGCTCAAGGGCTACGAGGTAGGACTTCCTAGAGGGGAGTGGATGCAGAGGGGCCTTAGAAAGATGTTCAGACCCCAGAGAGATCCCCTAGAAGGGCCCAGATCCCAAGGCATCCTCCCAGGAGGGCTATAGACCTTCAGAGACAACCCCCAGGGGGCCCAATCCATGGAAAGACCCACTCAGAGGAGCCCCATCCCCCAAAGAAACCCTCAGAAGAGCCCTCCCAGAGATGCCACTCACAGGGACCTTGGAACCAGAGACCCCAGTGGAGGCCCCTCAGACCCAGACCCCCGCCCGCCGTAAAGGCCTGTCCAGAAGAAAGTGGAACGTGAGGGTACAAATACCCAGCCACTCAGAGTCTGAGCGGCTTTAAATGCCTGCCTTCTCCTCCCTCCCTCCCCACAAACCCCCACCCCCAGGTTACAGACATGATGCAGAAAGCTTTATTTGACTTCTTGAAGCATCGGTTTGATGGCAGGTAAGATCCTGGGAGCTGCTCCTCGCACCTGCCGTTGCTCTCTGCTGCTGGGGATGGGCAGGATGCCTCGAATCACAATCCTGGGACTCTGACTGAGGAACAGAAGGCGGGCCTGGAACTGGGGAGTGGGCAGGGCATTCCAGCCCACCCTGACCCCTGACTCCCCTCTTGCCCCATTCCCCAGGATCTCCATCACTCGTGTGACGGCAGATATTTCCCTGGCTAAGCGCTCAGTTCTCAACAACCCCAGCAAACACATCATCATTGAGCGCTCCAACACACGCTCCAGCCTGGGTGAGCCCACTCCTGCTGTCTTCACTCCCCCTTTCTGGGCCGGACATGGGAGGGGTGGGGGGTGTGGGAGGTAGTGGGCAGGGCCATCTCCAGGAGCGTTCCCTCTACCCACTGCTTCCTGGGAGGCCACCTGACATTCCCCCATCCATATGGCTCCATGCCCCCAGCTGAGGTGCAGAGTGAAATCGAGCGAATCTTCGAGCTGGCCCGGACCCTTCAGTTGGTCGCTCTGGATGCTGACACCATCAATCACCCAGCCCAGCTGTCCAAGACCTCGCTGGCCCCCATCATTGTTTACATCAAGATCACCTCTCCCAAGGTGGGTGCAGGAGCCTGACCCTGGCCGGGACAGCGTGGTTTAAAAGGGCTGCTTGGGTTTAAATCCCAGCTCCACTGCTTGCTAATTATGTGAATTAATCTGCCTGAGTCTTAGTTTCCTTCTCTGTAAAGCTCCATCGTATTGTCAAGTGTTTCAACCTCATATGAATGTATAGCGCTTAGCAAATGGTCTGATACAACATGTTAGCTATTATTTACTATTATTAGGGTCATGCAGACCAGTCCCCTGTCTCCACTCTGATTGACCTCCCACCCTTGGACTGAAAGAATTCTGTGCTTTTTGTTCCAGTGCCACCAGCTACTTGGCAGTTGGGAGGTCTTTCCTTTCTTCTTCTTCTTCTTCTTCTTCTTCTTCTTCTTCTTCTTCTTCTTCTTCTCCTTCTCCTTCTTCCTCCTTCCTCCTTCCTCCTTCCTCCTTCCTCCTTCCTCCTTCCTCCTTCCTCCTTCCTCCTTCCTCCTTCCTCCTTCCTCCTTCCTCCTTCCTCCTTCCTCCTTCCTCCTTCCTCCTTCCTCCTTCCTCCTTCCTCCTTCCTCCTTCCTCCTTCTTCCTTCTTCCTTCTTCTTCTTCTTCTTCTTCTTTCTGTCAGGATCTCACTCTGTCACCCAGGCTGGAATGCAGTGATGCAATCATAGTTCACTGCAGCCTCTACCTCCTGGGCTAAAGCAATCCACCCACCTGGGCCTCCCAAGTAGCTGGGACTACAGGTGTCCACCACCATGCCTGCCTAATATTTTTATTTTTTAGAGATGGGATTAGCTGTGTTGCCCAGGCTGCTTTCCTCTCTTGACATCAGCCCTTTTTGCTGCAGTGTCCTCATTTGGACTTTGATAGAGGGGAAATCGGTAGAAAGGCCGCCTTACTTTTTCCTTGTATTGCAGCACCATTAACTTTCCCTTCTAGATGCCAGTGGGGATCTGAGAAACATGGAGGAAGAGTTGAGGTGAAGGATTTGAAGTTAGAAGACAGCATGGGCTTGAAATTCTAGCTCTGATTGGTTTACGTATTGATTTATTCTTATTGTTGGTTGTTTTTTATTGAACTTGGAATCTTGGGGGAATTATTTAGCCTCTGATTCTCTATTTCTTCACCTATAAAGTGGTGTTATAATCCCTCTCTTGTGTTATTGTTGAGAGGATTGCTGTAAGGAGCCCAGTATACTCTCTGATTTATTTATTTATTTATTTATTTATTTTAGACGGAGTCTTGCTCTGTCACCAGGCTGGAGTGCAGTGGCGTGATCTTAGCTCACTGCAACCTCCACCTCCCAGGTTCAAGCGATTCTCCTGCCTCAGCCTCCTGAGTGGCTGGGACTACAGGAGCGCACCACCACGCCAGGCTAATTTTTTGTATTTTTTAGTAGAGATGGGGTTTCACCATGTTGGCCAGGATGGTCTCGATCTCCTGACCTCGTGATCCGCCCACCTCAGCTTCCCAAAGTGCTGGGATTACAGGCGTGAGCTACCGCGCCCGGCCTACTCTCTGATTTGTCAGGGCAGCCAATAGTGGTAACCATTATCATCCCATGAGCTGAGCTCCCTGGACCAGTTACTTAACCTTTTTTTTTTTTTTTTTTGAGACAAAGTTTTGCCCTGTCACCCAGGCTGGAGTGCAGTGGTGCGATCTCACTACAGCATCCGCCTCCCAGGTTCGAGTGATTCTTGTGCCTCAGTCTCCCGAGTAGCTGGGGTTAGGATTACAAGCACACACCACCACACCTGGCTATTTTTTTTTTTTTCTTTTTGAGAAGGAGTCTCACTCTGTCACCCAGGCTGGAGTGCAGTGGTGCGATCTTGCTCACTGCAACCTCTGCCTCCTGGGTTCAAGTGATTCCTCTGCCTCATCCTCCTGAGTAGCTGGGACTACAGGCGCATGCCACCACACCTGGCTAATTTTTGTATTTTTAGTAGAGACGGGGTTTCACCATGTTGGTCAGGTTGGTGTCGAACTCCTGACCTCGTGATCCACCGGCCTCGGCCTCCCAAAGTGCTAGGATTACAGGTGTGAGCCACTGTGCCCGGCCACACCTGGCTAATTTTTGTATTTTTAGTAGAGACAGGTTTTCACCATGTTGGCCAGGCTGGTCTCAAACTCCTGACCTCAAGTGATTTCTCCTGCCTCATCCTCCCTAAGTGCTGGGATTACAGGCGTGAGCCACCGCGCCCAGCCTACTTAACCTTTCTGAGTCCTCTGTTTCTAATGAGATAAAGGGGATAATGGGATTTAAGTACTTCCTGAGGGGAGTTGAAAGGACCAAATGAGATAATGGATGCAAAAACACTGAACTAGAAAGTAACCAATGCTTCCATTTCCCCCACTGAGGTTAGGAGGAGGGACTCTGGAACCAGGCAGCCTGGACCTTCTACTCCAGGGCTATCACTTACTGGCTCTGTGTTCCTTTGGCAAGTGGCCAAACATCTCTATGCCTTGGTTTCCTCATCTGCAGCATAGGCATACTGGGTTTGTGAAGATTAAATAAATGGGTTAACCATGAAAAATGTTTGGTATTGGGCCAGGCACGGTAGCTCACACCTGTAATCTCAGCACCTTGGGAGGCCGAGGCTGGCGGATTGCCTGAGTTAAAGAGTTCAAGACCACCCTGGGCAACATGGTGAAACCCTGCCTCTACTAAAATTCAAAAAATTAGCTGGGCATGGTGGTGGGCACCTGTAATTCCAGCTACTCAGGAGGCTGAGGCACAAGAATTGCTTGAACCCAGGAGGCGGAGGTTGCAGTGAGCCAAGATCCCATCACTGCACTCCAGCCTGGGTGACAGAGCAAGACTCTGTCTCAAAAATAAATAAATAAATAAATAAAAATAAATGCTTGGTATCCTAGAACTATATCTGTTCCATTTTGTAAAAAGTTTTTCATTTTCAAATAATTTCAGATTTACAGAAGTGTGGCAAGAATAGTATCAAAAAAATCTTATTTTTTGAATATTCTTCACCAGGATTCACTAATTTTTTAACAGTTTTATTGAGGTAGAATTCCCATACCATTAAGTTCAGCCACTTAAAGTCTATAAGCCAGGCTTGGTGGCTTATACCTGTAATCCCAGCACTTTGGGAGGCTGAGGCAGGTGGATCGCTTGAGCTCAGGAGTTGGAGACCAGCCTGGGCAACATGGCAAGACCCTGTCTCTATTAAAAAATAAAAAATAAATTAAGTGTACAGTCTAATTTTTTTCAGATTCACAAATTTTGAAACATTTACTTTTATCTTTCTCTCTGTCTTTTTTTTGGAGGGGGGATGAAGTCTCGGTCTGTCACCCAGGCTGGAGTGCAGTGGTACGATATTGGCTCACTGCAATCTCTGCCTCCCAGGTTACAGTGATTCTCCTGCCTCAGCCTCCCAAGTAGCTGGGATTACAGGCGCCCACCACCACACCTGGCTAATTTTTGTATTTTTAGTAGAGACAGAGTTTCACCATGTTGGCCAGGCCGGTCTCGAACTCCTGACCTCAAATGATCCACCCGTCTCAGCCTCCCAAAGTGCTGGGATTATAGGCGTGAGCCACCATGCCTGGCCTATATTGTGTTTCTTAAGAACAACATCATTGTCTTACACAACCATGATGCAATTGTAAAATTCAAGAATTGTTTCTAAAATATAGTCCATATTAGTTTTTTTGTTTTTTTGTTTTTTTTTTTTTTGAGCTAGGGTCTCACTCTGGCTGCCCAGGCTGGAGTGCAGTGATGCGGTCTTGGCTGACTGCAGCCTCTGCCTCCCTAGGTCAAGCAGTTCTGCCTCAGCCTCCTGAGTATCTGGGATTACAGGCGCCTGCCACCATACCCAGCTAATTTTTGTATTTTTAGTAGAGACGGAGTTTTGCCATGTTGGCCTGGCTGGTCTCGAACTCCTGACCTCAGGTGATCCACCCCACCCCCCATCCCCCCCCCCGCCTCCCAAAGTGCTGGGATTACAGGCGTGAGCCACTGTGCCGGTGTAGAATGCCCTTCATAGCAACATTTCCCCCAATCCAGGAACCAACCCAGGATCACGTGTTGCCTGTTTTTTTTTAGACAGAGTCTTGTTCTGTCGCCCAGGCTGGAGTGCAGTGGCATGATCTCAGCTCACCTCAACCTCTGCTTCCCAAGTTCAAGTGATTTTCATGCCTCAGCCTCCTGAGTAGCTGGGACTACAGGCATGTGCCACCACGCCAAGCTAATTTTTGTATTATTATTATTTTTTAATAAAGACAGGGTTTCACCATGTTGGCCAGGCTGGTCTTGAACTCCTGGCCTCAGGTGATCCACCCGCCTCAGTCTCCCAAAGTATTGGGATTACAGGTGTGAGCCACTGCGCCCAGCCTAGTTTTCTTTCTTTCTTTCTTTCTTTCTTTTTTTTTTTTTTTGAGACAGAGTCTCACTCTGTCGCTCAGGTTGGAGTGCAGTGGCGATCTCAGCTCACTGCAAGCTCTGCCTCCCAGGTTCATGCCATTCTCCTGCCTCAGCCTCCCAGGTAGCTGGGACTACAGGCACCCGCCACCACGCCCAGCTAATTTTTTTAGTAGAGACAGGGTTTCACCATGTTGGCCAGGATGGTCTGGATCTCCTGACCTTGTGATCCACCTGCCTTGGCCTCCCAAAGTGCTGGGATTACAGGCATGAGCCACTGCACCCGGCCCTCTTTCTTTCTTTTTTTTTTTTTTTTGAGACAGAGTCTTGCTCTGTTGTCCAAGCTGGAGTGCAGTGGCACCATCTCGGCTCACTGCAAGCTCTGCCTCCATTCTTCTGCCCCAGCCTCCTGAGTAGCTGGGACTACAGGCGCCCACCACCACACCCGGCTAACGTTTTGTATTTTTAGTAGAGATGGGGTTTCACCGTGTTAGCCAGGATGGTCTCGATCTCCTGACCTCAAGATCTGCCCTCCTCGGCCTCCCAAAGGGCTGGGATTACAGGTGTGAGCCACTGCGCCCAGCCAGCCTAGTTTTCTTTAATCTGGAAGGCTTCCTCAGCCTTTCTTGAATTTTCCAGAGACTGACATTTAGGCAGAGTATAGGACAGCTATTTTGTAGACTGTCCCTCAGTGTGCATTTGTGTGATTGTTCTTCATGATTAGTTTCTGGTTTTGCATTATTATAATTATGGTTCTTGTTGTTGAGATGAGAATGATAACAGTAGCTATCTAACAGGATTGTTGTCAGGACTAAATTGATCATGTGAAAAGCACAGAACAATGCTGGTATGTAGCAAGTGCCCCATAAAGGAAGACTGTTGTTGTTGCTGTTGTTAACACAGAGGGTGTGGCTGGGCTCAGTGACTCATGCCTATAATCCCAGCACTTTGAGAGGCTGAGGCAAGTGGATCACTTGAGGCCAGGAGTTTCAGACCAGCCTGGGCAACATAATAAGACCCTGTTTCTACAAAAAAATAAAAAAAAATTAGCGGGGTATGATGGCATGTGCCTGTAGCCCTAGTTACTCAGGAGGCTAGGCTGGGGCTTGCTTGAGCCCAGAGTAGAGTGAACTATGTTCACACCACCGCACTTCAGCCTGGGTGAAAGAGCGAGAACCAGTCTCTAAAATTAAAAAAAAAAAAAAAAAAAAAAAAAAAGGAGGGTGGGCGGGCCTACAAACAAGGTTAGAGAAGTTGAGAAGGAGAATCACTGCCCTTCATATAGCCCCTAAGGAAGGCTGGCATGACACCAGGAGAGAGCCTGAGCATTGCATAGGGTAGACACAGGGCTGCTGAGGTCATTTCTGCAGAGGTGCCCAGGGCTGAGAGTTATGGAGCATTCAAGGGTCCTGACACTGGCTCTCCATGCTGATCCAACCAGGACCCACCTCTCTGACTGGGTGCATTGCTTGAGTCCCTCTAGCTCCTCTTCCTTTTCTCCATCCCCAAACCAGGTACTTCAGAGGCTCATCAAGTCCCGAGGAAAGTCTCAGTCCAAACACCTCAACGTCCAAATAGCGGCCTCGGAAAAGCTGGCACAGTGCCCCCCTGTGAGTGCCTAGATCCCGGGGAAGGGAATGGAGGGAGGACATTTGGGTTGTCCTGGTTTTCTCTGGCCTACATGAGAGACAGAGTGACCAGGAACACCTGGGTCAGGCCCGTGGGTGCAGACTGGTCTTCCGGGAAGAGCGCAGGTCCGTCAGTCAAAGACTGGGTTCAAGCCCCAGAAGCACCCTTCTCCGTGGAGAGTCAAGCCCTGTCTCCCAGCCTTGGTTGCCTTATCTCTAGAGTGAGGGAGTTGGACTGAGTGCCAAAACTTCTTGCAGTTCTGCCAATCTGTAGATCTGAGAGCTCTCCTTCCCTTCTTCCACATCCAGAGGCCTCTTTTTAACCTTGTCCTTCAATCCCTTGACTCTACCCACTGCACCCAGGCCACACCCTCAACCCCCTTGGCCATGCCCCACTCATCCCAGCCCTGCCCCCTAACCCCGCCTTCACAGGAAATGTTTGACATCATCCTGGATGAGAACCAATTGGAGGATGCCTGCGAGCACCTGGCGGAGTACTTGGAAGCCTATTGGAAGGCCACACACCCGCCCAGCAGCACGCCACCCAATCCGCTGCTGAACCGCACCATGGCTACCGCAGCGCTGGCTGCCAGCCCTGCCCCTGTCTCCAACCTCCAGGTACAGGTGCTCACCTCGCTCAGGAGAAACCTCGGCTTCTGGGGCGGGCTGGAGTCCTCGCAGCGGGGCAGTTCGGTGCCCCAGGAGCAGGAACATGCCATGTAGTGGGCGTGGCGCCCTGCCCGTCTTCCCTCCCACTCTGGGGTCGGAACTGGAGTGCAGGGAACATGGAGGAGGAAGGGAAGAGCTTTATTTTGTAAAAAAATATGATGAGCGGCAGCTTCTGGTGTCTGTGGTTTTTGATGGGTCTGGGGCTTCTGGTGCTGTCTTCCTGGGCCTGGTGCCATAGGACCGCATCTGCTGCCCGCTGGATATGAGGCCTGATGGGAGCGCTTTTAAGACAAGGGACTAGGAAGGACATGCGAGGAAGACTGATAAACTGATTCGCTGGACTCCACACCCTTTTTAGACCCAACAGAGCAGGGGCCTTCAGAGCCAGGGAAACCTACGTTAAACCTGGACTCTCCCTCCCTGGAGCCCTGACTCCACAAGGCCCCTCAAGAGGGACCAAGAATGTGGCATCTTCTATGACTTGATGCTGAACCTTCCACCATTCTCCCAGTTAAAGTCCAGGAAAGGACCTCCCATGGGAGACCCATCCTGCCTTGCCCTCATCCCATGGGAGCCACAGCCCACCTCTTGATTGCACACCATTAAGTATAAGGTCCTAAGGAGCCAGAAGAAACCCATGAAATCATTCTAGACTGTAGCTTTGAAATTTGTTTTCAGCAACAGAGCCCATTTGTTCAATGAATCTTATATGGAAGCCGAGGATGTAAATAATGCATCCTTGCTCTGCCCTGAGGGAGCCAGGGGAATGGCCTCCCCTCTACCTCCATGGGGACCCCTGAAGCACTTCTGTGCCCTCCCCACCCAACGCCACCCCAGATCTCTAGGTAACAGTTTGGAAACTGCTGCTCAGGTCTAACCCCCATCACATTACAACCAAGAAATGAGGCCACAGAGTGGGGAACTGTTTGCTTAGGGTCACACAGCTTGACATGGCAGGGGAGGGACTGGAACCCCTCTTGTGCCCCACCTCCACGTGACATTTGGTGATGAGGACACTGGGCCACCTCTTCATCTTCAGTAGGAGGGGGACACCCAGCAGCCTTCCCCAGCTTGCTGCTTTGAGTGCTTGTTGGGGGCAAGGGAGGAATCCCATCAGCCTTGGAGATGGTGTCATCTGACTAGGGAATGGTGGGAGAAACATGGGGTTCTCAAAGCCTGAGATTGGGGTTTGGTGTGGGTCGAAGAAGCCAGGGTCAGCAGGTTTGAGCTGAAATCCCTTTAATATATTTGGAAAACCAAAGGTAATGACTAACCCAATCAACCACTAATGAGTGGCAATACTGAGCTGTTGATGATGATTAACCCCAAGATAGCATTAATGACCTGCATTGAGGAAGCGGTGACTCATGGCTCACGGCTGTTGGCCATAGTTGCCCTGAAAGTTCATATGTCCTCACATCTGTTGAAGGTCGGGTGCCCCCTGTCCAGAGAGAGGAGCATATGCCCTGAGGTCTGTCCTCTGGCTGGGCTCCAGAGCCATTTGTCCCCGGGGCCCCTCCCCTAGAGCCAGCACCCTCTTCATCCAGGCCGGACCTCTTAATGCTGTCACTAACTTGACTTGCTTTGTTGTGTTTTTCTCACCCCTGCCTGATCTGCATGGTGTGTGCTGTCCGTCTGCTAACCAGGGACCCTACCTTGCTTCCGGGGACCAGCCACTGGAACGGGCCACCGGGGAGCACGCCAGCGTGCACGAGTACCCAGGGGAGCTGGGCCAGCCCCCAGGCCTTTACCCCAGCAGCCACCCATCAGGCCGGGCAGGCACGCTACGGGCACTGTCCCGCCAAGACACTTTTGATGCCGACACCCCCGGCAGCCGAAACTCTGCCTACACGGAGCTGGGAGACTCATGTGTGGACATGGAGACTGACCCCTCAGAGGGGCCAGGGCTTGGAGACCCTGCGGGGGGCGGCACCCCCCCAGCCCGACAGGGATCCTGGGAGGACGAGGAAGAAGACTATGAGGAAGAGCTGACCGACAACCGGAACCGGGGCCGGAATAAGGCCCGCTACTGCGCTGAGGGCGGGGGTCCAGTTTTGGGGCGCAACAAGAATGAGCTGGAGGGCTGGGGACGAGGCGTCTACATCCGCTGAGAGGCACAGGCCACACGGCGGGAGGAAGGGCTCTGAGCCCAGGGGAGGGGAGGGAGCGAGGGGCTCACACCGGACATGTATTCGCCTCCAGGGGGCGCTGTCTCCCTCCTTTCAGATGCCTTTGCTCAAAGTTTGGGGTTTCTTCGGTGTTATCATCCCAGCTCCTGGGAGGCCCTTAAGCCCCACCCGTCGGTTTTTACCTGCCTGTTGTGGATGGATGGGGGATACCCACCTTTCTGAAGTGTCCCCTTTCTCCCATCTTAAGGGGCTCTCCTCCCTCACCCTCCTAGAGAAAAGGTGCACTTCCTTAACTCTTTCTACTCGGGGCCCTAAGTGACGGTCCTAAGTGGGATGGCTCTCCTTCTCCCAAGCTGCAGTACTGGGGAAGGGCTGGGCGCTTTTCCTGGAAAGGGAGGCCACAGATTCTTTCCCATGGGGGCTCTTTTCCCCAGACCCCAGATCCAAGGTCCCTCACCCTGCCTGCCCCTTCCTCCCAGCTTCCTGGCAGCATTGTCTGGTCGGTGAAAGCCATAGCATGGACGTCCCATGGGGAGCTTGTCTTGGGGAGGGTTCTGGGTGGAAGCTGGCAAGCATACAGCACCCTGTACCCTCTGTGGCCATGGCAACGTCCAGGGCCCAGAACCCTGAGGAGTGAGCAGCCGAGACGCTGCTCCCCACCCCCCACCTCCATGCCTCAGCCTTTGCCTACCCCAGGAATGAGCTTGGCCTCCAACATCCCTTGCCTGCTGCCATTAGAAGAGGGGGCCCCTCTGCATCTGAGCCCCCCATCCCTGTGCCACCTGGGTGTGGAGCCCATGGAACACTCTGGTCCGCCTCATTTTAAACCAAAAAACTGCTCCTTCACCCTCACCCTGAGGCCCCAGGGGAGAGGACCCATGGGATGGTGCCCAGGGGTTGCCTTGGGACCTCGGATCTCCTCTGGGGGGCTTGGCTGCTGCTGTTGCTGCTCTGTATTTGCCTCTCGTGATTCTGTTTGTTACCCATGTTCACTTCCCCCAGGAGAGGCCTTGGTACCCCCTCTCCCCTGGGGCATCCCTCTGCCTTGGCATCCCTGTAGCCCAGCAATCCTGCCCCTCCCCAGCATCCCAGCTGGGCCAGAGAGAGCCGACTGTGCCAACAAGGACTGGGCCCTGCCCGGCTGCCCGCCTCAGGGATGGGCACCTCATGCCTGTCTCGCCACCTCCTGTGCCAATGTCCCACCCTCCACCTGGGGGTGGGGTGCAGCTTCCACTTACTGATTAGAAGACACCACTGCCCGCCCTTCCCCCCTCCCTGTCTGGTGTCCTGTGCCCCCATCTGTCTGTCTATATTTGTCTGTACTCCCCTAGGAGAAGTATTTTGCCATATATAAAACCACTGTCCTGTCCTTTGTGGCTGCCTCCCAAGCCTGCTTTGTCCTCGCCACATAGTCGTCAGCCTAGGCACCTGGGAGCTGCTGATATGCAAGGGGAGTTGAAGGGGTGGGTACCTGAAGAAGCTGTGCCCTGAGTCGTTGACTCAAAAGAAAAGATGATCCTTTGATTTTGGCCCTCTGATGTATTATGCCCAAGCCAGGAGCCGCTTGGGCAGTCCCAGCTCCACACTGGCCCTGAGCCCCTTCACTTACCTGTCTCTCCACAAGTAGAGCCAAAGGCAATGGGAAGCTCAATGTTGCTCGGTGGGTGAGATCCAGACCCACTGGTGCAATGTCTTAAATACACGATTGTTTTTCTGCTCTCGTGGCCTCACTGTGCCCCAAAACCTCAGGAGAGGGAGGGGCTGAGCTTCTGGCTCCACTAATGCCCCCTTCGTTCCTGCTAACCAGCTTTGGGGACAGGGAGGCAGACTACTTGTGGGGGCAGGTCAGAGAAAATCAGGGATTCTGCCAGTCCCAGACTGAAAGTCAGTAGGTGAGTGTACCCATTTCTCCCATCCCCAACTGGCAGGATGTGGACTTCTGACAGTTACTGCAACCACCTGTGTCCTGCCTCACACAGTACCCTCAAACTATTTCCCCTCCTTCCTGGTTCTTTTTCTTTTTTTTTTTTTGAGATGGAGTTTCACTCTTGTCGCCCAGGCTGGAGTGCAGTGGCGCAATCTCGGTTCACTGCAACCTCCGCCTCCCAGGTTCAAGCGATTCTCCTGCCTCAGCCTCCCGAGTAGCTGGGACTACAGGCACCTGCCACCACGCCTGGCTAATTTTTGTATTTTTAGTTGAGACAGGGTTTCACCATGTTGGCCAGGTTCCTGACCTCAGGTGACCCACCTGCCTTGGCCTCCCAAAGTGCTGGGATTACAGGCATGAGCCACTGTGCCCACCCCGGTTCTTGTTTTTTGTGCTGGTGGCTGTGGAGGACTAAAATTCCTGAGTCCACTACCTGAGTGCTGAGGCCCAACATGAGTGAGAGTGTGTGTGTGGGTGGGTGTGTGTGTGTGTGTAGGGCAAAAGATATCCCCCAAGACCCTACAGATGAGGAGTTAGTGGATCAAAGGAAAGGGGAACTGGGCAGGCCCAGAGGTCAAGTGGCTGACCCCAGTTCCCTGGGGAGCCAATGGCAAAGTTGATGAGAGCCTAAGTCTCTGCCTCCCAGCATAGTGCATTTCCCGCTGCCTTCCTACAGAATCATTCATTCCTGTGTTTCTTCCTTGAACAAACATTTATTGAGCACCTCCTATGTACCAGGCACAAGTCTACGTAGGGGCCATAGATTATTTCAGCACAGCATAATGTGCTCTCTGCTGTGGGAGCACTGGGTACTGTGGGAGCATTGGGTACTGTGGGAACCTGAAAGAGGGGTTAGTCCCGTAACCTGGGGACGTCAGCTGAGGCTTCCTGGAGGAGGTGAGGCTTGAGTAGAATCTAGAAGCATGGTTAGCAGACAAATGGGGGAAGTGGTCAAGGCAGAGAAAGCAGGGGACATGCATGACATATTCTTGGCACCTCACCACCAAAGTGTGCTCTCAAGGTGGTGGCCAGAGAGGAATTGGCAGGAGCAGGTCACAGTGGGCCTTGAGTCATGTTAAGGAGTTTGGGCTTTGTCCTGAAGCTCGTGTGCAGAAATGGAAGGATTGTAAGCAATTAGCAAGATTGCTTTGTTTGCAGTTTGGCGCATAGATTGGAAGGCCTAGCTTGGAAACAGCTGTGATAATCCAGGTGAGAAAGGAGAGTTTGCCTTATGCCACAGCAGTGGGACTGGAAGGGAGGCAAAGAGGCCAGAGACATCTACCAGTTAGATGGCCGGGCTTGGTGGCTCGTGCCTGTAATCCCAGCACTTTGGGAGGCTGAGGTGGCAGGAATGCTTGAGCCCAGGAGTTTGAGACTAGTTTATGCAACATAGTGAGACCCACCTTTTCACAAAAAATTTTAAAAATTAGCTGGGTGTGTAGTCCCAGCTACTCGGGAGGCTGTGATAGGGAGGCTGAGGTGGGGAGGATCTCTTGAGCCCAGGAAGTCAAGGCTGCAGTGAGCTATGATCAAACCACTGCACTCCAACCTGGATGACAGAGCCAGACTGTCTCAATAAATAAATTAAATTAATAAATAAATGTTAGCATCTTGGGCTCTTGGAGAGCAAGTGGAGG
The DNA here is from genome assembly GCF_028885655.2 of Pongo abelii. Classification (NCBI taxonomy): domain Eukaryota; kingdom Metazoa; phylum Chordata; class Mammalia; order Primates; family Hominidae; genus Pongo; species Pongo abelii. Next base: position 69,455,140 of record NC_072004.2, on the reverse strand, counting down.
CGGCTGATAAGAGAAAGGGAGGTGAGGCCGGGCGCGGTGGCTCACGCCTGTAATCCCAGCACTTTGGGAGGCTGAGGTGGGTGGATCACGAGGTCAGGAGTTCGAGACCAGCCTGGCCAACATGGTGAAACCCCGTCTCTACTAAAAATACAAAAATTAGCCAGGCGTGGTGGCGGTGCCTATAATTCCAGCTACTCAGGAGGTGAGGCAGGAGAATTGCTTGAACCTGGGAGGCAGAGGTTGTGGTGAGCTGAGGTCATACCACTTCACTCCAGCCTGGGTAACAGAGGGAGACTCCATCTAAAAAAAAAGAAAAAAAAAAAAAAAAGAGAGAGAGAGAAAGAGAGGTGGCCAGGTGCCGTGGCTCATGTCTGTAATCCCAGGACTTTGGGAGGCCGAGGCGGGCGGATCACCTGAGGTCAGGAGTTCAAGACCAGTCTGGCCAACATGGCAAAACCCTGCCTCTACTAAAAATACAAAAATTAGCCGGGTGCAGTGGCACACGCCTCCAGCTATTCTGGAGGCCAAGCAGGAGAATCGCTTGAACCCAGGAGGCAGAGGCTGTGGTGAGCTGAGATCACACCACTGCATTCCAGCCTGGGTAACAGAGCAAGACTCTGTCTCAAAAAAAAAGAGAGAAAGGGAGTGACTGCTGATGGTGGTCTTCTCAGCAAAAGCAGGTAAAAAACCCCAAAGAAGTTAGGAGCAGAAGTGATCAGTCCATCTTTGGTCAAAGTGGGTTTGAGGTGCCTGTGGGACATTCAAGAAGAGAAGCAGAGGCTGGGCGCGCTGGCTCATGCCTGTAATCCCAGCACTTTGGGAGGACCAGGTGGGCAGATCAATTGAGGTCAGGAATTCGAGACCAGACTGGGCAACATGGTGAAACCTCATTTCTACTGAAACTACAAAAATTACCTGCATGTGGTGGTGGGCGCCTGTAATCCCAGCTACTCAAAAGGCTGAGGCAGGAGAATTGCTTGAACTCGGGAGGCGGAAGTTGCAGTGAACTGAGAACGTGCCACTGCACTCCAACCTGGGTGACAGAGTGAGACTCTATCTCAAAAAAAAAAAAAAAAGAGAGAGAAGAGGAAAGGACAGCTGGGTACATGGTCTGGAGCTCCACAGAGAGGTCTGGAGTGGAGTCTGATGTTTTGAATCAAGGTTAGGTATTATTAACTCCAGTTTTCAAAGTTCAGAGAGGTTAAACTATTTGACCACAGTTATACAGCCATGGGGCAAGGATTTGAACTCAGATATATAGATGTCAAGTTCTGTGGTGCCTTTGACCCCCAAGTTCAGTGCTAATTCCCTTGCCCCAGGATGCATCAGCTTCTGCAAGGGTGGGGGCTGGGGGTTTGAGAAGGAGGAAGCAGGTGTCTGAGTGTGTTTGTGCCCCATGTGCCTTCTGCCTGAAATTGCATTTGCAGGCTGGATGCGGTGGCTCATACCTGTAATCCCAGCACTTTGGGAGGTCAAGGTGTGTGGATCACTTGAGGTCAGGAGTTCACGACCAGCCTGGCCAACATGGTGAAACCCCATCTCTACTAAAAATACAAAAATTAGCTGGGTGTGGTGGTGGGCGCCTGTAATACCAGCTACTTGGCAGGCTGAGGCAGGAGAATCGCTTGAACCCAGGAGGGGGAGGTTGCAGTGAGCTGAGATGGAGGCACTACACTACAGCCTGGGTGATGGAGGGAGACTCTGTCTAAAAAAAAAAAAAAATTGCATTTGCCTGGAACTTGCAGGAAAGGCATTTCTAGCTGGCTTGAAGATAATGAGAGATGGGGGCAGATTCTTGTTTCTTGGTAATCAGAAGGTCTCAATTAACTCTGGCTACACCATCAACAAGTTAGTGGTTGTCCGTGTGTGAGGATTTCGACAACCATGAAGTCAGCTGAGACCCGGCAGGAACCAAGGGACTGGGGGATCCTACTACCTGGGACCCTTTGTTTTCTTCCCTGACTAGCTGCTCCTGTTTTTGCAGTGGATTCTGTCCCAGAATGAGCTGATGTGGGAGAGGCCCAGGTCCTACGTGTGGCTTAAGATTTCCACTGTTCTACACTAAAAAGAACTAGGCTGAGGCCACCATGGTCCAGGGACAAGGGGCTGTCCCAGTTCAGTATCTTAGAGAAAAATTTTGTCTTAGCTCCAATAATCTTTTTGTGCCCGGAGTTGGTTCCTGCTGGTGGGGTTAGTGGTCTCGCTGACTTCAAGAATGGAGCCGCGGACCTTCACGGTGAGTGTTACAGCTCTTAAAGATGGCACGGTCCCAAAGATTGAGCAGCAGCAATATTTATTGTAAAGAGCAAAAGAATGCAATAGAACTAAAGCTTCCACAGCGTGAAACGGGACCGGAGCACATTGCCGCTGCTGGCTGGGAGGTGGCCAGCTTTTATTCCCTTATTGGCCCCGCCCATGTTCCGGTTCTGTCCTATCAGAGTGTGCTTTTTTCTTTTTCTTTTTTTTTTTTTCTTTTCTTTCTTTTCTTTTCTTTTCTTTTTTTTTTTTTTTTTGAGATGGAGTCCCACTCTGTTGCCCAGGCTGGAGTGCAATGGCGCGATCTCAGCTCACTGCAACCTCCGCCTCCCGGGTTCAAGCAATTCTCCTGCCTCAGCCTCCTGAGTAGCTGGGATTACAGGTGGGCACTACCATGCCCGGTTAATTTTTGCATTTTTAGTAGAGATGGGGTTTCACCATGTTGGTCAGGCTGGTCTCGAACTCCTGACCTCGTGATCTGCCCATCTTGGCCTCCCAAAGTGCTGGGATTACAGGCCTGAGCCACCGCACCCTGCCAGAGTGCGCTTTTTTTCAATCCTCCCTGTGATTGGCTACTTTTAGTATCCTGCTGATTGGTGCGTTTTACAGAGTGCTGATTGGTGCATTTGCCAGAGCACTGGTGCATTTTACAAAGCACTGATTGGTGCATTTTACAATCCTCTTGCTAGCTACAGAGCACTGATTGGTGTGTTTTTACAGAGCGCTGATTGGTGCATTTTACAATCCTCTTGCTAGCTACAGAGCGCTGATTGGTGCATTTTACAATCCTCTTGTAAGACAGAAAAGTTCTCCAAGTCCCCACTCGACCCAGAAAGTCCAGCTAGGTTCACCTCTCATTTTCTTCAGAGAAGGGTGCCTTGCTTTCCTTCTAAATCAGGCTTTCCTACTGTCTCTCAGAGGGGTGTGTGTGTGTATCTGTCTCTCCCTCTAGACCACAAGCTCCATAAAGACCCAGACTGGGAATGGGAGCAGGGGCTCGTACCTGTAATCCCAGCACTTTGGGAGGCTGAGACGGGAGATTGCTTGAGTCCAGGAGTTGGAGACCAATGGCGAAGCCCATCTCTACAAAAAAAAAAAAAAAAAAAAAAAAAAAAAAAAAAATATATATATATATATATATATATATATATATATATATATATATATATATTAGCTGGGAGTGGTGGCTTTCACCTCTACTCCCAGCTACTCAGGAAGCTGAGGTGGGAGGATCACTTGAGCCTGGGAGATTGAGGCTGCAGTAAGCCGCGATCCTGCCACTGGACTCCAGCCTGGGTGACAGAGCAAGGTTCTGTCTCAAAAAAACAAAACAAAACAAAAACATAAAGACCTGGACTGGGTCTGTTTTGTCTACTTCATATAATTCCTGGCTCATATTTGTCAAATGAATGCATGAATGAATGAATGAATGCTTCTTAAGATCCAGGTCCTGGGCCTCAAAGTGGAGGCAGATCTTCTAGTCTGTTTTTCTATTTTCTTTTCTTTTTTTTTCTTCTTTTCTCTTTTAATTATTATAATTTTTTTTATCAGGCAGCTTCCAGAGCCAGAGTATGCTCAGAGAGATGCCCTCTCCTTGTCTGTTTACTGAATGTGTTTCCAGCTTGCAGAGTGTTACTTTCAATTCTGCAAAGAGGAGGTGGGGAGGGCAGCATGCACTAAGATGTTCCTCCCCCCATCCCCCTACCCCCAGGAAACAGATGGTAAAATGCTTAAGACACTGCTGCTTCCCTCAGCACCCTCGGTGCCCCACCCCCTAGCCCCAGACTTGGCTCCTTCTCTCCTAAGGCTGAAATGCAATCAGCCCAGATGGGCTCTGGCAGTCAACTCTATCCTTCTAACTCTGGGCACCAAGCTGGGTGGGATGAAAGTCTGTATTTAGTGAGCTATTTTCCTTCTTCTTCCCTCAAACTTCCCAGCCTTCCTCAATCCTCTTAAACTTGTGTTCACATTCCTTTTTTAATACTCCAAGTGCCATTTCTCAGGCTGTAGCTTAACTCATTCTACATCAGTCTGACAGCAACACATTCCTCCTGTGTGCAGGGTTCTGGACCAGGCAGGGAGGGGTTGGGCGGGGGCGGGGGTGGGTCATACGCTGGTTAACAAGATATGAATCCCACCCTCGGACTCACAGTTGATGGGAGGAAACAGACTTGCCCGTCTATAATCCCAGTGTAGGGAGAAGCCCCATGTGGCTGGAGAACCAAGCCAGGGCTGGGGAAGCAGGTGGCTTTTATGGCAGGAGAGCTAATGGGTCTCAGGCATTCTCCTTTCTGAGAAGGTGAAAGGCACTCAAGGAGGAAATGCAGAAGCAAAGGCACCATCAGAAAGAGCTGAGCATGTGTAGGCAGGAACCAGTAGATGCAGAGCCTCGGAGATAAACCTGTGAAGGCAGGTGGGGGCTGTTTGTGGAGGCTCTTGAATGTCAAGTGGAGACTGATCTGAATCCAGTGAGCAATAGGGAGCCATTGAAGATCTATGAGCTGGGGGAGTTACAGACCCTGAGCTGTGCTTTAGGAAGGTTAATAGGGCCATGGAGAGGATGCCCTGGGAAAGGAGAGGTAGAGGCAGGGAGACCAGCTAGAAAGTTGTTACCTTAATGGAGGGTCGTTACCTTAGTGGAGGCTGCAGGAAGGCAGTGCAGTGGGGTGGAAGGGGCTGGCTCCCTGGTGTGTTGACTGGATCTCCTGCTAACCATTCCTGCAGCCTGAGGGCACGTTGCCTTTTGGACTTCTCCTTTCGTTATCTGTTTTTTGTTTTTTTTTCCCCCCCAGCTTAAGCAAAGAAAGAAATTCACAAGCAACAGCAGGAAACTCCGCCTTCCATTCCCTCCTCAAGCCTGGCCTCCTGGTTCTCTGTCGGCCCATGTACTCCTCTGCCAGGTATCTGGGGCCTCTCTGCAGGGTCTCCAGCTGGAGGATCTCTCTTCATGCTCCATCCTTGTCTTCAGGCGCCCACTTTTGGGGATCAGGAAGCTGTGCCTGGGCAGTAGGTTTGTCCGTGAATTGTAGGAGCACTGATTTATCCTAGAAGTTGCCAAGCATCAAGGGGAGACCCTGCCCTTCCCCAGGGGAACGCACTTTGAGTGGACCCACAAGACCCACGCTAGTGAACCGACTGCAGATCTGTGGAGGGTTGGAATATTCTCCCAGCTCAGAGAAGTTCGGTGAGCCCTGTCTGTACTACACAGCTGGTAGGTACAGAAAGTGGGTCGCCTGGGGTTTTGCTTCAGTCTAGTGCCCTAGACATGGCACTCAGAGGAGGGAGAGCTGGGATCCGGTTCCGCGCGCAGGGCTGAGTCTCCCCTGATTTGCGGTGGTGGAGCAGTCCACCCGGAGAACTCTGGAGTTTTCGCAGGGCGAGGGGGAGAGCTGGAGCCTGGAACCCCCATATTCCTTGCACCTCTCGGGCCCGGGACAGGCAGCCCTTAGTCACTGGTGTGTTCATAGCGCCCGCTAAGGGCCAGCGTCCCAGAGGGTTCCCAGGTCAGGTTGGTGACGCGTGGGGCTTCCCTAACTTCATAGGCAAAACCTGCCAGACCCTCCCAGGGGGAGAGGACCTCCGAGTACCAGGGCCGACTCCGCTCCTGAGGCCGCTGAGCCCTCCTGCACCTGTCGGGCCCGGGAAGTGCCATGGGACAGCTGATCCCCAAGTTAATGAGCATCTCTGGGAACCAGGGTAAGGGGCGCACAGGGCATCCAAGCGAGCGCTTTGATCTCGCTCTCTTCTGGGACTCCTCTGATCTGTGGTCGGACGCACGGGGGGACCTCGGGCTCCGAGGGTCGTATATGGGCGCTCCTCGACTGCCCCGCGGCCTCCCCTGCCCCCGTCCCTGACGGCTCCTCTTGGGTCCCGGCGCTTCGGTGCGCCCCAGGACGCAAAGCTGGGCGAGCCTCCTTTCTCCCCGCTAAACGGCGCCAGCGGCGGGGATGGGGGGCTGCTGCGGGTTTCCTGCGATTGTGACTTCGCGTTAGACTCTTTTTCTAGACATCGTCTCTTGGCAAGCCCAGAAGCGCCCTGGGCCTTTCAGACACTTTTCTAGAATGTGAAGGGAGGTGGGGGCTCAGCTGTCTTTTCCACCGTCCCGGAGTGGGGCAGGTGTCGGAGCTGGGTGGGAAGCAGACGCGGTAATGTGGGCAGAGGTCCCCAGCCTGCGGGGAGCGCTATCTCCTTCCTGGGAGGTCTGGTGGGGGCACACAGTCCGTTGGTCATCGGGTTTGGCCCTGACGCTGCCCTTCCTCCGACGCTTCCAGAGCACAAGGTTATCATCGTGGGACTGGACAATGAAGGAAAGACCACCATTCTCTACGGGTTGTAAGTGACTCTCGGGCGGGGAGGGTAGAGGGCTGGGCCTCCCACCAGAATGACAGGCATGGGGACCAATCACTGGAGCTCTTCCCTGGGTTCCCGGGCTCCTCTGTAGTCCGGAGGAGCGATTGGGCACGCTGCTTGGACCTTCCTAGTACTGCGGCTCCTCGGTCTGGCATTCAAATCCTGCACCGTACAGGCAACCCTAGCTCCCACTGCTTTCCTTCATCTTCCCGGGGCCCCTGCCAAACCCAGCTCCAGGCCTGCCAAGTGTCCCAAGCTGCCTCCGTGCTCTTCGCTCCCTCTAGCGGCAGGTCCCTCCTTTCTCATCCCTGTCCCCTCTGCCAGTTAACTTTCTTCCCCTTCTTCAAACCCAAAGGCTCACTGAGGCTCTGTAGCTCCTGGTCTAGCAAGCCTGGCACATATGGGTGGTGCTGAGTAAATACCGATCGCAGCTTTCCCCGATATTCGCTCTCTGGATGGCACCTCTCCCATTTTACAGCCTCCAAAGTATTTACTTAGGAGAAGTTTTTCCATGAAAAAGTAATACATGTAATGATTTTAAAAAATTATAAAGGAAAATTTCAAACAATGGAGGAATACACAGTGAAAAGTAAGTTTCCTTCTTGCCTCTAGCTCCTAGTTTTCCTCCTATTGTAACTTTGCGGTAACTAGTTTTCCTCCTATTGTAACTTTGCGGTAACTTTTCAGAAGCATTATTTACATATAAAAGCATGTGTATATTTTCTATGTCACTTTAAACAAAGCACCTCTCTGGTGTCCCTCACTGTGTCTGTCTCATTTTTCTAAACTCTCGCTTCTCAAAGTGTGGTCTACAGACTAGTCACATAGGCATCACCTGAACGCTTATTAGGAATGCAAAACCATGGCAGGGCGCAGTTGCTTACGCACGTAATCGCAGCACTTTGGGAGGCCGAGGCGGGCGGATCACCTGAGATCAGGAGTTCAAGAGCAGCCTGGCCAACATGGTGAAACCTCGTCTCTACTAAAAATACAACAACAACAACAAAGGGCTGAGCAAGGTGGCTCACGCCTGTAATCCTAGCACTTCGAGAGGCTGAAGCGGGTGGATCTACCTGAGGGCAGGAGTTCGAGACTAGCCTGGCCAACATGGTGAAACCCCGTCTCTACTAAAAAAATATAAAAATTAGCCGGAGGTGGTGGCACATGCCTGTTATCCCAGCTACTCTGAGGCTGAGGAAGGAGAATCACTTGAACCCGGGAGGTAAAGGTTGCAGTGAGCTGAGAATGCACCACTGTACTGCAGCCTGGGTGACAAAGGGAGGCGGAGGTTGCAGTGAGCTGAGATTGTGCCACTGCACTCCAACCTGGGCGACAGAGAGAGACTACATCTCAAGGAAAAAAAAAAAAAAAAGCAAAACCATGGTCAGATGCGGTGGCTCACGCCTGTAATCCCAGCACTTTGGGGGGCCGAGGTGGGTGGATCACTTGAGGTCAGGAGTTTGAGACTAGCCCCGCCAACATGGCAAAACCCCATTTCTACAAAAATACAAAAATTAGCCGGGCGTGGGGGCGTGCGCCTGTAATCCCAGCTACTCAGGAGGCTGAGGCGGGAGAATTGCTTGAACCTGGGAGACATGATCGTACCTACACCCCAGACTGGGCGACAGAGTGAGACTCTGTGAAAGAAAGAGAGAGAGAGAGAGAGAGAGAGAGAGAGAGAGAGAGAGAGAGAGAGAGAGAGAGAAGCCAAGGCAGGAGGATCTCTTGATAGGAGCCCAAGGTCAGGAGTTCAAGATAAGCCTGGGCAACACAGTGAGACCCTGTTTCTATAAAAAGAAAAAAAGAGATAAAGTTTGAGGAGCCTGCTCTAAGATGTTTCCCTTCTCTGGGGTCCAAGCCAGGGCAGGGCTTGGTCTCACTCCTGTCTTCATTCCCCAGGGCCCAGCACAAGGCCTGGCTCCCAGCAGGTGTTTGGTGAACCTGGGCGGACTTGTTCTGAGTTAGATTCAGACTGCTTTGGGAGTACAGCATTTGGGGGCCAGAGTTGGGAGTAGGCTGGACTGAGCTCTTGGTGCCCACTCCTACCTCCCCAGCTTGTCCAATGAGGTGGTCCATACGTGTCCCATCATTGGCAGCAACATGGAGGAGATCATTCTGCTGAAGACCCACTTCCTCATGTGGGACATAGTGAGACAGGAGGCTCTGAGCTTTATCTGGAACACATATTACTTCAACACTGAGGTGAGGAGGGCACCAGGGCTGAAGGGTCTCCAAGGCAGCTGTGTGATATCAAACAGTCATGTAACCTCTCTGAGCCTTGGTTCTCCAACTTGTGAAATAGAGATTATAATGGTCGGTTGTTGCGGCTCACGCCTGTAATCCCAGCACTTTGGGAGTCCGAGGCAGGTGGATCACCTGAGGTCAGGAGTTCGAAACCAGCCTGGCCAACATGGCGAAACCCCACCTCTACTGAAAATACAAAAATTAGCTGGGCGTGGTGGCAGGCACCTGTAATCCCAGTTACTCAGGAGGCTGAGACTGGAGAACTGCTTGAACCTAGGAGGTGGAGGTTGCAGTGAGCCAAGGTCGCGCCATTGCAACTCCAGCCTGGGCGACAGAACAAGACTCTGTCTCAAAAAAAAAAAATTTATATATACATATATATAATGATCTCCCTAAGTTGTTGTGAAAATTAAATAACAAACCAATATGTAATGTATATGTGTCAGATACTCAAGACAGTGCAGTGCCTGCCTGTTAATGTGTTTGAATACTTCCTGGCAAATGCTGGCAGCTTTCTGTTTGATGCACTGGATGGGGTAGGCCCCTTCTCCCTAGGGGCCCTACTTTCTTACTCCAGCAGGAGTAGAATTCAGTGGTTTAATTCCTGGACCAAGACAGAGCTGGGTTCCATTTCCAGCACTGCTACTCACCAGCTTTGTGGTCAAGAGCAAGATACATAGCCTCACTGAGCCTCAGTCTCTTCATTTGTAAAATGGGGATACTAACAGTACCAAGTCCACAGGGTTGTGGTGAGGCCTAAATGGAGTCACGAACACCCAGTGCTTACGTAGCACAGCCTCTGCCACACAGTCAGAGGTGCGCTATTCCCATGTCTGGATAGAAAAGACAATTACAGGCCAGGTGTGGCGGCTCACCTGGTTTTAATCCTAGCACTTTGGGAGGCTGAGGCAGGCAGATGACCTGAAGTCAGGAGTTTGAGACCATCCTGGCCAACATGGCAAAACCCCATCTCTACTAAAAATACAAAAATTAGCCGGGTGTGGTGGCATGCGCCTGTAATCGCAGCTACTTGGGAGGCTGAGGTGGGAGAATCGCTTGAACTAAGGAGGCAGAAGTTGGAGTGAACCAAAATTGTGCCACTGCACTTCAGCCTGGGTGACAGAGCGAGACTCCGCCTCAAAAAAAAAAAAAAAAAAAAAAGACAATTATAATGGAAGCAGAGTGGTGAAATCTTGAGGCTGCATGCTTTCACTTCTCTGGGGCTGGCATCTGGGCAGTGCAGAGACCAGTGGGGAAACACAGTGGGCAGGAAACACATTTACCAAAGAGAAAGCCTGTCTCTCACGGCTCCCCTCTGCTGCCCAGTTCATCATCCTTGTGATTGACAGCATGGACCGGGATTGGCTGCTGACCGCTCGGGAGGAGCTATATAAAATGCTGGCCCATGAGGTAAGCCCCCTGCAGTTGGGAGAGGGCCCAGTGGTACTAGCTGTGTGCCCTCAGGCTGGTCACTTAGCTTCTCTGAGATTCATTCCTGCTGTCCCAGTTTCTGAGAGCCTCTATACCAGCAGCATGAGGAGGGCTGGTTTGTGCCTGATGAAGGGCGTCAGTACCCTCAGTGCAATTGACTATAGAAGCCATAGTTGCTGGTTCAAGTTCTAACTCCATCTTTCATTCACTGTAGGACTTTGGACAAGTGACTTCACCTCTCTAATCCTCAGTTTCCCCAAGTATAAAATGAGGAGGATCGTCAATTCCCACCTATGGGATTGTCATAAAGAGGCTTTCCTTGAGCTGCTGATGTCATTTGATGTGGTTGCTACCATTGTGACGGGGCCCCCATCTCTGCCCCATCCGGGCATGGGCCTCTTTCGCTGGGACAGCTGGAGAGGGAGCCAGAGAGAGCCTGTGAGGCAGTAGGAAGGAAGGCTGGGCACTAGTAGGCTGACTGGGGCTGGGCTCCTCTGTCCACAGGCTCTGCGGGATTCTTCAGTCGTGATATTTGCCAATAAGCAGGATGTGAAGGACTCCATGAGGATGGTGGAGATCTCCCATTTCCTTACTCTCAGCACCATCAAAGACCACTCGTGGCACATATAAGGCTGCTGTGCCCTCACCAAGGAAGGGTTAGTGGCTGCCTTACCTGGATCTCCAGGGCCTGGCTGAACCAATGGATGACTGACCATCAGAACCCTTCTCCTGCCTCTCTCCTGTGAGAATCTGGTTCACAGTTGGCTCCTGGGCCAAGCCAATTGGACATCTCCCCACAGGTGAGATGTAGTGGGTAAGCCACGAGCAGACAGCATCCCTGCTCTCAGGGGCTTGTTCTCATGGAGAAAGAGGTAGCACTCCGCCTAAATGCAATAATCTGTCTCTTTTTTTTTTTTTGAGACAGAGTTTTGCTCTTGTTGCCCAGGCTGGAGTGCCATGGCACGACCTCAGCTCACTGTAACCTCTGCCTCCCACGTTCAAGCGATTCTCCTGCCTCAGCCTCTTGAGTAGCTGGGATTACAGGTGCCCGCCACCAAACCTGGCTAATTTTTATATTTTTAGTAAAGATGGGGTTTCGCCACATTGGCCAGGCTGGACTTGAACTCCTGACCACAGGTGATCCACGGGCCTCGGCCTTCCAAAGTGTTGGGATTACAGGCATGAGCCACCGCTCCCGGCCACAATAATCTTAGGTGCTGAGAAGTGATGTGAAGAATCCCACTGGCTACCAGAAATGGAGGGGAGAAGGATAGGTCTGATTTAGTTCTGGTGGTCAGGGCTGGCCTCTCCTAAGAGGTGACTTTTGAGCTGAGACCTGAGTGAAGAGTAGGAGACAGCCATGGGGAGACCTGGGGAACAAGCCTTCCAGGCAGAAATAAATCATTGACTCACCCTGACATTCAGTTTCTTATCTGTAAGGAAGAGGATCATTATATCTCCTAGAGTTTCTGTAGAGTAAATGACACCATTCAGTACACAAATCTTTCTTGAGCACCTCCTTTGTGCCAGGTACTGTTCTAGGCACTGGAGAAACAGCAGTGAGCAAAACAGACAAAAATCCCTGCCCTCATGGAGCTTACTTTCTGGTAGGGGAGGCAGATGATAAACAAGAAAAATATATAGTCAGAAAATGATGGCAGGGTGCGGTGGCTCATGCCTGTAATCCCAGCACTTTGGGAGGCCGAGGCGGGCAGATCACCCGAGGTCGGGAGTTCGAGACCAGCCTGACCAACATGGAGAAACCGCGTCTCTACTAAAAATACAAAAATTAGCCGGGTGTGGTGGCGGATGCCTGTAATCCCAGGTACTCGAGAGGGTAAGGCAGGAGAAGGGCTTGAACCCAGGAGGCGGAGGTTGCAGTGAGTCAAGATCATACCATTGCACTCCAGCCTGGGCAACAAGAGCGAAACTCCATCTCAAAAAAAAGAAAGAAAATGGTAAATGGCTTGAGCCCAGGAATTTGAGAAAAGCTTTGGCAACAGAGCGAGACTCTGTCTTTACCAAAAAAAAAAAAAAAAACAAAAACGCTGGATGTGGTGGCACACACCTGTATTCCTAGCTACTCATGAGGTTGAGGCAGGAAAATCACTTGAGCCCAGGAGTTCCAGGCTGCACTGAGCTCTGACCATGTTGCTGCACTCCAGTCTGGGTGACATAGCAAGATCCTGTCTCAAAAAAAAAAAAAAAAAGTGATAAATGATAAGGTGAATGAAGAGTAAGAAACAGAGATTGGGCCAGCATGGTGGTTCATGCCTGTAGTTCTAGCTACTGGAGAGTCTGAGGAGGATGGCTTGGCGCCAGGAGTTGGAGTCCAGCCTGGGCAACATATCCAGACCCCCATTTCCAAAAGTAAAAACAAAGAAAAGAAAAGGGAGAGTGGAAATGTGTGGAGGGAATGTTGCAATTTTAGGTAAGTTATCTGACAAGGGACACTGAGCAGGTAGCTATTGAGTAATCACCTGGAGGATTTGAAGGAGCTGGGCCACGTAGAAAGGGCCTTACATCAGGCCTGGAAAATTTCCCTTTCTTCTTACCTGTCAAGTGGAATCATGGCAGGCTGGGCACACAGGTATCTTTTTTTTTTTTTTTTTGAGGCAGGGTCTCCCTCTGTCGCCCCCCAGGCTGGAGTACAGTTGTGCAAACATGGCTCACTGCAGCTTCAACCTCTTGGGCTCAAGCGATCCTCCCACCTCAGCCTCCCTAGTAGCCGGGACTACAGGCGCACACCACCATGCCCTGCTAATTTTTGTATTTTTGTAGAGATAGGGTTTTGCCACGTTGCCCATGGCTGGTCTCAAACACCTGGACTCAAACGATCCTCCTGCCTCAGCCTCCCAAAGTGTTGGGATTACATGAGTGAGCTACCACGCCTGGCCCAGGTGTGTTTTTTGAAGAAGGGGAGACTTTAGGCAAGTCAGTCCAAGGGACCACATGTTTCTAGCAGTGTCCTTGCCACCCCCTGGGTCAGGAGAACCCTCTTCCACAACCCACAGTCAGTTCAATCAGCATTTTCCCTCCCTTCCTTTCCTTCCCTTCCTCCCTTCCTCCCTTCCTCCCTCCCTCCCTTTCTTCGACGGCGACTCGCTCTGTCGCCCAGGCTGGAGTGCAGTGGCGCGATCTCGGCTCACTGCAAGCTCCGCCTCCCGGGTTCACGCCATTCTCCTGCCTCAGCCTCCCGAGTAGCCGGGATTACAGGTGTGAGCCACCACGCCCGGCTAATTTTTTTTTTGTATTTTTAGTAGAGACGGGGTTTCACCGTGTTAGCCAGGTTGGTCTCGATCTTCTGACCTCATGATCCGCCCGCCTCGGCCTCCCAAAGTGCTGGGATTACAGGCGTGAGCCACTGCGCCCGGCCACTTTTTTTTTTTTTTTTTTTTTTTTTTTTTGAGTGGAGTTTCACTCTTGTTGCCCAGGCTGGAGTGCAATAGCATGATCTCAGCTCACTGCAACGTCTGTCTCCCGGGTTCAAGTGATTCTCCTGCCTCAGCCTCCCAAGTAGCTGAGATTACAGGCATGCGCCAACATGCCCAGTTGATTTTTGTATTTCTAGCAGAGACGGGCTTTCTCCATGTTGGTCAGGCTGGTCTCGAATTCCCGACCTCAGGTGATCCACCCGCCTCCGCCTCCCTAAGTGCTGGGATTACAGGCGTGAGCCACTGCGCCTGGCCCAATCAGCATTTTCTAAGTACCCCCCATGTTGCCTATGCGGTGCCAGACCGAGGCTGAGGATGATACAGAGATGACCAAGACTCCACCCATGCGCCGGAGTTGCTTACAATCTAATGGGGGAACTTGCATAGGGAACCTCTTTCTGGCACAGATCGCCGTGAAGAATCCTTGCCCAGAGACACAGCTAAGGGGCCCAGCAAGGTGAGTCTCCAGGCTCCTTCCTCAGAGAAGCCCTCCCTGACGCTCAGGCATCCAGAGGCCTCTGTATATTTCCTTTATCACAGTATGTAATTACAGAATTATGTGTCTGACCATTTATTTAGTATCCATCTCTTTCACTAGACAGGAAGCCTCAGGGGCATGTCTGCTTTTTCACCAGTAACTCCAGAGCCTTGCACAGTACCTGATGCACAGCAGGTACTCAAGTCAGTTCATCTCTGTTAATTGAATTGTTGGATGTAACTTTGGTTCCTGCACCCAGTCCGCTCTGGGCAAGGGCTGGAGACTTGAAGGCCATCATTCTCTTGGGATAGGCTGACCCCTCCTGTTCCTTCCTCCCTGCAGGCTGCCTGCCGGGCTCGGGTGGATGGAATCTCAGGCCGCTGCTAACTGGTGTTCCAGTCTGACGTCAACCAGAAACTTTGGGGTTTTGCATGGTCAACATGGGTGGAAAATCAAGTGGCTATTTATTACTTTTCTATGGTTCTCTGGTGGGAGCAGTGGCTGCTATGGACAGTGAGATTGACACCATTCTCCCAACCCGTTACTGCATACCTTGGATTCCTGCAGACAGCACAGCAGAATAAGCTGCTCCTCACTCCATGGCCGCAGGCATCCTTCTTGGAGATGTCAGGGAAATGTTGGATATGTTGCAGATTTAGGGAGTGGAACTCTCTCCCTCTCCTCAGCCCTCAATCTCTCCATAGGAATAATGTGTGTGTGTGTTGGGGGGGGGCGGCGCAGACTAAGAGACCCCTGAGGCTGGGCGCGGTGGCTCACGCCTATAATCCAGCACTTTCGGAGGCTGAGGCGGGAGGATCACTTGAGGTCAGGAGTTGGAGACCAGCCTGGCTAACACGGTGAAACCCTGTCTCTACTAAAAATATAAAAATTAGCTTGGTGTTGGTGCACGCCTGTAGTCCCAGCTACTCGGGTGGCTGAGGCAGAAGAATTGCTTGAACCCGGGAGGTGGAGGTTGCAGTGAGCCGAGATTGTGCCATTGCACTCCAGCCTGGGTGACAGAGCGAGACACCGTCTCAAACAAAACAAAACAAAACAAAACAAAACACAAAAATTAGCCGGACGTGGTGGCGGGCGTCTGTAATCCTAGCTACTTGGGAGGCTGAGACAGGAGAATCCTTTGAACCTGGGAGGCGGAGGTTGCAGTGAGTTGAGATCGCGCCACTGCACTCCAGCCTGGGCGACAGAGCGAGACTCCGTCTCAAAAAAAAAGACACCCCTGGAATTGCTCTTCATTTCCTCAAACCTACTTCCACCCTCAGGCTTTTTAGCCCCTCAGCCATTTTTGTCCCATTCCCTTTGGGCAAAGGAGATTCTAGAAAGGTGAAGAAGGTGGGCTCAAGGCGGGGAGGGTAGAGGCAAAAACTGGAAGGGGAAATGGAGGAGGACAGGACGTCCCAGAGAGGGACAGCCCTTTGCACTGCAGGGATTCCACTTCTCGTCTTCCCATTCCCTCTGAGATGCTGACTCTGACCACAGCTCTTGGACTTTAAGCCACTCCACAGCATCCCCTTTACTTCTAGTGTCCTTCCAATGTGAATCCCACTCCTCCCAAATATACCAGATTCCTACAGGGGCTGCTTATTTTGTTTGTCTTTCTGTAATGATTTTTTGTTTGTTTGTTTGTTATTGTTGTTGGAGTCTCTCTCTGCCGCCCAGGCTGGAGTGCAGTAGTGGCGCGATCTCGGCTCACTGCAACCTCCGCCTCCCGGGTTCAAGCGATTGTCCTGCCCCAGCCTCTCGAGTAGCGGGGACTATAAGCGCGCACCACCACGCCCTGCTAATTTTTTTGTATTTTTAGTAGAGATGGGGATTCACCATGTTGGCCAGGATGGTCTCGATCTCCTGACCTCGTGATCCGCCCGCCTCGGCCTCCCAAAGTGCTGGGAGCTCTTACAGGCGTGAGCCACCGCACCCGGCCAGGATTTTTAAAAAATACTGTATTAGGATTTTTATAAGGCTGTAATAAATGCTATTGAAAAATGCTTACCTCTTATTTCAGCCTTCTCCTCTGTTCCTCAAACTGGCTTTTGGTTTGAGAGAAGGGGAGGAGCGACCCTGGGGTTGGAAAAGCCCAGGAGACAAGATGGAGATCCAGTCTGTTCATCTGTACATCCCTAGACCTGGGGCGGTCCTGGGGACAGTCCTTTTCTCAAGCCAGTCAGTGGTCATTTGGGGGAGAGTCTAGGCACGGATATAGAGGGCCCAAGATTCCTTTTTTTTTTTTTTTTTTGAGACGGAGTCTCGCTCTGTCGCCCAGGCTGGAGTGCAGTGGCGCGATCTCGGCTCACTGCAAGCTCCGCCTCCCGGGTTCACGCCATTCTCCTGCCTCAGCCTCCGGAGTAGCTGGGACTACAGGCGCCCGCCACCACACCCGGCTAATTTTTGTATTTTTAGTAGAGACGGGGTTTCACTGTGTTAGCCAAGAGGTCTCGATGTCCTGACCTTATGATCCACCCGCCTCGGCCTCCCAAAGTGCTGGGATTACAGGCGTGAGCCACCGCGCCCGGCCCAAGATTCCTTAATCTAGTTGGTTTTCCGAAAGCGTGACTATGAAGGAAGAACTCCGGAATTCTAGCCATTCCCACTGTATTTTGTGTTTTTTTCAATAGGTATCCCGACGCAATCCTCAGATTAAAACTTAAAGGGAAAATGAAGACCACACCCCTATTCCATAGAAATTTACTCTAATAAAAACACGCTGGCGTGGTGGGGGTATAGCTCAGTGGTAGAGCATTTGACTGCAGATCAAGAGGTCCCCGGTTCAAATCCGGGTGCCCCCTCTGTACGCCGGAGTTACCCTGTTTTGTTGGTCTCCGGAGGTCCCCTAAAGAGTTCCCGCACAGATGGAATGGGAGAGAGGCTCGGGCCCTGCCACCCTTTTTGCTTTCGCAGGCGAGTGAGGATGGAGTCCTGGCCCCTGCCAGTGGCTCAGCCTGTGTGTGTACCCAGGGTGGAATGCAATGCGAGTGAGGGCGAGGAGCTCCGGGCTGACCCTTGGAACACGGTACGGGTGGCTCAACCTCGCAATGGCAGGGCAGAGGCGAGCGCACCCCCAGGTCAGCCTGGCCAGTGACCCCGACGGCTCTTTCTTGGCGGGAAGGAGGCTGTTTCTAAGAGTTGGGCTGGGGAAGACAGGTCGGGAGGAGCCGCGTGAGCATGTGGGAGGGAGAAAGAAGCTCCGAGACGTGGCAAGGGGTCTTCTGCAGGACAGGAGAGTGGGACGCCCCCGAAGTGAAATATTTCGAGAGACTTCTCCTTCCACACCCCAGGAATACATTTTCTTACACTACCAGTGGGGATCTTCAACTCAGAGCTTCAGGAAACAACCCCTGCTTCCAAGTGAGTAATTCTTCTGGGAGTTGTATATTTTCCATCTCTTGTAAACGTCTTACCCCACTTCCACTTCCCTTCGAGAACGCCACACAGCGCCTGCGCAGCAATAGCATTAAGTGACTACCTGCGGTGGTTTTGACGGCAGGGGGGGTATAGCTCAGTGGTAGAGCATTTGACTGCAGATCAAGAGGTCCCCGGTTCAAATCCGGGTGCCCCCTCTTTAACATTTTCGAGATACTATACTGTTTTTGTCCCGGGTGTCGATTTTTCCTAAGCTGTTTGCTTTTACTCCTACTGGCAGACGAGGAGCAGTGAGGGACTGCAAGGAACTGGGGATTCAACAGCAGTGGCTCTCAAAATGTGGTCCTGGGACCAGCAGCATTACCTGGGTACGCTCAGGCCTCATCCCAGACCTAGTGAATTAGAAACTTGAGGGTGGAGTCCAGAAATCTGTGTTTTCATATACGCTCCCCCATCGCTTGAGTCCAGGAGTTGGAAGCTGCCGTGAGCTATGATCGCAGCACTGCACTGCAGCCTAGGCAACATGCGAGAACCTGTCTCAAAAAACAAACAAAATACACACACACACACACACACACACACACACACCCTGCAGGTGATTACGATCTCAAGTTCTAGAGGCTTACATTAAAATTTACACATTTGCTTCTACTATTTACAAGTTTATGTTTCAGCCTGAGCTCTTCTTGTAAGACAGACCACGAGGTACCCCAGATGGAGAAATGTGCAAAGACGCCGGGGCTGGAGCTGGAATCCGTCCTGAGACTTCTCACCTTGACCTCGAGGAAGGCAGGAGGTCGGAGACAGGGGATGGGCAGGCCGGGGAAAGAGGAAACCCGCAGGACGAGAGGGTTGTGGCTCGTCACGTGGCCACTTGAGGGCAGCAAGTAGCTGCAGCTGGAGGCAGCTGCCTATCTGATCCTGTTTGAGAGTCCGCCAAGTTGGGATTTAAATTAGACATTAAGAAGAATTTACAGACCGGCCTTGCCTTGTTCCACGGTAAGGGGACATTGGGTTTAGGGCTGGAGGAGGTAGTCTGTGGGACTCTGGGCCCGGCGGAAGGAGGAACCGGCGTTCTAAGAGATTAGAGAGCCTTTAGTTGTTTCCTTTCTTAGGTGTTTTTTTTTTCTTTTCTTTTCTTTTTTTTTTTTCTTTAACCTCAGTGCCACGGAATCTGCCTCTTCCAGCCCACAGTGTACCTACCTTCTCTTGTCCCCACCCATATCCCTCCTCCTGGAAAATTTCTCCAATGGCGCTCAGCGTTCGCACCCTTCCTCTCCGCGGTTTTCTAGTCCCTAGGCCCCAGCCCACTAGAAGCCAGGATGCCCCCTCACCCCGTCTCCCACTCTCCAGCGCCCCAGCTCCTTGCCGTCACAAGAACGAAGTAGGTCAGGGGAGGGAAGAGTCACCTTCGTGTCCTGACCTGATTCCTTGCCGTCTATTAAATATCCTACATTGCGGGTATTTTTATTCTGTCCTAGAAGAAAAAATAAAAAGATGATCTATCCCCAGAGCCTGTTAGAAGGTAGTGGCAGGTGGGGTGAGCCATTTCCTCGTCTGGGGCTGGCTCTGAAGATTGATTGGGTCTGGCCCTGAGCAGGCTTGGAGGCCCCAGAGAGGCAGGAGGCCCGGGTTACCTACTCGTGGGGAGGGGTCCAGGCTGTTGCAGAGTAAGGGGTAGCCAGGCCCCCTCCACCCTCACGTCTGCTAGGCTTGGGGGGCAAATCGGTGCTGGAAATGGGGGGTGGAGGGATAAGGTGGAATCATGGAATGGGGGTAGGATTCAGGCCCCTCTTGGGGAGAAAAGCTGGGGGTCTTTGCTGCAGGGGGAGATTCCTGGGGGTGGGGGCTGGAGGACAAAGCATCAGAGACGCACAGAATTCCGAAGAACAGCTCAGGAAGTCGCAGAGCTTGGAGGAGCTGGGGGCGGGGGACAGGCAGGGGCCTGTGGCCCAGGGAGGGGGCGCCTGTGCCTTCCAGGGGTCCAGTCCCTCGGGCCTTCTCTCTGCAGCTTTCCCGGCGGAACGGAGGAGGGAAAGGGAGCCAGGAGCTCAGTGAGGCGCGCGGGGCGGCTGATGCTTCTAGGGGTTCTCTCAGCCCGAGGGGCTCCCGTCCTATCCCCTACTCTGCACCCCTTGCCTTGGGAGCGGCTGCAGGAGCTCTAGGGGAGCGCTCCGGGAGGGCTGAGGGCAGGCGCCGGGAGAGCCCCCAAAGACGCCGCGCCCCCCGCCCCGCCCCCTGCCCCAGCTTCCCCCCCACCCCCACCGACCCAGCGGCCCCCCACAGCTCCCCGCCTGCTCCCGGAGGCCGCAGCCTCGCGCTCCGCTCGCGCTCTCGCCGCTCCTGCCGTCTCGCCCGGCCCCGCGCTCCGCCGCCTCCTCTCCGCCCGCCCCTCTGCCAGCCCCGGGGACCGTGCGGCCGGAGCCTGAGCCAGGGCCCCCTCCCTCGTCAGGACCGGGGCAGCAAGCAGGCCGGGGGCAGGTCCGGGCACCCACCATGCGAGGCGAGCTCTGGCTCCTGGTGCTGGTGCTCAGGGAGGCTGCCCGGGCGCTGAGCCCTCAGCCCGGAGCAGGTAGGACTGGCGGGAGCCGGCCCGGGTGGGCCGGGGGCGGGGAGGGACGGGCAGGCAGGTGTGGGCATGGGCAGGTGTGGACGGCCTGGCGATGTACGCGACGGGGGCATTGTCCGCAGGAGGCCAGGAGCGCTGTGGGCTGTGGGCAGGTGGATAGGGACCCCGCTTTCCCAAACACATAGGGTGTGTGAGTGATGGTGGAGACACCGATGCCCGGACCTCTCCTTCCCTCCTGGAAGGATACTGGAGGGACCTTAGGAGAGGGGGCTCTATGTGGCCATGGGCTCTGAAAGGGGACAGCGGGAGAGTCATCAGGACCCCTGATCACCCCAGGCAAGGCTGAATTCTGATGAGATGTGAGCCTGGGGAGGCACCTGCCCCAGCCATGCCTTCTTTTCCTCTTCTCTGCCACACCCCCGACCCCAAAGCTGATCCGGGCTAGGGATAGGTGGGAGCAGCCAGGGGGATGGTGGAGACACAGCGTCTCTCCCTGGGAAGGCAGCAGCCATTCGGTCACCTTCCCTTGCCTATTTGGTGTCAGTAGAGAGGCAGTGGGCCCAGGAAGAAGCAACTTGCTGCTCCTGCACCCCCAGCCTCAAGGGTCCCCGTCCTCACACCTGCTCCCATTTGCCCTGGCAGCCTTTGGCTTTCAGCTACTCTGGCTCTAGATGGGGCACTGGGGTAGGGGGTGGAGGGAGGCGTCCCGTTCTGCACACTCCTCTTCCCCCCTACCAGTTCTCCAAACTCATCTCTCCCACCTGGAAGTCCTTTCTGAGATCTACCTGGAATCCCTCATGGTATAAGTTTCATAGTCTCTGTTCTCCCCTATGCACCTAGACTTTCTCTGGGGTTGGGGAGATGGGTAATTTGCAGCCTGGCCCCTCGACAGAGATGATTAAGAAGATAGAGACCTATGCATCATTGGCATGGGTGCCCCTCAGGTGGGGTGAGGGAGGGGCTGTTGAGGCGAGTGCTGTGGTTGACCTGCTGTGTCTCAGGGGTGTGCTGGCACCAGGCACAGTGGCAGTGGCAATGTTCTTGACTTTAATGGTCCCAGCATGTAGCTGAGACAGACCTGGGTCCCTACTGAGAAGAAGAGTATGTGGGGGGTGGGAGGGGAAGGAGGCTGACAGTGGGAAGTGTGGGCAGAGGGCAGTGGAGCTGATGGGCAGTGGAGCTGATGAGCCGAGAAGCTGCTGGTGAGAACCACCAATTTTCAGGGAGACCACACAGAGGGTGGCCAGAGACGTGGCTTCTGGTCCCGCCATCTCACTTGCTGTGTGACTTTAGGCAAGTTACTTTCTCTCTCTGGACCTATTTTTGCATTTATAAAGTGAGGCTGTTGGCAAAATCTTTGACTCTTGTGTGTGGAATAATGAAGGATTTTTTATAATTGCCTTTCCTTTTCATATTTATTAGGATCTTTATGGGTAACTGCTACTTTTAAAAAATCAAGGTAAACAGGACAGAGTTGGATATGTTACGAATAATTTCTGGGCTCCTTTGAATCCTCAACCTGGTGTGATCTTCTGAACTCTGGGTGTAACAGAGTTTATGAGGGGAGGATCTGAACCTTTGGCTGGATTGGGTGAACCACAGAGAGGGCTGGGGAAGGGGGAATTGGGAGGTAACAAGGATGGGCTGGGAGATAGTGGCCAGACCCAGGCCTGGCTGAGGGCGGCCACTTCAGAGTAGGGTTGGGGTAGTAGATGGTTGAGGAGCCCAGGAAGAGTGGGGCAGGCAGAGACTTGAATCACTTCTCTAAGTAGAGGCCACCCTGTCTTCTTGGCTTTGACAGAGATTGAGCCAGGAGAAATGCATTTTTCTCCAGCAGGAGGGATGGAGGTTAGACTTAAGGAATCTGTAAGAAGCCAGAGGCGGCAGCTGTTGACTCCCAGTCCGGTGCCCTTTTCACAGGCCAGGCAGGATTTCACAGGCAGGAGGACCTATGAGGAGGAAGCGGGTGTCTGGGGAGGCCAGATGTAGGAGAAAGACATTCTGGGGGAGAGTTGCTAAGGAGGGGCAGCCTGACCTGACTGATGGCAGAGTCCTTGTGACCAGTGGAAGGGCAGCTGGGAGCAGGACCTGAAGAGATGCTGGCATCCTTCCCCAAGGCTCTGGGTTTGCGGGGCTGGTGGGGGGCCTTGGGAAGTAGCTGAGATCTCCCCTCGCTCCTGATGGACAGGCTTGTTTGGTAGAGCCTTGAAACCTCATCTATCATTAGAACAGCAGCAGCAGAGAGATAAGTGGCCCAAAGATAGAGTCAGACAGCAGGGGAGACCAGGCTGACAGACAGGAAGATGGCCTGGGGGTGAGGAGCGGGGGCCAGGGGAACTGACAGTCTGGTCAGATGGAACCAGAGGTGCGTATGACAGATAAAGAAGAGGCAGCGAGAGTTGGCATCCTGGCCTGGGAGTCCTGCAGGAGGCCAGGCTCAGTACCAACCACTGGTGACCCTGACAGCTTCCTCCTTTCTCTGAGGAAGGTTTCCCTGTCTATAAAATAGGGGCTTGCACCGTTCATGGTGGCTCATGCTTGTGATCCTAACACTTTGGGAGGCTGAGGTGGAAGGATAGATTTAGACCAGGAGTTTGAGACCAGCCTGGGCAAAATAGTGAGACCCCATCTCTATAAATGATTTAGGCCAGGCAGGGTGGCTCATGCCTGTAATCCCAGCACTTTGGGAGGCCGAGGCGGGCGGATCACCTGAGGTCAGGAGTTTGAGACCAGCCTGGCTAACATGGTGAAACCTCGTCTCTACTAAATATACAAAAATTAGCCAGGCATGGTGGTGCATGCCTGTAATCTCAGTTACTCAGGAAGCTAAGGCAGGAGAATAGCTTGAACCCGAGAGGCAGAGGTTATAGTGAGCTGAGATTGCACCACTGCACTCCAGCCTGGGCAACAGAGCGAGACTCTGTCAAAAAAAAAAAAAATTAAAATTAAAATTAAAAATTAGCTGGGCATGGCGGTGTGCGCCTGTAGTCCCAGGTACTCGGAAGGCTGAGGCAGGCGGATCGTTTAATCCCAGGAACTGGAGCCTGCAGTGAGCTATGATCATGCCACATAGTGAGGGCGGCATAGCGAGGTCCCATCTTTTTTTAAAAAAAGGAAGGAAGGAGGTTGGGCCAGATTGTCTCTAGGGCTCCAACAACCTGAGACTAAAATGTGAACTTACGGTGGTCAGGCAGCCCCTCCCTCATCCCACCATCTTCTCTAGCTCTCCCCAGATTCACCCCTTAACCCACTCCAGCTGCCATCCCCTCCGATCCACAGGTAACTAACTGGCTTCTTCTCATTCAGGTCTTAATCAGCTCAAGGGGACCTTCCTCAGAGAGGCCCACCTCATGGCTCTGTGTAGAGTAGCAACAACCCCAACACTTTCCTCTGTCTGATTTTCTTCATAGCCCTTACCAAATGATTGATTTTTTATGTCTCCATGAAGAAAACTAGACTCTTCCTGGGCACAGGGCTTGTGTCCCCCCAGCACCAAGCACAGTGCCTGGGACTCAATAAAAGTGTATTGAATGAATGAGTGAGTGATTGAGTGAGTATATCAGAGGTGGCACAGATCCTAGACTCTCCCCTCAAGGGACACACACAGAAAGCTGAACTCTTCTTGCTGTCCCTCCCTTCCCCTCCCTTCCCTTCCCCTCCCCTCCCCTCCCTCGCCTCTCCTCCCTCCCTCTTCCCTTCTGCTACCTGGTGGTCCCTCCCTGCACTTCCTTTGACTCCTTCCCTCTCCCCAGGTGAGGGTCCTCAGTGGGTCCCTGCCTGCCAGAGGAAAGGGAGAGGGTATGGTTAGGGGCTTTGTAACTTGGAGGCAGGATTTCAGTTTAGGGTTTGGAGCCTTCCCTGGCCCCTCTGAAAGCTGGTCCTGTGACCCTAACCGGTGTGTTGCCCGAGGTGCAGCAAGTTGACACACCAACACCGAGGGTGCAGCAGAGAAAGTGTTTCATCATCGTGGGGCAGCATTTGGGGCTAGAGGTTTTATGGGGTTTGGGGTGGGGTGGCCAAGGTGTGGGAATTGTTAATTGGTTGAAGAGTGCATGAAGAAATAAAGAAACTGCATTCTCATGTTAAATCAGTTCCTCGGCCAGGGGCGGTGGCTCACGCCTGTAATCCCAGCACTTTGGGAGGTTGAGGTGGGTGGATCACAAGGTCAGGAGTTCGAGACCAGCCTGGCCAATATGGTGAAACCCCGTCTCTACTAAAAATACAAAAAAATTAGCCGGGTGTGGTGGCACATGCCTGTAATCCCAGCTCCTCGGGAGGCTGAGGCAGGAGAATTGCTTGAATCCGGGAGGCAGAGGTTGCAGTGAGCCGAGATCACACCACTGCACTCTAGCCTGGGTGACAGAGCGAGACTCCATCTCAAAAAAAAAAAAAAAAAAAGAAAAAAAAATCAGTTCCTCTCTGAGGGTCTTCGAATTGGCCCTTCTGCTGGAATTCAGGATCTGAAAAACATCTTAATCCTTGTTTTTTTTTTTTTTTTTTCTTTTTTTTTCTTTTTTGAGACAGGGTCTCGCTCTGTTGTTCAGGCTGGAGTGCAGTGGTGTGATCATAGCTCACTGCTGCCTTAACTTCCTGGGCTGAAGTGATCCTCCTGCCTCTGCTTCCTGAGTAGCTGGGACTGCAGGCATGCACCACCACACCTGGCTAATTTTTTTTAAAATTTATTATTAATAATAAATTAAATTTTATAATAAAATTTTTTTTATTATAAAAAAGACAAGGTCTTGCCATGTTGCCCAGGCTGATCTCAAACTCCTGGGCTCAGTTAATCCTCCTGTCTTGGCCTTCCAAAGTGCTGGGACTACAGGCATAAGCCACCACGTCCAGACTTTAAAAAAATTTTTAGTAGAGATGGGGTCTTGCTATGTTGTCTAGTCTGGTCTCGAACTCCTGGACTCAAGTGATCCCACCACCTCACCCTCCCAAAGTGTTGGGATTATAGGTGTGAGCCACTGCACCTGGCCTTAAACAATCCTTAAATAAAAGCTGGCCAGGAGCGGTGGCTCACTCCTGTAATCCCAGCACTTTGGGAGGCCAAGGCGGGAGCATCATTTGAGGTCAGGAGCTCGAGACTAGCCTGGCCAACATGGTGAAACCGCGTCTCTGCTGAAAATATAAAAATTAGCTGGGTGTGGTGGCGCACTCCTGTAGTCCCAGCTACTTGGGATGATGAGGCAGGAGAATTGCTTGAACCCAGGAGGTGGAGGTTGCAGGGAGCCGAGATCACACCAGTGTCCTCCAGCCTGGGTGACAGAGCGAGATTCCTTCTCAAAAAAAAAAAAAAAGGAGTGGGCCAAAGTGCGGCCTGATTAATGCTTAATTACTCCTATACTTCTGCCCAGAACCCGGCATGCAATTCTTGTTAACCTTGAGAGGACAGTTTCAGTCCTTATGTGAAACCCAGGGAAGGCAGGGCGACTTGCTAGGTGCTCTGTGTATATGATTTTGTTAAAGTGTCAAACCTACCAAGTTTATGTTTTATCAGCCCCATCTCACAGATGAGGAAACTGAGTCTTAGAGAGTGTATGTAATTTGTCCAATGTCATAGTCGGTAGGTGGTAGATTCAGGGTTCAACTTCTAGCTTGTCTGATTCCAAATCTGTGTTGTTTTACTGCTCTGATACTACAATGAAGTTCCAAGGGAAGGGTGTTTCCAGTTAGGTGTATCTCAGGTACTCAGGGCATTTAAAGATGTTCCCCCTTCCCTCCCCTCCCCTCCCCTCCTTTCTCTTCTCCTCTTTTTCTCAGCCTGAGGGACAGGATGAGCCAGGGACAGGTGAGCTGGAAGCCGGAGAGAGATGGAATCAAGTTCACCCTCTAGGTGGCTTGTCCTGGCTACCGTGGGGGAGATTGGCTCTAGGGCATTAAGGGTGGAGGCTGACCCAGGATAGAGGCTGTGGTAACCTGAGCTGTGGGGTGGCCCAGGGCTGGGATGCCAAGCTTGGGTGTTGGGTGAGGTAAGGATGGCTTGGCCCAGGCTCTGGGGCCACACAACCTGGCCTCCCGAAGTCAGCCCCATTCCCTCTTGCCCTGAAATGGGACCAGTGCCAGCTGAGGGGACTGGGACGCTACTGCTGGGCTGTACCCTGCATGCTGGGGGACACAGTCTCCCAGGGAAGCTCTCAGGTTCAGGCCCAATGGCAGCCTGAGCAGGGCCCTCCAAGAACCTAGCCCACATGCCAGCCCCACCCCAGGGCTGCCCCTGCACCCTGGGAAACAGTGGGGATTGTTGGTCACTTTTTACTGCACTTTCTGTGGTTCTGAGTAGGCTCTGGAGCCAGCCTGCCTGAGTTCAGATCCTGCCATGGACTGGTTCTGTGACCTTGGGAGGTTCCTTAACGTCTTTGTGCCTCAGTTTCTCCATTGTAAAATGGATTTTAAACTAGTAACTATTTCATGGGATTATTGTGAAGATTAAGGGGGTGAATGTGTTTAAAGCCCCTGGAATAGTGCTAGCACAGAGCAGCGTTCTCTGAAAGTCAGCTATGATGTTTATTACTACTGTGATTATTATGGCATCCCACTGGACTGCACACTACTTGGGGCAGTGAGTGAGTGAATCAATGAATGAACAGCTTGTGTTCTGGAAGCTCCTTGGCAACACATGCAGGCGGGTGCTCTCACACAGGCAGGCGGGGAACGGGTCCAGGGAAAATGAAGCTCTCTCCAGTGGAAGGCAGGTGGGGTGAGGAGTGGCTGAGGGTTGGGCAGGTGTCCAACTTGTGTGTGAGCACATACGGGAAGGCCGAGGCTTTCAGGCAACTCTTCCTGGGCATGTGCACAGGCACGTGGGCCCCTGCATACACACGTGAGCAAGCAGCTGTGTTGGCTTCTTTCATGAGTTGTGGGGATGACGTCCTGTCCCAGGCAACAGGGAAGGAAGGATGGCCAGCAAACAGATGTAGTATGGGTTGGAAGAGTAAGATTCAGGGCTAGGCCAGGGTCCCGGTCAAGCTCCCTCTCCATCCCTCGCCCTGCCCTCTTTCATGGACTCTTTACCTCTTACCCTGGCCTGAGCTCTCTATAAAACCTCATTTATGTTTCTCACTTGACGCTTATGGCAGCCTGTACTGTGGGCACGATTGTCAAATCCATCTTAGTCACTAGGGAGCTGAGGCTTAGAGAGGAAAACTGATGGGGCTAAGGTCCCACAACTTGTGAGTGGCAAGACTGGCTGGCGAGGTCAACCCAGTGTCTCTTCCCTAGCACCCCCCCAGCTGGGCCCCTCCCTGTCCTTCCCCGTGCTGCAGGCCTCCACCATCCCGCCTCCTGTCCCGGCTCCAGGTTTGTGAATCCTGAAGATCCCCGACACTCCTCTCTGGGCCGCCGAGCCCCTCCACTTGTTCACTACCCACTCTATCCTGTTCTGGCTCCTGCCCAGGCCCCAGGGCTGCTTGCAGGAAGACCTGGGGAGCTGGGCAGACCAGCCCAGCACAAACAGCTCTGTCTCCAGAAGCAGCTGTGGGCCCCACCCAAGAGAGACCAGACAGCCCTGGCTTCGGCCTGGGCAGTGGGCAGGCTGCCTTCTCAGCCCTGGACTCAGCTCCATCTGTGGGCAGCCAGTGGGCATCTTGGAGAAGGGGTCTGGGGACTGCCCTCCTCCCCACGTTCTCCAGCAGCATCTGGTTGCTATTAGGGGCAGAGAAGTGAGAGGGGGCCCGGCAAGGGTCCAGTAGGCGCCAGCAGCCAAGAATGACTTAATTGGGTACAATGTCTAATGACAAAGCAGGGCCCCACAGCAGAGTTCTGGACTCAGCCCCAGGCCTGGGCCTGGCCAAGCCTGGTCTCAACCTCTGTCCTTGCTGGCTCCCAGGAGCTACCCTATGCATTGTGTTCTCAGTTCTGCGGTGATGGAGCACCTGCTGTTTGCTGGACATGACAAATTTGAAGAAGGTGGAGAGAATCCTGGGGGAACTCAAATCTACCAGGGAGATAGGCACATAGTCGCACACGTAGGTGCTCTAGGAGAGGGAGAGCCACATCCAGGAGCTCTGGGGAGTGGGCTGGGGGAAGGCAGAGGTTGAGACAGGTATCTGACACAGGGTGGGCCTGAAATGGATGAGGGTCATAGGTGGGGAATGTCAGATCCACCTATCTGATGGTCTGTTCTCATATATACATCCATAGTAGGTGTGACCATTAGAATGACAATAAAAGGCACAGCTTTGGGGAGCATAAATCTTTTTGAAATGGAAAAGGATGGTTTTTGTGTTGTTTATTTATTTATTCGGAGATGGAGTTTCGCTTTTTTGCCCAGGCTGGAGTACAGTGGTGCAATCTCGGCTCACTGCAACCTCTGCCTCCCAGGTTCAAGCAATTCTGCCTCAGCCTCCCGAGTAGCTGGGATTATAGCTGTCCGCCACCATGCCCGGCTAATTTTTGTATTTTTATTAGAGACAGGGTTTCGCCATGTTGGCCAGGCTGGTCTCGAATTCCTGACCTCAGGTGATCCACCCGCCTCAGCCTCCCAAAGTGCTGGGATTATAGGTGTGAGCCACTGCGCCCGGCCTTTAGTTAGAACTAATTTAACAGACCTGGTGCAGTGGCTCACGCTTATAATCCCACCACTTCGGGAGGCCAAGGTGGGAGGACTGCTTGAGCCTAGGAGTTCAAGGCCAGTGTAGGCAACATGGTGAAAGCCAGCCTCTACGAAAAATACAAAATAAAATAATAATAATTAGCTGGGTGTGGTGGCGCGCAACTGTAGTCCCAGCTACTCGGAAGGCTGAGGTGGGAGGATTGCTTGAGCCTGAGAGGTCGAGGCTACAGCGAGCTGTGATTGCACCACTCACTGCTAGAGTGAGACCCTGTCTCAAAAAAAGCCTGAATTTAACAGCCCAGAGGGAACTGGAGAGGAGACCATGGAACCTAGGAATGGCTGCGAAATGGCCTGTGTGTAGTCACTTTCCAATCCATTGCCCATGGTAGACATTGCTTATTGATCTTGACAGTCCTTCCTGCTAAATACAAGAGGAGCCTTTGCATTCTCAGTTGGAGTGCCTCTGGCTGTCACGAATGGATTGCAGATGGCATGTGATATGAAATCTATTTGCCATCCTAGACAGTATCTAGGTAGTGATAGGAGTAAAACAGTGGTTCTCAATGGGGCAAGGGAGGGGTAATTTTGTTCCCCAGGGGATATTTGGCAATGTTTGGAAACGCTTTTCATTGTCACAGACTGGGATGGGGAGGAGCATGGTGCTATTGGCATTTAGTGAGCAGGGGCCAAGGCTGCTGCTAAACATCTTACAGAGCACTGGACAGCTCCCACATAACAATGAATTACCCAGTCCAACCAACAATCCAATTTAAAAACAGGCAAAAGACTTAAATAGAGATTTCTGCAAAGAAGATATACAAATGGCCCACAAGCATATGAAAAGATGTTTGGTGTCACTAATCATTAGGGAAATGCCAATTTATAAAAACGACGAGATACTACCTCATACCTGTTAGGATGGCTACTATAAAAAAACCAGAAAATAACAAGTATTGGCAAGAATGTGGAGAGATTGGAACCCATGTGCACTGTTGGTGGGAATGTAAAATGGTCCAGCCATTTTACATGGAAAACATTTTATATGGAAAACAGTATGACAATTCCTCAAAAAATTAGAAATAGAATTACCATATGATCCAGCAATTCCACTTCTGGGTATATACCCAAAAGAATTGAAGGCCAGGTCTCAAGGAGATATTTGTACACCCATGTTTGTAGCAGCATTGTTCACAATAGCTAAAAGGTGGAAGCAAAACAGACATCCATTGATAGTTGAGTGGGCTAGCAAAACGTGGTATATCCACACAATGGAATATTATGCAGCCTTCAAAAGTAAGTCAATTCTGCCATATGCTACAACATGAATGAACCTTGAATTTATTATGCTAAGTGAAATAAGCCAATCACAAAAAGACAACTATAGTATGATTCCATTTATATGAGTTACTTAGAGTAGTCAAAATCATAGATACAGGCCGGGCGCTGTGGCTCACATCTGTAATCCCAGCACCTTGGGAGCCAAGGTGGGAAAATTGCTTGAGACCAGGAATTCAAGACCAACCACCCTGAACAAAATAGTGAGACCCTGTCTCTATAAAAAGTAAAAAGATTAGCTGGGCATGGTGGCGCATGCCTATAGTCCCAGCTACTTAGGAGGCTGAGGTGGGAGGGTCGCATGAGCCCAGCAGTTGCAGGCTGCAGTGAGCTATGATCGCACCACTACACTCCAGCCTGGGTGACAGAGCAAGGCCCCATCTCTTAAATAAAATAAAATAAAATAAAATAACAGGGATGAATAGGGAGTTATTATTTACCAGGAACAGAATTTTAGTTTTACAAGGTGAAAAGAATTATGCAGATGGATGGTGGCGACGGTCATACAACATTAGGAACATATTTAATGTTACTGAATTGTATACTTGGAAACGGTTAGATGGCAAATTTTGTTATGTGTATTTTGCCACAATAAAAAAATTGGAAAAAGGAATTATCCAGTCCAAATGTCAATAGAACCGAGGTTGAGAAGCCCTGAACGAAAAGAACTGCTCTCTGGCTTCTAGTCCCCTGACCCCACTGGGAAATAGGATTATGTGCCATTTCTGCCAGAGAAATAAGAAACTGGTTTGGAAGGCTCAACGGCAATGGTTCTCACCCTTGCCTGCAGAGTTACGTCCAAGACTCCTCAAAATCTCCCCTGAGGCTCTTTTAAGAAATCGAATACCCAGGCTACACCATAGACCAGTTACAAGAGATCTCTGGGGTGGGACCCAGACATCAGGAACTTTTGAAGCTGTCCAGGTGACTCCAGTGTGTAGCTGAGGTTGAGAATAATCACCCGTTGGAGGCAGATCAGCTTGGGTTTGAAACTTATCTGCATGCCTAACCCACTGCGTGACTTTTAACCTCTGAGCCTCTGATTCTTGTTTGCAAAATGGAGAGCATCCTATCTACTGCAGAGAGCTGGCATGAGGATTAAAAGGATATGTGCGAAGTGCTTTGCCTGCAGCTGGGCACGTGACTCTCAGTACACATTGGGTGTCTCCTGTCCTGGTAGTCAAGTGTCTGCAAAGTCTACAGTGGCATGGTGTTGGGGCCCTTGCAGAATAACTGGGCTGGATTCCCCTCTCGGATCTTCATTCCAGACTGCTGGCACTCAGGTTTCTGTCCCCTTCTCCCAGGTCACGATGAGGGCCCAGGCTCTGGATGGGCTGCCAAGGGGACCGTGCGGGGCTGGAACCGGAGAGCCCGAGAGAGCCCTGGGCAGGTGTCAGAGCCGGACAGGACCCAGCTGAGCCAGGACCTGGGTGGGGGCACCCTGGCCATGGACACGCTGCCAGATAACAGAACCAGGGTGATGGTGAGTGCTGGAGGAACATGGAGGGGGAGCGAAGTGGGGGTGGGGGAGGTCTCACCAGCTGCCCTAGATGTGCTTGTCCTACATGCAAATCACATATCATTTGGGGTTGGCCCTGGAGGACAGGGTGGAGAGAAGAATCCCCAGGGAGGGGATGGAAGCAGGGCCCAGACTGGGTCATAAAAATCACAGCATCTCAGCATTTAATAGGCTGCCTACTCCCTCCTGGACCCAGAGACATCAAATGGATTGTACCAGGATGCACAGCCTGACCACAGCGTTCCTGACATTGGACTCTCCCATGACTTAGGGAAGAAAAAGCTGACAGTGGCATTATGAGTCACATCTCAGCTGCCAGATGGGGCCCTTCCCCACCCCATTTCTGCCCCATCTACAGACTAGGGTGCAAGAGGATTAATGGCTGCTTAGCCTAAGGGCTGGGCACTCAGCAGGGGGCTGAGTAGAGAAAGCAATTAGGGTGCAGCTCCTGGAGACAACCTCCTTGTCCTGGGGCAGTTCTGGGGTGCTGGCGCAGGGAGGAGAGGCCTGGAGGAAGTGCTCTCCTCTCAGGGTTTCTGGGAGGCTCTTGGAAGCCTCGGTGTGTCTGGGGGTGAATCTATTAATATAATTGTGCGTTTCTGGGAATGGGTGTGTGTGTCATGGACGCTGGGTTCGCACCTGTGTCAGATGATTTTGTATATTATGTATGTGTACCTGTCTGTCACTGTGGGCTGTTTGTGGGTATTTGTGATGAACGTGTGCGAGTGTGAGTGTGAGTGTGAGTGTAGGTGCCTGTGGCTGTGTGTGTAGGTGCCTGCGGCTGGGAGTGATGAGGGTGGATTCTTAGGACACAAGAAGCAACAAGAGGACCTGCTTCTCAATATAGATTTATTTTATATTTTAATAACTATTTTCTTAAATTAGTATGTGCTGATAGTTAAAAAAAAAAAAGGTTAAATAGTGCTAAAATCATAAAACAAAACGGCAGTCCTGCCCCTCCTCTCCCCTGGGGCCTGCCCCCTCCCCATTCTCAGAAGGCTCTGTCTGGGCTGTTTCCTCTGGAGTTTACTTCCATATTTCCAAGGGATTTGCTTATACTGTACTGCTACCTCTCTGTGCACTGATTGTAGGCCGTATCTATTCATGGCCTGCTGCGGCTCAGGGAGATTTGGCTTTTGTATACTCCCGCTGAGCAACCTTTCACCCTGCCGCCCAATCTTCCTGTTCGATCGGTCGTGGATTGTGACGATCATGTACATAGTGTTCACTTCTAATCCAGGCAGGGTCATATCATTATTTCTATTCTTGTATGATTTTGGCTCTTCCTAGATCCTGGCCCCCTCTCCTGCCCTTGCTTAGTTTTCTGTGCCTGCTGTAGCTACATTTTCCTACATATCCCCTAGCCTCAAATGTAATTTCCAGTGTGGGCTGGGCATGGTGGCCCACACCTAAAATCTCAGCACTTTGGGAGGCCGAGACAGGTGGATCACTTGAGCTCAGGAGTTCCAGAATGGCTTAAGCAACATAGTGAGACCCACATCTATAAAAAATTAAAACAAAAATTATCTGGGTGTGGTGGCTTGCCCCTGTAGTCCCAGCTACTTGGGAGGCTAAGGCTGGAGGATTGCTTGAGGCTGGGCGGTCAAGGCTGTGTTGAGCTGTGACCTCACCAGCCTGGGCAAAAGAAGAAGACTCTGTCTCTGAAAAAATATAAAAGAAAGAAAAAAAGATAATTCAGGGTGGTCAAACCTGTCAGTTCCTTTATCCCCCCGAGAAACTTCTCTCCTGTTCTGCACTCCAATCCCGCCCAGCCACTCGCCTCCTGGTACCACGGGTGTGATCCTGGGGCCTCCGTTTCTCTTCATCCTGGGAACCCCTTTGTCTCCTTCCTGTGTTGGATCCCCTGTTCCCTTGACCCTGTGTCTTCTCTTTCCTGCTTCATCCTTTTGTTTGTTTAGCTTCCTGGGAAAGGTTGCACAGAGGAAAAAATTCCCTTGAGAACGTGCGTGTCTGAAGATGTCTTTATTCTGTCCTTTCATTTGACTGGTGGCTTGGCTGAATATAGAATTCTAGATTGAAAATAATTTACTTTTTCTTCTTTTTGAGATGGAGTCTCGCTCTGTCGCCGAGGCTGGAGTGCAGTGGCGCAATTTTGGCTCATTGCAACCTCCTCCTCCTCCTGGGTTCAAGCGATTCTCCTACCTCAGCCTCCTGAGTAACTGGGATTACAGGTGTGTGCCACAATGCCCGCCTAATTTTTTGTATTTTTAGTAGAGATGGGGTTTCACCGTGTTGGCCAGGCTGGTCTCAAACTCCTGACCTCAAGTGATCTGCTAGCCTCGGCCTTCCAAAGTGCTGGGATTACAAGTGTAAGCCACCGCTCCCGGTCTTGAAAATAGTTTTCTTTCAGAAGTTTGAAGGCATCTCTCCATTGTCTTCTGGCTTCTGATGTCACTGTTCAGAGGCTTGGTGTGATTCTTATTTTTGACCTTTGTATATGCCGGTTTTCCCCTGACTTCTGGAAGCTCTCAGGGTACTCCCTGTAACTCCAGCATTCTGAAATTACAGTGACATGCCCTTCTCTGGCTGTTTTTGTTTGCCATGCTGGACGTTGGGGGACTGTTTCAATCAAGAGACTTACATTTGTCAGTTCTGGAAAGTGTTTTTGCCTTATTTCTTTCAGATTTCTCCTTTCTACAATTCCTCATGGTTAGTTGTCCATTTCTGGAATTGATCCTTAAATTTTTTCTTCTCTCTTCTGTTGTGCGTCTCTTTTGCTTTTTTGTTGTTTATTTGTTAGTGTGCTTGTTGTTCTTCTTTCTGGAGGATTTTCTCAATCTTATTTTCATAATATCGCTGATTTTTTTCTCTACTATCATATTGTTAATTTCTAAGAGCTCTTTTTTATTTTCAGATTTATTTTTCTTTAACAAAAAAGCATCCTGTTCTTGTTTTGTGGATGTAATATCTTCTCCCTCTGAGGATATTAGAACAATTTTGAGATTTTTTTTCCCCTCTGCTCTCTGCATTGTTCCTGTTACCGTTTTTCCCTTGTATCTCAGGCTCTGAAATGGTTTGGAACCATGACTAAACCTGTATTTCTTTGAAATTTTGGGCCAGGCACGGTGGTTGACGCCTGTAATCCCAGCACTTTGGGAGGCTCGAGGTGGGAGGATCACTTGAGGCCAGGAGTTGGAGACCAGCTAGGCAACATAATGAGAACTTGCCTCTATAAAAAGCATAATAAACTTTTGATATTCTGTTCATCGAAATATTATTTTTTTGTATTCATTTTGATTTTTTTAAATATTGCATTGAAGTATTCTCTATCTTGATTCCTGAGTTTTGCTGCCATCTTAGATGTTGTACCCAAGGTAGGTGCCTCCTCACCTCACCCTAGTTTGGGCTCCTAGTTTGAGATGGAACTTCAGGGGACATGGCATCACTCCCTTTCCAATCTGCTCCGTCTTCTTGATCCTGCAGAACAGGGAGCAGGACTGCCATGGTGAGATGGTGGAGTGGAAGGCCGGAGTAGGAGAGGCCCCTGATTAAGGAGACACCTGGCAGCTCATCCCCGACCCCACAGCTTTATTGGGACATTGGTTGAATAACTGATAACCTGCTCAGGACCAGACACACAGGTCAGAAGTATTATGTCCCAGTCTGCACAAAGAGGACCTTTCAGAAAAGAGCCATGGAGACTTAGATTTCTGGAAGCAATTGTTCGTGGGTGTTCAGAAAGGACAGTGGGGTTCATTAAGAGCCAGTATGGATTCAATAACACCAGAGCTTAAAAAACAACACCACAAATTCTCAGGCTCCACCCTGGATGGACTGGTTCAGAAACACTGGAGCAATGGATTTTGGGAATTTGTTGTTGTTGTTATTGTTGTTTCAACTTCCCCATGTGTTCCTGGCAAAGTTGCAGAGATTTAAAAATGTGATTTTGATGGTCATGTAGGTATGGGAACTTTTTTTTTTTTGAGACGGAGTGTTGCTCAGTTGCCCAGGCTGGAATGCAGTGGTGTAATCTCGGTTTACTGAAGCCTCTGGCTCCGAGGTTCAAGTGTTTCTCCTGCCTCAGCCTCCCAAGTAGCTGGGATTACAGGTGTGTGCCATCACGCCCAGCTAATTTTTGTATTTTTAGTGGAGATGGGGTTTCACCATGTTGGCCATGCTGGTCTCAAACTCCTGACCTCAGGTGATCCACCTGCCTCAGCCTCCCAAAGTGCTGGGATTACAGGTGTGAGCCACCGTGCCTGGCCAGGAACTTCTGATCTATAAGATTTCAAACCAATTTTTATAATTGGTGACCCACTCGATTGTCAGAACATGAGGCTTCCACCATCTCGGGGGCTTCGTGATCCCCTCTGCAGCTACACATCGAGGGGTCCACACAGGAGCAAGGCCACCTGGAAGGAGGTCCCTCTGACAGCCAAAGGGCTTGTCCCTGGCTCTGCCTAAAGACAGGAGGACCAGGCTTTAAGGGTAACTTATCTGAGAGTGCAGATGTCAGGTCAGGAACCCGAAGGCCTCATGGGCAGGCTGGAATGACATCCGCCTCGGAACAGATGAAACTATTGGGATAAATATAAATCCTGGCATTTAGGTTTAGAATGAGTTGGGAGAGATGTGGTTTAGCAGCAGCTCACGAGGAAAAGATTTGGGGATCCCCACTTCTTGTGGGCTAGGATGAGTCAGGTGCATAAAGTGGCTGCCAAGGCTGGAGGTGCGAAAGCGAGCTGCGTGATAGAAACCTGGGGACAGGGGCTGGGGCTCTGGGGGTCCTGTGGGCTATTTCTTCGGCCTGACTGCCATTGAGGGGCTTGTGCTCCCCTTTCAAGTGGTTATCCAGACACAAGAGGAGTCCAGGGGAGGGCAGCTGGGGATGTTGTGAAGAGACTTGCACTCTTGTCCCTGGAGGAATGGTAGAAGGCGTTTGGGGTGTTTAGCCTGGTATAGAGAAGGTTCTAGATGTGGTTGTTTTATTTCTTTCTTTCTTTTCTTTTCTTTCTTTTTTTTTTTTTTTAGAGACAGAGTCTTGCTCTGTGGCCTAGGCTGGAGTGCGATGGCACGATCTCAGCTCACTGCAACCTCTGCCTCCCAGGTTCTAGCAATTCTCCTGCTTCAGCCTCCTGAATAGCTGGGACTACAGGCACATGCTGCCAAGCCCGGCTAATTTTTTGTATTTTAGTAGAGACGGGCTTTCACCGTGTTGCCCAAGCTGGTCTTGAACTCCTGAGCTCAGGCAATCCACCCGCCTCAGCCTCCCAAAGTGCTGGGATTACAGACGTGAGCCACTGCGCCCGGCCAGTGTGGTTGTTTTCCAGCAGCTGCAGGGCTGTGACTGGGGCACAGGGGATAGACTCTATTTTTCTTTTCTTTTTTTTTTTTTTGAGATAGAGTCTTGCTCTGTCCCCCAGGCTGGAGTGCAGTGGCACGATCTCGGCTCACTGCAAGCTCTGCCTCCTGGGTTCACGCCATTCTCCTGCCTCAGCCTCCCAAGTAGCTGGGACTACAGGCGCCCGCCACCATGCCCGGCTATTTTGTATTTTTAGTAGAGATGGGGTTTCACCATGTTAGCCAGGACGGTCTTGATCTCCTGACCTCGTCATCCGCCCACCTTGACCTCCCGAAGTGCTGGGATTACAGGCGTGAGCCAGGGCGCCCGGCCTATTTTTCTCCATATTACTTATCACCTCCTGCATCAAATTATCTGTGTATCAGCCAGGCACAGTTGCTCATGCCTGTAATCCCAGTACTTCGGGATGCTGAGGCGGGAGGATTGCTTGAGGCCAGGAGTTTAAGAACAGCCTGGGCAACACAGTGACACCCCCATCTCCACAAAAAATCCATTTTTAAAAAGTTAGCTAGGTGTGGTGGTGCACGCCTGTAGTCTTAGCTACTTGGGATGCTGAGGCTGTAGGATCGCGTGAGCCCAGGTGTTGGAGGCTGCAGTAAGCCACGGTCGCGCCACAGCACTCCAGCCTGGGCGACAGAGCAAGACCCAGCCTCAAAAAAAATGGAAAAGAATGATCCATGTATTGGTGTCTGTTGCCTATCTTCCCCCTGGAATGTAAGCACAGGAGAGCCGGGACTGTGCCTGGTCCATGACAAGCACTCCTTTGAATGAACAAAGGAAGTAGGGTTTTCCACATCCTAGTCTCCAAAAACAGGGTTGTAGAAGGGAAGAGTTGTGCCTGGTGTGATTGCCCCTGGTGTGAGTCATTGGACACAGCAGCCTCTAAGGACCCCAACCCTGCTAACTTTGATTCTCACACACATGAGAGAATGTCAGTGCTTATACACACCAGGGTGTCTGTACACACCTGAGACTCAGGTGGTTCCATACCCAAACTCTACCCTGCCCTGGTCCTGTTAGGCCTTGTTCTGGGTGGTGTTCACCTGAGGATGCTGATGATACCCCCAGCAGCCAGACCGCAAACGCCCCTTCCCACTATCTGCCCACCCTCAGCCTGGAGAATGGGTGGCCCTGGCTGGGAGTCTGGCACAGGCTTCCAGAGACACCTGTTTCTCCCGTGCCTCTGACAGCTCAGCATCACTGTGGCCTAAGGAAGTCACATCTAGATGATGGGTTGGCGGCAGAGGGTAGGCAAGATAAGAGGAGAGTGGCGGGAAGGGACTGTTTCAGCAAGTTTGATTTGGTCTGTCTCACAGAGTTTTCTTGGGTTTCAACAGGAAAACACTTCCTCTGTTCATCTGGTATCACAGCCGGGTTTGGCCAACAGCAACCAGGCTCTGGGACCCTCTGCTCTGGGGCCATATCAAGGGACTGAGGGCTGGCAGGTGGGCTGCCATGCCTTTTGCCTCCCCCTACACCAACCCCAGTGCCCCATCACCTTCCTCCATCGTTCCTCAGTAACCCTCCTGGCTGCGGACCTCCTCTCTGGCTCAGCCGCCTTGACTCAGCTCCTCCATCCATACCCTCTGCCCAGCTGCCTCCATTCAGCCCTCTCTGCCCAGTGCCTCTGCCAGGCTCCCCCTGCCAGGCCATCTCACCACAATGCTCCTTCCAATTCAGAACCTCTTGCTTTGGAGGCCTCGAGGCATCTAGCCTGCACTCCCGGTCCCAGGGTGAGCTGGCAGCTCCGAGGGCCCTGGTCAGAACCATCTCCTCCTTAAAATGCATTCCCACACCCAATCTACCACCACATCAGAGTGGAAACAGGACTCTTGTTCAGACTCAAGATTTCCGGAGATTTTCCACCAACACCAATTCTGAGGTCCTGGGGACACTGGGCGTTTCGGGGGTGGGAGCAGGGGAACTGGGGAAGCCATAGTGCTGAGTCAAGAGATCCTGGGATGTGCTGAGTCAGAGACCCTGGGAAGTGCCACAATTTATTCTCAAAGAGGCTGGAAAGGGGAGGCCTTGGCAAAGGTTCTCTTCCTTTGAGGAGTTCAAAATTCTGCTCCAAGGTTTACTTGGTTCCATGGTTCAGGTTTAGAGCCAGAGTTTGGGGGAAATCAAGCATAAGAACATTTAGATTTGAGGAGGTACCCCTCCCTTTCACCCCCCTTACCTCCCAATCTCCCCCGTGGCCCAGCGTCCCTGAATTCCTCTGTCTTCTCTGGCTCAAGCAAAACCTCCTGGCTTGTACGTCACCACAGCAGGCCCCAGGAATGCGAGGGACCCTGTGTCAGGGCAGGGACCCCGTCATCCAAGACAGTTGGCAGGGAGAGTGCAAGACCTGCCTGGTTTCTACAACCTTCCAAAGGAGGCAGCTCCCGAAAGAAGGTTTTCAGAACGCAGGGCCTTGGGAGACAGGACAGCCAGCCAGACTCATCGCACAAACCACAGGGGGCAAGCAGTGCTCCTTCAAGAACCCGGCCCCACCAGGGTGCTCAAGGGAACGAGGTAAGAAGGCTGATCCAGGAAGATTCTGGGAGCAGAGTTGGGGGGTGGGTGGAGGGAGGGGAAAGTTAGGAGCCAAGTTTTGAAGAGAGAGAAGATAAAGGTTGTCTGGGCATGGTGGCTCAGGCCTGTAATCCCAGCACTTTGGGAGGCCGAGGAGGGCATATCACTTGAGGTCAGGAGTTCGAGACCAGCCTGGCTAACATGGTGAAACCCCGTCTCTACTAAAAATACATAAATTAGCTGGGCGTGGTGGTGCACGCCTATAATCTTAGTTGCTCGGGAAGCTGAAGCAGGAGAATCGCTTGAACCTGGAGGTAGAGGTTGCAGTGAGCCAAGATCATGCCACTGCACTCCAGCCTGGGCGACAGAGCGAGATTCTGTCGCCTAAAAAAAAAAAGAAAAAGAAAGAAGAGATTTTGTGAGAAGAAAGCATGTCCAGAGAGGCAGGAGGTGGAGTGCAGATGTCATCTCCAGTGCTGTGGAGGAGCCCGGCAGTCCTGGCCCTCGATCTTGGTCCTGACGCAGACCAGCTGCATAGCCTTGGGCTGGACACTTAACCCCTCAGTTAACGAACCTGACATTTAGAGCCCCTCCAAGCCCTTGCTAGCTTCACATTTCCCAAATGGGTGGTAAATACCAATCTCATAGAGTTGATTTAAGAGCAGAATGTGAGGCCCATGATAGTTCTTGGTCCTGGTGGTCTCCCCTCCGCTTCGGGTCACAACACTGCTCCCGGCTCCTCAGCCCCAGGTGGTTTTCTCGCAGTCAGGTTCCTCTTGCAGGCCATTTTCCTTTCTCCTTGGGCAGGGTGGTGTGTTGGTTGGTTGGTTACTTTCTTTTTTTCTTTTTGTTGGGGTGAAATTCACATAATATGAAATTAACCATTTTAGGCTGGGTGCGGTGGCTCATGCCTGTAATCCTAGCACTTTGGAAGGCCGAATTGGGTGGATCATTTGAGGTCAGGAATTCGAGACCAACCTGGCCGACGTGGTGAAACCCCGTCTCTACTAAAATAATACAAAATTAGCCAGGCGCGATGGCATGCTTATAATCCCAGCTGCTTGGGAGGCTGAGGCAGGAGAATTGGTTGAACCCAGAGTGGAGGTTGCAGTGAGCTAGGATCACGCCACTGCACTCCAGCCTGGGCAACAGAGCAAGACTCTGTCTCAAAAATAAAATAAAGTAAAATAAAATAAACCATTTTAAAGTGAACAATTCAGTGGCATTTAATAAATTCACAATGTTGTGCAACCAACCCCCCATCCAGTTCCAAAACTTTTTCTGTTTTGTTTTTGTTCCTGAGAAAGGGTCTTGCTCTGTTGCCCAGGTTGGAATGCAGTGGTGGGATCATGGCTCACTGCAGCCTCGACCTCCTGGGCTCAAGGGATCCTCCCACCTCAGCCTCCCAAGTAACTGGGACTATAGGTGTACGCCACTACAACAGGCTAGTTTTTAAATTTTTTGTAGAGACAAGATCTCACTATGTTGCCCAGGATGGTCTTAAACTCCTGGACGCAAGTGATCCTCCCGCCTTGGCCTCCCTAAGTGCTGGGATTACAGGCATGAGCCACTGTGCCTGGCCCCAAAACATTTTCATTACCCAAAAGGAAACCCTTTACCCATTAAGCAGTTGCTCCCTGTTCCCTCCTCCACCCCAACCCCTGGCCACCACCAATCTGTGTTTTATTTCTATGAAGTTACCCATTCTGGATATTTCATATAAGTGGAATCATATAATATGTGATGTTTTATGTCTGGTTTCTTTCACTTAGCATAATATTTTCAAGGTTCATCCATTTTATGGCTGAATAATATTTAATCGTATGAATGTACCATAATTCGTTTATCCATTTATTTATTGATAGACATTTAGGCTGTTTCTACCTTTTGGCTGTTGTGAATAGTGCTGCTGTGAACATGTGTAAATGTATTTGAATTTCTTTCTTTCTTTCGTTCTTTCTTTCCTTCCTTCCTTCCTTCCTTCCTTCTTTTTTTTGACAGAGTCTTGCTCTGTCACCCAGGCTGGAGTATAGTGGCGCAATCTCAGCTCACTGCAACCTCCGCCTCCTGGGTTCAAACGATTCTCCTGCCTGAGCCTCCCAAGTAGCTGGGACTACAGGCGTGTGCCACCATGCCTGGCTAATTTTTTGTATTTTTAGGAGAGACGGTGTTTCACTATGTTAGCCAGGATGGTCTCAATCTCCTGACCTTGTGATCCACCCACCTCTGCCTCCCGAAGTTCTGGGATTACAGATGTGAGCCACCGCACCTGGCCTCTTTTTTATTTTTTATTTTTTTGACACAGAGTCTCACTCTGTCACCCAGGCTGGAGTGCAATGGCATGATCTTGGCTCACTGCAACCTCTGCCTCCTGGGTTCAAGCAATTCTTGTGCCTCAGCCTCCCAAGTAGCTGGGATTACAGGTGTGTGCCACCACGCCCAGCTAATTTTTGTATTTTTAGTAGGGATGGGATTTTGCCATGTTGACCAGGCCGGTCTTGAACTCTTGGCCTCAAGTGATCCACCTGCCTTGGCCTCCCAAAGTGCTGGGATTACAGGTGTGCACCACCGCATCTGGCATGAGTATCTGTTTTCTTTTTTTTTTCTTTTTTGAGATGGAGTCTCACTCTGTTGCCTAGACTGGAGTGCAGTGGCAAAATCTCGGCTCACTGCAACCTCCACCTACCGGCTTCAAGCCATTCTCCTGCCTCAGCCTCCTGAGTAGCTGGGACTACAGGCGCGTGTCACCACACTCAGCTAATTTTTCATATTTTTAGTAAAGACAGGGTTTCACCATGTTAGCCAGGCTGGTCTCAATCTCCTGACCTCGTGATATGCCCACCTCAGCCTCCCAAAGTGCTGGGATTACAGGCGTGAGCCACCGCACCCGGCGAGTATCTGTTCTGAATTCTTTGGGATCTATACCTAGGAGTGGAATTGCTGGGTCATATGGTAACTCTATGTTTAACTTTTTGAGGAACTGCCAGACTGTTTTCCACAGCAACTGAACTATTTTACATTCCCACCAGCAATGTATGAGGGTTCTGATTTCTCTACATCCTCACCAACACTTGTTATTTTCCCTTTTTTGAAAAATTATAGGGCTGGGTGCAGTGGCTCATGCCTGTAATCCCAGCACTTTGGGAGGCCGAGGTGGGCGGATCATCTGAGGTCAGGAGTTTGAGACCACCCTGGCCAACATGATGAAACCCCGTCTCTACTAAAAAAATACAAAAATTAGCTGGGCATGGTGGATTGCGCCTGTAATCCTAGTTACTCAGGAGGCTGAGGCAAGAGAATCGCTTGAACCCAGGAGGTGGAGGTTGCAGTGAGCCGAGATCATGCCACTGCATTCCAGCCTGGGCAACAAGAGTGAAACTCTGTCTCAAAAAAAAAAAAAAAATATATATATATATATATATATGGAGAGAGAGAGAGAGAGAGAGCTGTCCTAGTGGGTGTGAAGTGGTACTTCATTGTAGTTTTGATTTGTATTTCCCTAATGATTACTGATATCGAGCATCTTTTTTTTTTTTTTTTTTTTTTTTTTTTGTGAGATGGAGTCTTGCTCT
Source organism: Pongo abelii (assembly GCF_028885655.2). NCBI lineage: Eukaryota > Metazoa > Chordata > Mammalia > Primates > Hominidae > Pongo > Pongo abelii. The sequence continues at coordinate 69,412,183 of NC_072004.2, read as the reverse complement.
GTCGCCCAGGCTGGAGTGCAGTGGCGCGATCTCCACCTCCTGGGTTCACGCCATTCTCCTGCCTCAGCCTCCCGAGTAGCTGGGACCATAGGCACCCACCACCATCACGCCCGGCTAATTTTTTGTATTTTTAGTAGAGATGGGGTTTTACTGTGTTAGCCAGGATGGTCTCAATCTCTTGACCTCGTGATCTGCCCGCCTCGGCCTCCCAAAGTGCTGGGATTACAGGCGTGAGCCACTGCACCCGGCCTTATTGAGCATCTTTTCATGTCTTTTTGGGCTATTTTTATATCTTCTTTGGAGGAATATCTATTCAAGTCATTTGTCCATTTCTTCCCCCTTGCCAATTTTTTAATTAGAATGTTTGTCTTTTTGTCTTGGGCAAGTTTCTTAGCTCCCTCTACTCGGGAGCCCATTTCTTCATTGTCTAATGGGGATGCTATTGTCTGAAGTGTTATTGCAAAGGTGTTGTGCAGTAATGTACATTAAGGGCCTAGCACACAGTGGGAGTGAGAAGTATGAGCTGACTTGGAACTTGGCTCTGGTCTAGGGGATCAACCATCCCGGGTTTCCCAGGATGGTCCCGGCTTTAGTTCTCACAGTCTGGCATCCTGGAAATTCCTAAGTTCCATGTAAACTGGGGCAGTTGCTCACCCTTCTCAGGTCCCAGGTGAGGTAGGCCATGCGTATCCTTGCTGAGTCTTAACTCTAAGCCTGTTTCCTCATCTGTAAGGTGGGACTGACCATTTCTCATAGGGTTGTTCTAAAAATCAGATGCACTGATTGCTTGAGAAAGTTAACTAGAAAGATCCTTCCCAGACCTTACCTGAAAGTACAAAAATAGGATTATAGTCACAAAAGAGGATTTCCTGGCCTTGAAGCTTCAGGTGTTATCTTTCATATTCTTAATACTCTTCAAGGTGTTGGGAGGGACCGGCAGCACTGGCAGTGCCTGGGAGCTCGTGGGAAATGTGGAATGTCGGAGTCCTCAGACCTGCAGAATCAGAATCCGATTTCCAGGTACAGCAGGTCCTCCAATGACATCGTTTTGGTCAACAATTGTTTTGTTGTAGTGTTGATGAGAAAAAAATAAATGGATTCCCAGCTGGGGGCACCATTGGTGTGGAGTTTGCATGTTCTCTTCACATCTCCGGGTACTCTGGTTTCCTCCCACATATCAAAGATGTGCACTTTAGGTTCACTAGTGTGTCTAAGTTGTCCCAGGATGAGTGAGTGTGAATGTGTGTGAGTGCGCCCTGTGATAGAATGGGCTCTGAGTCAGTTCCCACCTTGTGCCCTGAGCTGCTGGGATAGGTTCCAGCCACCAGAGACCCTGAACTGGAATAATTGGGTAAATAATTATCCTAACTTGTTTTTATGAGTCTTTTTTAAATGTATGTATTACATAACTCACATTTATGTCTGTTTAATATTAGAAGTGTTTTGGTCTTTATTTAGTAGTTTGACTTTATTTAGAAGCAACTGGAAATATGCCCTAGGAACTTAACTCTTGCTTATATCAATTACTTTATGGTAAAATTGGTTTCATTATACGTTGCTTTGCTTACAGTCAAAGTTTCCAAGAACCCATCGACAACGTTAAGTGAGGGCTTACTGTAATTCACATGCACACTCTTTTTTGTTTGTATGTTTGTTGTTTTTTTTTTTTTTTTTTGAGACGGAGTTTCGTTCTTGTCGCCCAGGCTGGAGTGCAGGGGTGAGATCTTGGCTCATTGCAACCTCCACCTCCCGGGTTCAAGCAATTCTCCTGCCTCAGCCTCCCAAGTAGCTAGGATTACAGGCATGCGCCACCACATCTGGCTAATTTTTGTAGTTTTATTAGAGACGGGGTTTCACCATGTTGGCCAGGCTGGTCTCGAACTCCTGACCTCTGATGATCCGCCTGCCTCAGCCTCCCAAAGTGCTGGGATTACAGGTGTGAGCCACCGCACCCGGCCCATGCGCACTCATGTTTGAGAAGCATTGCTTTATAGCAAAGGCTACGAAGCAGAGGAAGTCGTCCAAGATATGGAAAATGTATCAACAAGTTCATCACAGTAGTATTTATGAAAGCATCAAAATTGGAAGCTACCTAAATACCCAATAAAAGAGAAATAGTGAAGAAAATTGTGGGTTTTCTCCTGAGTGGACTGTCATGCAGCTGTTACAAATGATGTTTGGAAATACCTTGTTTACCATCAAAAGCTGCTTTCAATATCCTGAATGTGACAGAAGCGGTCCATGAAAGTGTATGATCAGCAGAACTGTGACTGTGAAATGAACATACATATGAAAAAACACTAGAAGAAAATAGGCCAGTATGGGACCAGATGAGGGATGGGGAAGGCCTGTTTTTGTTTTTGTCTGTCCTTGTCCTAATTCTCTGTGGCTATATGGTCTATATTTACCCTATCACAATCCCTCAAAAAGCCCACATTTGGGTCATTGCCAGGATAGGATGATTTTTCCATTTCCATGAACTGTTAGGGGTATTAAGAAATGCTTAATACCCCCAATGCCAGTCCATATCCTCTGTACAAGCCTAATCCAAAGCCGTGTTTCCAGGGCTTTCTTAGGTCAGCCTCACTCACTCTGACATCTCTCTACCCCAGACCCTCAGCGAGGCAGAGCCTCTTTGTCTAGCCTGGATCTCCCCTTTCAGGGTTATACCAGGGGATATAACCCTGCACTTCTGTGATGACAAATATTCTGTGTGGGTTTATTTCAACCTGAGGTTTGGCTATGTCCAGAGGGCAGCTGGGGGTTATTGTATGGATACATGAGGTGAGAGAAAATAATAACAGGGGACATTAAAATAGCCCTTCCTGGCCAGGCATTGCGCTTCAGGCCTGTAATCCCAGCACTCTGGGAGGCGGAGGGAGGGAGGATTGCTTGAGCCCAGGAGTTCGAGACCAGCCTGGCTAACAGGGTGAGACCCACCTGGCTAACAGGGTGAGACCCTGGCTCTACAAAAATTACAGAAAAAGTTAGCTGGGCATAGTGGCCTGTGCCTGTAGTCCCAGTTACTCAAGAGGCTGAGGTGGGAGGATCACTTGAGCCCAGGAGGTGGAGGTTGCAGTAAGCCGAGGTGGCACCACTGCACTCCAGCCTGGGTAACAGAGTGAGACTTTGTCTCTAAATAAATAAATAAGCCCTTCCTGAGTGCCAGCCTCATTGTATGGCTTTATGTTTAATCCACACAACTACCTGATGAGGCAGGCATGTTTCTCTTTAGCTATCTGGAACAGAGAGGTGAAGTTGCCTATCCAGGATCACACAGCCAGTAAGTGGCAAAACCAGGACAAGAACCCAGGTCTTTCTGCTTTCAGAGTCTGAGCTCTTTCTCACAATTTAACTTAATTTAATTAAAAAAATTTTTTTGAGATAGGGTCTTGCTCTGTTGCCTAGGCTGGAACACAGTGGCGTGATCATAGTTCACTGCAGCCTTGACCTCCTGGGCTCCAGTGATCCTCCTACCTCAGCCTCCCAAGTAGCTGGGACTGCAGATGTGCCCCACCACACCCAGCTAATTTTTGTCTTTCTTTGTAGAGATGGAGGCTCCCTATGTTGCCCAGGCTGGTCTCGAACTCCTGGCCTCAAGTGACCCTCCCTCCTTTGCCTCTCATAGTATTGGGATTATAGGTGTGAGCCACAGTGCCCAGGCAGTCTGAGCTCTTACTAACCGTCTCCTCAGGGACAAAAACGAGTGACGTGTTGATGCAGAAGGTACTTCTGGACCAGGACCTCTGAAACTGTGCTTTGCAAAAAATCCCCTTGGAAGTGCTTCCAAAGGCAGATGCCGATTCAGCAGGCTTGGGGTTGGGCCCAATAATCTGAATTTCTAATGGGCTCCCAGTGATGCTGATGTTGCAGCCTAGGGGTGCTCTTGGACCAGCAGGATCTAGAATGCATTTCTGTTGGCCTTGTAAGGCCTCATGGTATGTGTGCCCTGCGATTGAAGGGCAGGTTCTGGGATGTCCCCCTCCCCGCAGTAATCCCATCCATGCCTCCTGGGTTGGACCCAGCTGCCTCAGCACCATCCTGACCAGCCTGGCCGGCTAAGCCTCTCTAGCAGCCCTGCAGGACATCCTTGGTTGCTTGCCCCAGCATTTCCTCCTGCCAGTTGGCTGGCAGGTGATGGGCCGACTGTGACAGCTTAGCAGAGTTCCTGTCCAGAAATGTCTTGAGCTCAGCCAAGGTAAATGCTGCCCCGCTGTCAGAAATGAAGTGCCTGTCGGGCCTCTGGGCATGACTAATTGAGGCAGAAGAAATACTGTGACTGCTGACGTTTCAGATGGAGCTGGGGGTTGCTTTGAGGAGGCTGCCTCCACAATCAAGCCCTTTCCTGGAAAGGCCCAAACAAATCAGGGTAATAGCTCCCACTTCTCAAATACCTCCTGTGGGCAGGCACTGGGCTAAGAGCTTCGTGTTGCTATGTTTTGTCTAATCCTTTCAAGAAACCTGCAAGAGGCCAGGCGCGGTGGCTCACACCTGTAATCCTAGCACTTTGGGAGGCCGAGGCGGGTGGATCACCTAAGGTCAGGAGTTCGAGACCAGCCTGACCAACATGGTGAAACCCCGTCTCTACTAAAATTACAAAAATTAGCTGGTGTGGTGGCACACATCTGTAATCCTAGCTACTTGGGAGGCTGAGGCAAGAGAATCACTTGAACCCAGGAGGTGGAGGTTGCAGTGAGCTGAGATGGGGCTGTTGCACTCCAGCCTGGGCAACAGGAGTGAAGCTCCATCTCAAAAAAAAAGGAACCTTGTAAGAAAGGTCAGTGATGAGGGAACTGACCCTCAGAGAAGAGAGGAATGCTGGACACCAAGCATTACATAATGGAGCCCATTTTGGAACTTGGGTCTGTCTTACTCCACAGACCATATGTTTGATCCTAGAGCAATGGTTTTCAAATTGTGCTCCATGGAACCCTGAGGGTCCAAGGAGCGCTTCACGGGCTGCTGTGGGAGGGAGTGTGGGGGAAAAGGAAGTAGCACAGCAAGCTGGGCTCCAAGCCTTCTCTGTCCTTCTCCCAACGTGACTTTACTTTGATGTGATTTATGTATTGAGCTTCTATGAAAGATTTGTTGGAAGAAATGATTTCAGGACCAAAAATGTTTGAAATCCATATCACACTACCTCCCAACACAAATGTGGATTATTGATCAGGGCTTCTTGCACACATTTCAAGGAAACATCATTCCCTTTGGTGGACTTGCCAAGCGGCGTGGCTCGTGTAACCCTCACTGAGCTCCTTTGTAATGTCAAGTCATCCCGGTCAGAGCTTCTACAATGGGCTGTGAATTGTGTGAATTCCTTGGGAAGGTTCACTGCCAGGCAAGGTCTCCGCATCCTTTTTAAGAGACACATCAATATGGATTATAGTGACGATACCCTGGGATGGACTGGCCTGGTGTTGGGGGCCTAGGTTCATGCTGTCTTGCGGCTCTGCCTTCTAAAACATGTGCTTTCCATTTTGTAGCTCAAGATGGCTATTTCAGCTCCCACCATCACATCTGCATCCCAGCCAGGCAGAGGGAGGGCACCCCAATCTTTTTTTTTTTTTTTTTTTTTGAGACAGAGTCTCGCTCTGTCACCCAGGCTGGAGTGCAGTGGTTCTATTTGGCTGAAGTGATTCTCCTGCCTCAGCCTCCCGAGTAGCTGGGATTACAGATGTGCCTCACCACACCCGGCTAATTTTTAAATATTTTTAGTAGAGACGGGGTTTCAACATGTTGGCCAGGCTGGTCTCAAACTCCTGACCTCAAGTGATCCGCCTACCTCGGCCTCCCAAAGTGCTGGGATTTCAGGCGTGAGCCACTGCACCCAGTCCCTTTTTTTTTTTTTTCTTAGATAGAGTCTTGCTCTGTCAACCAGGCTAGAATGCAGTGGCGTGATCTCGGCTCACTACAACCTCCACCTCCTGGGTTCAAGTGATTCTCCTGTGTCAGCCTCCCAAGCAGCTGGGATTACAGGCGCCCACCACCACACATAGATAATTTTTGTATTTTTAGTAGAGATGGGGTTTCGCCATGTTGGCCAGGCTGGTCTTGAACTCCTGGCCTCAAGTGATCTGCCGGCCTCAGCCTCCCAAAGGCATGAGCCTCCGGACCCAGTCACCCATTCTTATTAAGGGCAATCTTTCTGCTCATCTTCCATTGGCCAGACATAGTCATGTGGCCATACCTAGCCATAAGGAGGGCTGGGAAATATGGTTTAACTGTGTGGCTGTGTGCCTAGCTATAACTGGGAGCCTCTGCGACTCCAGGAAGAAGGAGAGAATGGTTATTGGGAGGCAGTTATTAGTCTTTGCCATGGGTAGGGTTCCTCCATCAAAACTGCCCATGTGGGTGGCAGCGTGATAAGGGGCCTATGGTGGCAGTTGGGAAGTATCCCCAAAGTTGGTGAATTTCAAGCCATGGGACTCTTTTTCCCAATGGCCAGCCAAGAAGCTAGCAGTGATTGACTTTAGAGAAGAAGAATCATGGTGGTGTTGGCGGAGAAATCAAACTAGGAGGTTTATTCTGAGCCTCTATGAGTGATTGCAGCCTGGAGAAAACACAAACCCAAGAAGCCTTGAGTAAGTGATCCTGAGACAGATGACAACTCTGCTTTATGCCGGGAAGCAGAAGTTACCGGCAAAGTCATAAATTAATATATGGAGTTTATATGTTGATTTGGCCCAAAAAAGGTGAGCTATCTTGAAGTGAGAGCTCACAGGTCATAGGTGGGTTCAGAGATTCTTTAATTTGCAATTGGTTAAAGGAGTAAGGCTTTGTTCAAAAACCTGGAGTCAGTAGAGGCCAAGTGCAGTGGCTCATGTCTGTAATCCCAGCACTTTGGGAGGCCGAGGTGAGAGGATCACTTGAGTCCAGGAGTTTGAGACCAGACTGGGCAACATGGTGAAACCTTTACTCTACAAAAAATTTAAAAATTAGCTGGGTGTTTGGCCAGGTGCAGTGGCTCATGCCTGTAATCCCAACCCTGTCTCTACTAAAAATATAAAATTATACAAAATTAGCTGGGCATGATGGCACATGCTTGTAATCCCAGATACTTGGGAGGCTGAGGCAGGACAATCACTTGAACCCAGGAGGTTGCAGGGAGCCGAGATTGTGCTATTGCACTCCACCCTGGGCAACAGGAGCAAAACTCTGTCTCAAAAAAAAAAAAAAAATTAGCTGGGTGTGGTGGCATATGCCTGTGATCCCAGCTACTCAAGAGGCTGAGGCAGAAGGATCACTTGAGCCCTGGAGGTCGAGGATTCAGGCTGCAGTGAGCCATGATCAGGCAATAGAGTGAGACCCTGTCTCAAAAAAAAAAAAAAAAACTAAAATAAATAAAAATAGAAAACTTGGAGTCAGTGGAAAAGAATGTTTAAGATAAAGAAGTTTGCTAATCATCATGTGATCTGCCAATCATATCATGCCATGTATCATATGATCTGCCAGAGTCATATCATCTCATGCCTTATCTGATATGTCATGTGATATGTCAGAGAAAGACTCAATATGCTGGGTCAGGCCAGGCACAGTGGCTCACGCCTGTAATCCCAGCACTTTGGGAGGCCGAGGAGGGTGGATCACCTGAGGTCGGTCTCTACTAAAAATACAAAATTTAGCCGGGTGTGGTGGTGGGCGCCTGTAATCCCAGCTACTTGGGAGGCTGAGGCAGGAGAGTGGCTTGAACCTGGGAGGCGGAGGTTGCCGTGAGCCGAGATGGTGCCATTGCACTCCAGCCTGGGTTACATGAGCGAAACTTCATCTCAAAAAAACAAAACAAAACAAAACAAAACAAAAAAGCGCTGGATCAGAGTGGCCTGCAGGGGTGCGTGATTTAACCCATGCCTGTCATGGCCTTAGGTCCTGTTTATAATTTGATATCATATTGCCACAGAGTCCTGTCTGTCTTCTGATCTCTATTTTAATATTAATGCTTGTAATTGTGTCTAAACTGCAAAAGGGAAGGGTTACAATGAGGTGTGTCTGACCTCCCATCCCATTATGGCTGGGAACTCAGCTTTTCTGGGGTCCCATTGGCCAAGAGGGGGTCCATTCAGTTGGTTGGGGGACTTAGGATTTTATTTATAGTTTACAGTGGCTGATGTGTTGCCAGGGAAAAGTTCTCCCAGAAATTTAGTTTCTCAGTTCTCTTTTCTCATTCATATTCTTTTTAAAAATGAAGTTAAAAAAAATTTTTTTTTGAGACAGGGTCTTACTCTGTCGCCCAGGCTGGGGTGCAGTGGTGCGATCTTGGCTCACTGCAGCTTCAACGTCCCAGGCTCAAACGATTCTCCTGCCTCAGACTCTGAATAACTGGGACTACGGGTGCATGCCATCACCCCTGGCCAGTTTTGGTATTTTTTGTAGAGATGGTGGTTTCAACATGTTGCCCAGGCTGGTCTCGAACTCGTGAGCTCAAGTGATCCACCCACCTGGGTCTCCCAAAGTACCAGCATTACAGGCCTGAGCCTCCATGCCCTATCTAATTTAATTTTTTAATTGACAAATAATTGTACATATTCATGGGGTACATAGTAATGTTTCAATACATATAACGTATAGTGATCAGATCAGGGTAATTAGCATATTCATAATCTCAAACATGTATCCTTGCTTTGTGGTGGGCTCATTCAGACTCTTGCTGTCTGTATCAATGAAGGACTGCCTGGGCTCACCCTGGAGGTTTTTCTTCTGATCACCTCATAAGCAAGGCTATTCTATTTAAGGTCCTTTTGGTTCTGAGGAGCTATTTGAGCTGTCCCACAGAGAAGGATTATCGTGAGGGTGTGGAAGACGATCATGGGAGACCCAAGGGCTGGACATGAAGGACAGCCAGACCTCAAGGAAGCTGGAAAGCTGTTGGGAACCAGGTCCCCTCCCCCAGTTCTTGCCTCCTTTTCATTAATTCATCATATGTTTATTGAAGCCAGATGTATATAAGGTCTGCCTTTTCCTTTCTGTGGATCAGAAGTCTTCTGCAGACAGCTCAAGATGGTTTCAGTTCCTTTTTTTCTCACAGACCCTGTCCATCTTGAATGGTTTCAGTTCCTAAGTCTCCATGATCTTTCAACTCAGATCTCTTGCCACCAGCTTCTCAGTTTCCCAATTTCACCCTCCCAGGGGAGTGATCTGACTGGCTCAGGCTGCACAAGCTGTAGATTGTAGGCTTCCAATAGATGAGCTGCTTTTGAATCATGTGACTACCTATGTCCAATCAGTCTGAGGAAGCACAGGGTCCTGTGGGAGACTGTGATGGGTGTAGTCAACTCAGCAGGTCCTATGAGTGGGGGGGCAAACGTCCTTGGGATGGGGATAGAACATCCTAAAACATGTCTGGTACAAGGATATTATTTAAAATATAATATCACACCTGGAATTTTAGTTAGCAGGGCTCCATACAACATTGATGTTTCAGGAGCATCAGAAATTGTAGACTAGGCGGACATGGTGGCTCATGCTTGTAATCCCAGCACTTTGGGAGGCCAAGGTGGGTGGATCACCTGAGGTCAGGAGTTCAAGACCAGCCTGGCCAACATGGTAAAACCCCTGTCTCTATTAAAAATACAAAATTAGCTGGGTGTGGTGTCATGCACCTGTAATCCCAGAGACTCTGGAGGGTGAGGCAGGAGAATCGCTTGATCCCAGGAAGCAGAGGTTGCAGTAGCCGAGATCTCACCATTGCACTCCAGCCTGGGTGACAAGAACAAAACTCCATCTCAAAAAAGAAGAAAAGAGAGAGAGAGACAGAGAGAGAAAGAAAGGAAGAGAAAGAAAGAAAGAAAAGAAAGAAAGAAAGAGAAAGAAAGAAAGAGAGAAAGAAAGAAAAAAAAGAAAGAAGGGAAGGAAGGAAGAGATTGAGAGAGAGGAAGGAACAAAGAAGGAAGGAAGAAGGAAGGGAGGGAGGGAGGGAGGGAGGGAGGGAAGGAAGGAATTCTAGACTAAAAGGACTGGTTCTAGAACGCCCCGGGTAGGTGGCAATAGCTTTAATTGCATCACTGATGCTCAGCCCTGAGGAACCTGGGTAAACTCTGGCCTCAAAGAACTGGATGGAGACAATCAATACTGGCAATGGAGCAGCCCTGCCCCAGCTGAAGGCTCTTCTTTTTCATTCCACAAGGCCTGAGTGGTTGGCAGAATTGTTGCACCTCCCTGGGCATGTGGACAGATTGCAGGATGCTGGCCAATCAAACCCTTTACTCAGCTCTGCTTCCAGAAAGTAAAAGGCATGTCTCTTGGTTTTGTTTGTTTTGTGACAATGTCTTGCTATGTTGCCCAGGCTGGAATGCAGTGGCATGATCATGGCCTACTGCAGCTTTGATCTCTTGGGATCAGGCGATCCTCCTGCCCCAGCCTCACAAATAGCTGGAACTACAGGTGCATGCCACCATGCCCAGCTAATTTTTGCATTTTTTTTGTAGACTTGGGGGGGTCTCACTATGTTGCCCAAGCTGGTCTTGAACTCCTGGATTCAAGCGATGTTTCTGCCTCAGCCTCCCAAAGTGCTTCTTGTCTTTTGAGAGTACTGGTTCATTGGCTGGATTCAGATGGCAAGTGGACATTGTGGTTGACTTTTCAACATATATTTTACCTTACAGCCTTGTACAATAGGAATGGGATCTTGGGTTCCGTGATAATCCTACCCCCCAGCTGGTATTTGGTTTAGGTGGAAGCTGTTTAGCATCTAGGGCTCCCTAGTCCAGAGGTGGCAGGGGACCCAGGTTGGCCCTGCGATCTTGAAGCACACATGTTCATTCAGTGGTCGGGGAGATGTGTGCTGTTCCTGTCTTGCTTCCATGAGCCAGGGCTAGTTGCCACTGTCAGCCATTCCATCACTACAAGATGCCTAGCCTTACAATGAAGCCCACACTGAAAGTGGCAGAGAAGAAAGACTGAAAGAGCTTAGTCTTGGTCATTGAGCCACATTCCCCGTCAATCCTGATGTCAGGCCTTTGCTCACCCAGCTTCCATTCCCCATTCCTAGCAAAGCCACGATCCCCAGTTCCTGTGGGAAGTAGACTGGTTTAACCAATCTGGCACGCCCTGGCCCCTTTAATAATCGGGGGCCACATCAGACTGAAGCGAAGATCTTGCGTTCCACTCTTGGTGTGAGGTTTCTCCTTTTGAACCCGATAAGGAAGCATGCTGCCTCAGTGGCTACAGGCAGCCCTCTTTGGACCAGGAGGCAGTCACACTTAGGACAACACCCTGATGACATGAGGATCATCTGTGTTCCACGCCTGCTGCCCTGCTGCCGGGCTCTCAGACACTTGTTCTAACACATGTCCTCCGTGTTGAAGCTGGGTTCAATCTGGGTTTCTCTTCCTTGCCCCCGAAGGTATCTGCCTTGTTGGCTTTACTTCCTCAGAGAAGAATTTGAGGAATCCAGAGACACCTTCCTGTGTCCAGGATGTCCCAGGTTTGGGAATGCTGTCTATGGGCTTGGATTCCCAGAGGAGGCAGCTGGTTCTTCCACAAGTGGCTTTTGTGTCACCTGCCACTGGAGATGGGGGAGGATGCTGTCCTTGTCAGAGCCACACTGCACATTCTCAGCACAGTCTTGACACCATTGGCTGCAGAATCCTTGTGATTCAGCTCATTTGGCAAGCAGATGCTGAACACCCACCAGATGCCAGGTGCCAGCCCCTGCGCTAGGGAGGTGCTGGGGGTGGAGATGAATGCGCCGCTGTGCCTGAGCTCCAACCTCCAGACAGTGGTCCTTCTGATTGAGAGTTTAACCAGTGACTGGTAGGTAGCCTAAGTCACCTTCCTGGAGAGCTGTTGCTTAAAGATCTCAGAGACAGTGGATAGAGGAAAGGTCACTGTCTTTGAGTGGAACTGACCTGGTTTCAGACAGTTACATTATTTCTTTTTATTTTTTGTTTTTTTGAGACGGAGTCTCACTGTGTCACCCAGGCTGGAGTGCAGTGGCGCAATCTCGGCTCACAGCAACCTCCACTCCTGGATTCAAGCGATTGAATCTACTGCCTCAGCCTCCCAAGTAGCTGGGATTACAGGCATTTGCCACCACACCCAGCTAACTTTTGTGTTTTTAGTAGAGATGGGTTTCACCATGTTGGCCAGGCTGGTCTTGAACTCCGGACATCAGGTGATCTGCCCTGTCTCAGCCTCCCAAAGTGCTGGGATTACAGGCATGAGCCACCATGCCTGGCCTAGTTACATGATTTCTAGTCTCAGTTTCCCCACTGAGAAAACGGGACTAATATTAGTGCTCACCTCCTAGGGTTGCCCTGCAGTAACAAATACGAAGTGCCCAGCACTGTCCCATCACCACTCAGCAAATGCCAGCTTCCCTTCTCCTTCCTCCCACGCTCCCAGATGCTCCCCTTCAGGCTTTGTGCTTGGCTCTGCCCAGGAGTGATCCCACTGCAAGTCGCCCCCTCCTTCCAGGGTGCCATTTAGCCTCACCCATCACTCTGTTGCCACCCTCAGCCAGAGCTGAGTAGATATGACTCCTGGCTTCACTGTCCTGGAGTAATAAAAGTCAGGCGTGCCAGGAGGGCAGTCTGTTGGGCCTGTTTGGGACCTGCAGCAGATTCTGCATGGCATTGCCCTCGAGCCAGTCTTTCCCCTGGCAGGCCAGCTGTACTTGGCACTTCTGAGGCCTGAAGCAGAGCTTGGCCTCACCCTCGCTGGCCTGAGTAGGGCATCGTTAGGCTTCGAGGCTCTTGCCCTCCCTGGGATCTGCTGACTCATTGGAGAGAATCAGCTTAGGAGTTAGAGGCAGCAGCTCCTTTCATTTCTGACTCTCCTTAAGTCAGAATAGATGAAAGCTTTGTGTCAGTTAAGAGGTGCCATTGCAGGGGTCATTGGGAACTCCAAGAATGAGTCCAAGGATCATCCAGGTGTCAGAGCTGAGGCACGTGACACAGGGCCTGGTTTCTCTGCAGAACAGCACTAGTTTGGATCAGACCGCTTGTCTTTGCTGTGAAGCAGAGAACTCCGAGCAACGGGCCAGGAAGATGCATTCCCAGGAAGCTCACGCTTTGCAGTCTTAGCTGAGGCGGCAAGAGACACGTCAGCATCTGTTTGGGCTTCACAACTGCAGAGCGTGGCTTCTGTCCCGGGCACTCATTTCAGACGCTGGGAGGTTTGGGGAAAGCTCTCGCTGTGCGGGGCCCAGGAAGCAGGCTGATTGAAACCAGCCCTTTCACCGAGCCTCAAAGCAACCATCTTAAACACTGGCCCGCTCAGGTTCCCAGGTGGAAAGTGTATTCAGTTGACTCTGAGACTTACCTGAGAGCACCTGTTTAGCATCTGCAGCTGTCCTGCTTTGTTTGGTAAAATGATCCTATCCTGGACTTCAGACTATGTAGTGGTACCCGTAAAACAGGCAGCTGTACTTTGTGGTCATTCTTTGCTCAACAAATCCTCCATTGAACACATGCTCTATGCTTAAATACGATAGATAAAGGCTGACCTTACTCTTGGGGTCTTATGATCTTATAGGAAAGGCAGACATGAAGATGTGTATAAAATCCAAGTAAATTGTCACAAGTGTGCAAAACACCAGGAGAAAGAAGCACAGAGTGTGATGGGAATCCAACAGGGAATCAGAGAGGCTTTCTTGAGGAAGTGACTCCTGAGCTGAGGCTGGATAGGTGAGGAAGGGTCAGCTCCTGAACAGGGAAGGGGAAGAAATTTTGAGGCACAGGCGGCACCAAGGTCCTGAGGCAGACAACTGTGTGGTGATTCCCAGAACAAGAGAGCAGGGGAGAGGAGGAGGTGCTGAGTTGGGGCCAGACCACCACACATGGGGAAGGATTTGTGTTTCCGTGTAACAGAGAGCTAAATCCAGGGACTTAAGGAGCAGCCCTCTAGCATGTCATCAGGGACCAAGTCTCCATCTAGTTCTCCACTTCACCATCCTTAGGGTGTGGCTCTTGTCCTTATACTCACAAGATGGCTGCTGGAACTCCAGCCATCGTGTCTGCATTCCAGGCAGGAAGAAGAAGGGCAAAGATAAGAGGGACAAGCAGTCAAATTTGATCTCTTTCAGAAGGCTCCACTAGAACCTTCAGCTGATGTCATGAGCCAGCCTGTGTCACATGGTAATCCTTAAGACATCCAGGGAATGAGGTTTATTAGATGGCTACATTGCTGGTTGCTACAGAATCAATGTTTTTTTTTTTTTTTTTTTTTTGAGACAGAGTCTCACTGTGTCACTCAGGCTGAATGCAGTGGCTCAATCACAGCTCCCTGCAGCCTCGACCTCCTGGGCTTAAGGGATCCTCCTGCCTCAGCCTCCTGAGTTGCTGGGACTGCAGGCATGCACCACCATACCCAGTGAATTGTTTTATTTTATTGTATTTTCTATAGAGACAGGGTCTCACTATGTTGCCCAGGCTGGTCTTGAACTCCTGGCCTCAAGTGATCCTCCAGCCTTGTCCTCTCAAAGTGCTAGGATTACAGGCATGAACCACTGTGCTCAATCCAAAATCAATTTTCTATTAGTAAAGAAGAGAAGGGAATGGCGGAAGGGGCGTAACCTTTGTTCTGAGTGCAACTGGGGAGCACAGAATGGCTTAAGCAAGGGGATGACATGGAGCAGGGAAAACAATTTCAGGTTGTCCCAACTGGGCCACGGTAACACACACCTGTGGCACAGATATTCGTTTCCTAGGGCTGCCAGAACAAATTGCCACAATTTTGGTAGCTGAAAACAACAGAAGTGTATTCACTTGCAGTTGTGGAGGCCAGAAGTCTGAAATCAAGGTGTCAGCAGGGCCACGCTCCCTCTCAAGGCCCCGGGAAAGGAGCCTTCCTTGTCTTGCCCTAGCTTCTGGATCTCCTGGAAATCCTTGGTGTGCTTGGTTTGTAAACAGCGTCACTCTAATCTCTGCCTTCATTGAGACAGGGATCCTCCCTGTGTCTCCTCTGCGACTGTGTATCCACATCTCCCTCTTTGTTTACATAAAGACACCGGTCATTGGATTTAGGGCCCACCCTAATCCGGTCTGCCTTCATCTTGACTTGTTTCATCTGCAAAGACTATTTCCAAATAAAGTCACATTCATAGGTACCAGAGGTTCACACTTGAACATATCATTCTGGGTAACACAGTTGAAACCCACTACAGCATGCAAAAGGATGGAAGGGCTATCTGGTGCTGGCTGTGTTAAGGTGGGCCACTCGTTTTCCCCTCACCCACAGATCATAAGATAGCCCAGGATTTAGGGATGCAGGTTTATTTCCCTAATTTTAACACATTGCAAAGCACTGGTCCCCCCACCCCCACTTCCAGCAAACACTTCCTAAGCATGGAGGAAGTGAGGGACCTTGAGCCATAGGCACAGAGGTGACCTTGCCCATCCCTGCGTGTCGGGGGCTCATAGTCCAGGGGCAAACAAATATTTAAATGATGGGCTGGGCTGGGCATGGTGGCGCACACCTGTAATCCCAGTTACTTGGGAGGCTGAGGCATAATAATCACCTGAACCCAGGAGGTAGAGATTGCAGTGAGCTGAGATTGCACCACTGCACTCCAACCTTGGCGACAGAGCAAGACTCCGTCTCAAAAAAAAAAAAAAAAAAAAAAAGAAAGAAAAGATGGGCTGAATAGCATCTAAACTTGGTTTCCTTTCTTCAGGCAAAATTTTAGGCTAACTGATGTCTCTTAATAAGCCACTTTTTTGTTTGAATTGCGGGGAAGAGGGCAGGCTATAGCTATGGCCGTGGCAGGTGGTCCCAGGTGAACCATAACCAGCTGCAGAGTTGGGGTCCTGCAGACTATCAGATGTACAGTGTTGGGCAGGGCCCCCTATATTTTTTTTGCTTGGAAGTGGAATAAAAACTGCTCACCTGTGAATCTAGGAAGCAGGCTGGGAGGTGGCCATCGGACTCTTCCTTTGTGCAGATCTCTCTGCACAGGGTGCTATGCACGGAGCTTTGTTTCTTGATGGGTGATTTTTTAAAAAATTGAGATAGGGGTCTCCAGCAGAGATGGGTGGAAATAGGAGTGACAGACACCAAGGAAAAACATGAAGCATTAGTTCTTCTGCAGGGTGGGGAAAGGGGCAGAAACAGAGGGAGCTGCTTTCCCGAGGGAGGCCAAGAGCTCTGGGCAGAAGCAGTGGCTTCAGTGCCTGTGGGCAGAGCTGGAGAGCAGTGTGTCCCCCTCTGGGTACCCTCCCGAGACTCCAGGGCTGGTGGCTGTGGCAGCAATGGGAAGCAGCATCCTTAGCCCTCACCCCAGGGGCCGTGGCATCAAGGCAGCCCCCCTACCAGGTGGCTTTATGAATAAAACCAGGAATCCAACAAGAGTGGCCCCATGTAACTCTTGCAAATAGTACACATGAGCCACCCCTTGAGGATTCCCTGAAATAAGGGATGGTGGAGGCCACTTGCAGGGGGTGGAGGTCCTCCTCATTGGGGAGGTAGGGGTGAAAGGCTGATAAGAAGGCAGGGTTTGGCTAGGCGCGGTGGCTCACATCTGTAATCCCAGCACCTTGGGAGGCCAAGGTGGGTGGATCACTTGAGGTCAGGAGTTTGAGACCAGCCTGGCCAACATGGTAAAACCCCGTCTCCACTAAAAATACAAAAATTAGCCAGGCATGGTGGCGTGCGCCTGTAATCCCAGCTACTTGGGAGGCTGAGGCATGAGAATCGCTTGAACTCGGGAGACGGAGGTTGCAGTGAGCCGAGGCCATGCCATTGCACTCCAGCTTGGGCGACAGAACGAGACTCTGTCTCAAAAATAAACGAAGGCAGAGTTTAAGCCGAGTGTTGAATGACCAGGAATCTGTCAAGGGGAGAAGGTGAGGGCGGCCATTCCAGACAGGAGGACCAGCGTGGGCAGTGGCACAAGTGACCACTGGTGGCTTGAGGCTGTCAGGGGAGTCTGGTCTGGGGGGTGGGCACACAAGGATGCACAAGGTGGTGAAAGGAGAGAGAAGGAGCTAGAGAGAGGCTGGAGTTGGCTGATGGTGGGATCTTGCATGCCAGCCTAAGAGCTTTGGTTTTCGCCTTGAGGACAGTGTCTTGAGGGAGCCCTGGATAGCCTGTGAACAGAGCGAGGTGTTTTTGATT
The DNA here is from genome assembly GCF_028885655.2 of Pongo abelii. Classification (NCBI taxonomy): domain Eukaryota; kingdom Metazoa; phylum Chordata; class Mammalia; order Primates; family Hominidae; genus Pongo; species Pongo abelii. The sequence continues at coordinate 69,395,134 of NC_072004.2, read as the reverse complement.
GGTTTGACTACTGTGCTGAGGATGGGTGGAGGCATGGGCTGTCTGGAGGCAGGAAGGGAGGGCAGTGGCAGAGGGAATAGCCCCTGACACCAACCAACCATGCTTCTTCCGCTCATCTTCCCCCAGCCTGCCCCGACCCCAGGTCCCCAGATTGTGTCACTTGTTGTAAGAGCAGAGTGCCTTCTGGCAGGTGAGGAGTGCAGGAACCCCTTGTCCCCGCTCACGCTGGGCCCAGGGCAAGGGCCGGCTGGGCAGCGGGCAGCTGGCAGCCTGGCAGGGAGAATGTCGTTTACTCTGCTGTGTCTGCCGCCACCCTGCTGGGCAGCCTGATTAATGACCGAGGGCTCCTCACGGGTCAGTGGCCTCATCTCTGTGGCGGTGGCTGCCAAGGGAACCTGCCTGCCCTGCCTCCCTTCCTCCTGCGGCCGGTGCTCTTGGGTCGGCTCCAGGAAGTACTTCCACATCACCCCTCTCTGGCTCTTAAGTCTTTCTGCCAACCATTTCCCTGGCCTCCTTTAAACCCTGGCCCAAGTGCTCCTCTGCAGGAGAGCCTTTGCAGAATGAACCCCCAGCCCATAGCATTCTAGCTTCTTTATTTCATCTCCATCAGGCACACAGCAAAGGCTCAAAGATATGCCTTGAAGGAATCCTTGCTGCTTCTCTCCCCTTCCCACCGCCCTGGTGATGCTGTGTGGGCTCTGGGTTCTGTATTAGCTCTGCTTGAGGATCTGTGTCTGCTCCTCTGTTTATATAAGTCCCATTCCAGACTGGAAACTCCCCAGGACCAAGAGGCAGCCTCCTCCTTTAGACTGGTGCCTTCTAAGATCCAGATTTTTCTCTTTCTTTTGAGACAGAGTCTCGCTCTGTCGCCCAGGCTGGAGTGCAGTGGCGCAATCTTGGCTCCCTGCAACCTCCACCTCCCGAGTTCAAGTGATTCTTGTGCCTCAGCCTCCCGAGTAGCTGGGATTACAGGCATGTGTCACCAGGCCAGGCTAATTTTTGTATATTTAGTAAAGACGAGGTTTTGCCGTGTTGACCAGGCTGGTCTCGAACTCCTGACCTCCAGTTATCTGCCCGCCTCAGCCTCCCAAAGTGCTGGGATTACAGGCGTGAGCCACCGCGTCCAGCCCAGATTTTTCTTTTCCATTAAATAGGGTACTCTTCCAGGGCAGTATGACTCTCCCTTGGCCTGGGAGCTCCCTGAAAACAAGGGCCTGGTTTGAGGCCATCCTGTCTGTTCCTCCCTCACGCCCCAAGCCAAGCTCAGCCTTGGTCCTGGTCTGAAGGGATGCAGGGGCTGCCGGCCTCCTGGCTTGTCTGGGAACGGGAGGGCTGAGCATGAGTGCAGCAGGTGTGGATTTTGCCGTGGCCAGGCCTGTTGGGGCACCGCTAGGGGCCAGCTAGTGAGCTGTCTGGGGCCAGGGGGGAGCCCAGGGGGTCCTAGGCCTAAACCAGCCCTTGGGGCCACAGGTCCAGCACCCTGGGAGGGTGGTGACTTCCTGTACCCAGAAATCTGAGTGGGGAAGGGCGGAAAGTGAATCCTGGCATGCCGACTACTCACACCTCCTGTGGGCTTTGTCTTGGGTACTGGCAGGAGGACAACCACAGCTATTATGTGTCCCGTCTCTATGGCCCCAGCGAGCCCCGCAGCCGGGAACTGTGGGTGGATGTGGCTGAGGCCAACCGGAGCCAAGTGAAGATCCACACAATACTCTCCAACACCCACCGGCAGGCTTCGGTGAGTGCCCCAGTCCCCAGCCGTGCTTCCCTGGGCTGGGAGGCCGGGGGCCAACCCACCCTGCCTGGTCAGTGGGCATGACTGTGGCCCGAGGTCTGTGACCTGGGAGGTACCTTCCAGGGATTCCCATGGGACTTTGCCAGAGTTGGGGTGCCCAGCAGTGGCCCTGGGCATGCCTGTTCCCCACTCTGTCCAAACAAGCATGAGGCAGTGTGGGTGCCCAGGCCCCTGGCCTGCAGCTTGGCCCGTGCTGACTTTCTCCCATCCCCTGCAGAGAGTGGTCTTGTCCTTTGATTTCCCTTTCTACGGGCATCCTCTGCGGCAGATCACCATAGCAACTGGAGGTAAGGCCACATCGTGGGGCCCCGGGGAGGGTTTGGAGACCTCAGCCGGAACTCAGGGGCCCTCCCAGGGGTGGTTCACTGGAGACAGGGTTATATGAAATGGGAGGAATGCACATTTGGCTCTAATAGGAGTCTGATTCTCAGGAGTGGGGGTCAGTGGATGTCAGAGCATCCCCCTTGCATTAGCTGACCTGCTCATGTGTGTGCGTGTGTGTCTCCTCGGGCCAGCACGAGTCAGTGTGGACAGCCCTGTGTCCCGGAGTCGCTGAATAAGAGGGAGAGGGAGACCTCACTGAGAGCTTGGGCTCCTGGGGCCAGGCTCCCTGTTGATAGGAGGCACCTGTCTTTAATCCCCGCACTTCGGTTCCACATCTCACTTCCCCAGGGATGGGGAAAGCTGTGAGTCCCCTCCTCTTCCTGCCCCTTGACCTATAGTCTGTGCCCTGCTGAAGGGACAGGGAGGACCTTCTCCTATCTGGGGTCCTTTGGCTCCATACACACCAGACCCAGAGCCTGCCAGATGGGGATGGGCGACAGAAGTCTCGGGCTCACTTCCGGCTCTGCCTGCGCTGCCCTTCTTGCCCTTGGGGAAAAGGCCCCCAAAGCGGCCCCTCTGGGCCATTTCTGGTGACTCCTCTGCACCTCTCCCACCCTAGGCTTCATCTTCATGGGGGACGTGATCCATCGGATGCTCACAGCTACTCAGTATGTGGCACCCCTGATGGCCAACTTCAACCCTGGCTACTCGGACAACTCCACAGTTGTTTACTTTGACAATGGTGAGACTGGATCTCAGAATTTAAGTCACCCAGCTCCAGGGATCCCGTGTCCAGCCCTTTAGAGGAGCACAGGCCTAGAGAGGGCAAGGGTCCCACAGTCCCACAGCAAAGCGGCCACCTACCTTTCTCTGCTCAGTTTCCTGACCTGTCAGATGGGGACAAAAATGCCTGCTACCCAGAAGAATCTGATGAGATAACAAAACGACAGTGCTTGGCTCTTAGTCAAGGTAAAATAAATGTTAGGGGCCTTTATTGTTTCTTACATTCACCAGGATGTCCCTTGAGCCCCATCTGAATCCAGGAGAACAGACATTCTTCCTTCTTTTATCTCAAGGAGTCAGAATAGACAAGAAGGAAAGGGAAAGAGATGATCAAGTACACTATCTGGGGCTGAAGCAGGATCTTCTGGCTCCTCTGCTGCTCGGAAGCTAGGCTGCTTTAGTGAGCTGCCCAGCTCCTGCCTCCTTACATTTGCAAAGTTCCCCATCATCCCGAAGGGACTCAACCTGTGGCCACTGCCCTCTGGCTGGCATTTCTGTAGGGCCCTGCTCCTTGCATGATCTCCCGTCCAGCCGGGTCTCTGTTCTTCTCCCCAGGGACAGTCTTTGTGGTTCAGTGGGACCATGTCTATCTCCAAGGCTGGGAAGACAAGGGCAGTTTCACCTTCCAGGCAGCTCTGCACCGTGACGGCCGCATTGTCTTCGGCTATAAAGAGGTGAGTGAGCCCAGCTGCAGAGACAGCTGGGTCTTGGAGCCTTTCTTCATTCAGCAAATATTTAGAGAATTCGTGATGTGCCAGGCATGGGGATTGCTGCTGGGAATACAGCAGTTAACAAGATGTTTGAGGGTCCTACCCTTTTGGAGCTGTAAGTCTGGTTGCGGAGATGGACAATAATTACAGGGACAAACGTAGAATCACCACTGTGACAAGTGCTGCCAAGTAGAGGTGACTGGTGCTAGCTGAGCCTTTCACAGACTTCTTAACCTTGGCAGAGGCTAGGGGAGGCTTTGCTGAGGAAAGGAGTTGAAATCTGAAGGATAAATACGAGTTCAGGAAGCAAAGAGGAGAATGAAGTATGTTCCAGGAGAGACAACAGCACACAGCACATGCAAAGGTCCTGAGGCAGGACAGAGCACGGCTGGCACAAAGCACTGAAAGAAGGCAGCATGGGCCAGGTGCGGTGGCTCACGCCTGTAATCCCAGCACTTTGGGAGGCTGAGGTGGGTGGATCATCATAGCTCAGGAGTTCGAGACCAGCCTGGCCAACATGATGAAACCCCATCTCTACTAAAAATACAAAAATTTAGCAGGACATGGTGGCGGGCACCTGTAATCTCAGCTACTCAGGAGGCTGAGGCAGGAGAATCGCTCGAACCCAGGAGTTGGAGGTTGCAGTGAGCCGAGATCGTGCCACTGCACTCCAGCCTGGGCAACAGAGTGAGACTCTGTCTCAAAAAAAAAGAAAGAAAAAGAAAAAAAAAAAAAAGAAGGCAGCATGGTGAGCCAGTGCGGTGGCTCATTACTATAACCCCAGCGCTTTGGGAGACTGAGGCGGGAGGATTGCTTTAACCCAGAAGTTCAAGACCAGTCTGGGGAACATAGTGAGACACACACCTCTATTAAAAAAAAAAAAAAAATAGAAGAAAGCAGCATGGTTGGAAGGGAGAGAGTGAGGGGCAGGACGGGGCAAGGGAACCACAGATTTGCCCTTGAGAAAAGTCACTCTGGCTTCAGAGTGGAGAACAGGTTGTTGCAGGCTTAGATGGAATACTGGGAATTAATTTAGGAGAAAGGTGACAGCAGCTTAGAGTAGGATGAGGGGAAATGGAAAGAAACGGACAGATTTGAGAGCCACTTAGCAGGTTAAGCAATAGAATTTGGAGATGCATTAGATGGGGAAGGGAATAAATGAAAGAAAGGGAAGGGAAAAGGGTGAGTCCTGGGTTTCTGGCCTGCATGGAGTGCCATTCACCGAGACAGAGGAAAGAAGAAAACGTGCTTGGAGGTGGTATGGAGAGGACTTGGAATTTGGGTGGGGTCCCACTGGGCTTCCAATGTCTTGGAGTCCTCCAGGAGGTGGTGCCATCCAGAAAGATGGGTCTAGAGCTCACGGGGGAGGGCTGGGTGGGCCCCAGAGTGTTTGGGAGGTGGACGGAGCCTCTTCTCCCTGCCGCAGATCCCTATGTCTGTCCCGGAAATCAGCTCCTCCCAGCATCCTGTCAAAACCGGCCTATCAGATGCCTTCATGATTCTCAATCCATCCCCGGATGTGCCAGGTGAGTCTTCAGGGACCCCACAGAGGCCTTGATGGGGGTAGGACTCCATTCAGACTGAACCTGAGCTGCTGGGGGGATGGCAGTGGCAGGGAGTAGACAAGGGGGAGAGAGTTGAGAGGGAAACCAGGCAGGAAAGGAGGCCCAGTGACTTCCAGCTTTTCTTTGTTATAGCAGAGGGACCATCTTCTCCAGCAAAATCTCCAATGGGAGGCACTGCTCTGGTTGTTGAGGTGAAAGGGAGCCACAGCCCTTCCACTCAGCCCCTGTTCCATGTAGAAAACCTCCAAAGATGCCCTAGTAAGGGGTTTGAGTCCTCCCGGAATACAACCATTGTGGCCTTCCCACTCCAGGTGATAAAGGGAGCATCATAGGATGCCAGGAGACAGGAATCCAGCCTCGGCCATGCTGTTACCTCCCTGTCCTTCAGCAAACCACATCATCTCTCTAGCCTCAGTTGCCTCATCTACAAAATGGGGGAGTAGCTGAAGGAGTACGTCTCCCTCCCAGGCCCTCCTCCAGTGCTGACGTTTTAGGAGGTCATAGCTCTTTCTCCCCTGCTCCCGACCCCCATTGCGTGCTCACGAGGGTCTTGGATTTGTACTCCTGGGGAGGCGGCAGGCATCCCATCCACTGCTGCTTCTTCTAGACTCTTGGCTCAGAGACTTTTTAACCTGACCTCTTCTGCTGAGCCATATGCACAAGTTCTGCCATGTAGGACCCCGGGAGGTCTGCCCTTCCCACCCCACCTGGGCTTTGATGGGGCCTGGGGGCATTCTCAACTCCACTCTCGCCATGCCAGGCTGGATGGAAGGACACACTTGGGAGCCACCAAGTCACCTTCCTGTAGAAGGGCAAGGTACCGCCGTTCTGTGAAATCAGGGCTTCCCAGGGGAGGCATCATTGCCTGTTTCTGTTCAGTTCCATCAGTACACGTGTTCTGAGTTCCTGCTTACACACTGGGCCACTATGTTCCAGGCACTGTTGAGATACAGTGAAGAGGAAGGGCATCTGCCCTTGAGGCATTCAGTATCTGAGCACAGCCTTTTTTTTTTTTTTTTTTTAAACAAAGTCTTGCTCTGTCATTCAGGATGAATGCAGTAGTGCAATTTCAACTCACTGCAGCCTCCACCTCCCAGGTTCAAGTGATCCTCCCACCTCAGCCTCCCGAATAGCTGGGACCACAGGCACATGCCACCATGCCTGGCTAATTTTGTTATTTTTTGTAGAGACAGGGTCTTGCTATGTTTCCCAGGCTTGTCTCAAACTCCTGAACTCACACGATCCTCCCATCTTGGCCTTCCAAAGTGCTGGGATTACAGACGTGAGCCCCCATGCCCAGCCCCAAGCCTCTGTCTTTAACAGAAATTTAAGGGTTGGGGAAAAATGGGGCCTTTAATCTATTTTTTTTTTTTTAATCTGAAGGAAAGGACCAGGGCTTAGTTAAAAGGCCTTACCCAGTACCTTCTATATGCAAAGTTCAGTGGAGTGTTAGGGGCTCAGCTCTGGAACTGGAAGCCTGAGCTGGAGTCCACACTTTCCACAAGCATCTGACCTCTGGTGAGTCACTCAACATCTCTGCGTTTATTTCTTTATCTGTAAAATAGGGATAAGAGTGATACTTTGCCCCTACAGCTGCTGCAAACACGCAGGCGATAGTGTATGTAAAGTGTTGGGCCCAATGTCTGGCACATCAGGTCTGTGAGTCCTGTGTAAGAATATCTTACTACGGTAGACTTTATAACTCAGCATTTTATAATCCAGCAGGACACCTGGTTCTGTAGCGAACAGTGCAGGAGTAGGAACAAGCAGTGTCCTCATGCTGGTGTCGCAGGTCAGATGCCGCCACAGCACTTTCATACTTTCATGTAGCTTTTGTGACTAGGGACAAAAAGTCACATGCTATAGTGGCGCAGAGTTTCCCCACCTTTACTCGTTTGCACATCCCTCTTTGAGATTTTTGCCATTTCCATGAATTACTATTCTTTTTTTTTTTTTTTTTGAGACGGAGTCTCGCTCTGTTGCCCAGGCTGGAGTGCAGTGGCACGATCTTGGCTCACTGCAACCTTTGCCTCCCGGGTTCAAGCAATTCTCCTGCCTCAGCCTCCTGGGTAGCTGGGATTACGGGTGCCTGCCACCACGCCTGGCTAATTTTTGTATTTTTAGTAAAGACGGGGTTTCACCATGTTGTCCAGGCTGGTCTTGAACTCCTGACCTCAGGTGATCTGCCTGCCTCGGTCTCCCAAAGTGCTGGGATTACAGGAGTCAGCCACCGCGCCCAGCCATGAATTACTATTCATTACTATTATTATTATTAGAGACAGGGTCTCAGGCTGGAGCGCAGTGTCTCCATCATAGTAGCTCATTGTGGCCTCAAACACTCGGGCTCAAGCCATCTTCCCACCTCAGCCTCCCAAGAAGCTTGGGGCCACAGGCACATGCCACCATGCCCAGCTAATTTTTAAAAATTTTTTTGGAGAGATGGACAGGGTTTTCCTATGTTGCCTGGGGTGGTCTCAAACTCCTGGGCTCAACTTAACCTCCCCCGCAAGCCTCCCAATACCCATTGTGCTGGGATTACTGGCCTGGGTCACTGTGCCCAGCCTATTTACTAATACACGTCTTTTTTTTTTTTTTTTTTTTGAGATGGAGTCTCACTCTGTCGCCCAGGCTGGAGTGCAGTGGCGCGATCTCGGCTCACTGCAAGCTCCGCCTTCCGGGTTCACGCCATTCTCCTGCCTCAGCCTCCCGAGTAGCTGGGACTACAGGCACTTGCCACCACGCCCAGCTAATTTTTGTATTTTTAGTAAAGATGGGGTTTCACCATGTTAGCCAGGATGGTCTCGATCTCCTGACCTTGTGATCCACCCTCCTCGGCCTCCCAAAGTACTAATGCATTTCTTTATCTTCATTTATAAAATTATATTTTTTCATGAATAAATGTATCTGGTCTAAAATGCAAAAGATATAAAAGAATGTACAGAGATTAGGTTTTTCACCTGCCCCTGAACCCTGTCTCTCAGTTCCCCATCCCTCAGTTCTCCTCCCTGGAGGCAAAGGGAGGGGAAACCAGGGTTCTGGGTTATCTCCAGAGCTGCAAGCCTTCAGGTGAGTGAGTGAGAGTGTGTGTGTGGGTGTGTGTGTGTGTGTGTGTGTGTGTGTATTTGATAGCATACGATGTCTGTGGTTCTGCACTTGAACAGAGTACATCCTGCCCACCGTTCTGTCTCAGCACACAGTGAGCTGCCTCATTCTTCTCTTTAACGGCTGCCTGATAGTCCATCCCATGGATGGACCTTAATTTAACCTGTCCCCTGGGGGTAGACTTTTCAGTTGTTTTAAATCTTGGGCTATAACAAATAATACAGTAGGTACTTTCATGCCCCTGTGTGAGTATTTCCGTACGCTACATTCTCAGTAGTCCAATCATTGGGTCAAAGGGCAGGGGCATTTACAATTTTGATAGCTGTGGCCAAAGTAGGTTCCACGGAGACTCCGGCACTTCACCCTCCTCATAGGTGGGCATGCCTGTCACCTACTCTTTCACTTGCCGTGTGTCCCAAGGCAAGGTCTGGGCTGTGGCTGTCACCATCTAATGAGTTGCCTCGAGCCCCCTCAAGGGCTGTGGTGAGGATTAGCTGAGATATCCATGCACAGAGCACCAAGCACTGTGCCTGGCTTGGGCGGGGTGCCCAGTAAAGGCTGGTTAGCACCCACCAAGCATCTCGCCCCAGTCCACACCTTCATCTGGGCAGATCTGTGGGTGGGGTGGGTGGCACTCAAGGGTCAAGGGGCTGGTGAATGGGGCCTGGTTAATTCCCAGCAGGCCAGGAGTTCTTCCCCCTCTTCAGAAATTCACCAGCTTCTTTTTCCTCCACCTTCTTGCAACCTCCCTTTCTATTCTTTCTTCCCAATATCTGCCTGCTCGCAGCATTCCCAGCTGGTAAGCAGGCATAGACTTGCTCCCCGAAGCATACCACCTCTCAGTAGGGCCAGCCACTAGACACCCTTCCCACATAACACTGCATGATATTGAGGGAGATGGCAGAGGGCAGGGCATCAGAGTGGAGGGGCATCTGATTTGCATATGCTACTAGAAAGGAGTTTTGTGGTCAAGTTTTTGCTGCTTCTACTTGGGACTAATTCAGCTCTCAGCATAACTAGGGTGGTCCCGGCTTATGGTTCTGGGAGCAAATGGCTCTGGTGGCTTGAGGGCAAAGCGCCCACTGCTAAGCGGCAAATAAGGAATCTCTCCTCCCTGGTCGGCATTTGGGTGGGTTATAGCCTTGATCCATGGGCCAGTTGGCTGGTGCCTGTACCTCAGGCCTAGCCTGCCACAGAAGTGTGGGGCTTGCACCTCACCCTCCCTTCCCTTCTTCTCCGTCTCCCTTTTTAGGGCCCCGTGCCCTCTGTCTCCTTTCTTCCACAAAACTGTCCTAGATGCTGTGACTCACTGCCACCCATACCACATGGCTCCTCATGAGGCCTTTGTGCCGCAGTGGCCTAGACTTGGATATAAAGCCGGGCAGGGTGTCTGTCAGACAGCAGGCACCTACTCGATACATGATACATGTGAATATCCCTCTCTCCTTCCCTTTCTCAAACGGCCTTGAACTCTTCTGCGCGTTTCTGATATTTCAGTGCCTCTGTTATGTTGCTGCTACACGAGGAACTGTTTTTTAGCTAGTAGAGCTGTTTTCCTGTCTTTGCTATATGTGTATGGAGCAGTCTTTGAAACTGCACACAAGCGGCGACAGCAGAAAACTCTTCCTTCAGCTCCAACGTGTGGCTTCCCTTGCTCCATGCCATGGGGCCCTGTGGATATCACCCTATCCTTTAAGGCCCAGTTCCAACCCTAGATATTAGATCCTGGGCTGATAGTCAGTGCACCCCACTACAGTTGTATCAGTTGTCAAAATACCGAAATACTTGCATTCTTGTTGGCAAATTGCTGCTGATTTGAGCCCCCTCGTACCTCCCACGACCCCTCCTGCCCTCCCCTTAGCCCCCTGTGCTCCCAGTCTTCTATCAAGTGTTACAGCATGGGCTCCAGGACCCGGCTCCATGGCTGCAGGCAGCATCTGCTCTGGCTGGTTGGTAAACGCCTGTGTTGAGCCAGTTGTTAAATCGTCTTGGTATCACCTGGTTGCATTAGTTAGCTACAGCTGTGTAACAAATTGCTCCAGAATTAGTGGCTTAAAACTACAACATACTATCTCAGAGTTTTTGTGGATCAGGAAGCAAAGCACGATTCAGCCAGCACCTCTTGTTCAAGGTCTTTCACAGGCTGCGATTGAAGTGTTAGCCAGCAGCCAGGCGCGGTGGCTCACGCCTGTAATCTCAGTTCTTTGGGAGGCCAAGGCAGGGGATCTCCTGAGGTCAGGAGTTTGAGACCAGCCTGGCCAACATGGCGAAACCCCATCTTTACTAAAAATACAAAAGTTAGCTGGGTGTGGTGATGGGCACCTATAATCCCAGCTACTTGGGAGGCTGAGGCAGGAGAATCGCCTGAACCTGAGGGGCAGAGCTTGCAGTGAGCTGAGATCGCACCACCTCACTCCTCACACCACTCACTCACCATTTCACTGGGTGAAAGAGTGAAACTGTCTCAAAAAAAAAAAAAAAGTGTTAGCCAGGGTCACAGTTACCCCCGTGATGGGGTGGCAGGTAGGGAGGGTTGGGACCTGCTTCAGAGCTTTCATGTGGTTTGGCAGGATTCAGGATTCAAGATTCAGGATTCAGAATTCAGGATTCAGTTCCCCAAGGAGGCCTTCTTTGGCTCCTTGCCTGGTAAACTTCCCCATGATGTGGCAGCTGGCTTCCATCAGAGCAGGCAAGCGAGACAAAAGCAGAGGGCGAGGAAGACGCAAACCAGGGTCTTTTTATAGCTTAATTTTAGATGTAACATCCTATCTTTTTTGCCACATTCCGCTGGCTAGAACCAAGTCACAGATCCAGTCTACACTCAGGGACTGGATTGCACCTGGGTGTGCATACCAGGCAGCCACCATGGAGGCTCTCTACAGGCTGTGTTAGCGTCTGCCTACCACACTGATTATAATCCTCTTTCCCAGGCACCAAGCTGGACAGTGTCTTGGATCTTCCCCTAAACATTGTAAGTTTGTACATTTGTCCCTTTCTAAATGAGGACACAAGTGTTCAGAGAGGTAGAGTGACTTATCCATGGTCACACAGCTATGAAAGGAAGAATTCAAGTCCAGATCTTCTCCATTTAAATCCTGGAGTCCACCACTGAGCCTTTCTTAGACTGACCCACCCCCATTCCACCCAGAGGAATCTTTTCCTCCTCAGCTCTGCCAAACACCCACAGCCCTGTGTGCAAACTCCCCAGGCTGCTTCTTGGGACTGTTCTTGGTGTCTGTGCCTTATTTCTTTCCCTATCCCATATCCCGTGTACATTACTGAGCCCACTGTCGGGGCAGGGATGTGTCTGTTTCATCTGTGCCTCCCTCACAGGGCTTCTTCCAGGCAGTCTCAGGAAAGGTGTGCCTGATCAAGCTGTGGAATGAGGGTGAATTAGAGAGGGTCAGATCCCTGGTAGCATCTGCCTCTGAGGCGCCTCTGTGACTCTGGAATGAGAAGCTCCTTTAGAGCAAACCAGAGAGATGAGGGGTGAAGGGGGCGGGGAAGCACAGCCCACCTGAAATAGCAGGGAGGCTATGTCTGCTCTGCAGGATCAGGAGGAAATCTCAGTGGTGGGAGCGGTTGGAGTCTGACTCCAGGGGCTGTGCGCTGAGGTGTTGGGTCTACCTGCTAGGTGAAAGCCAGCACCTGACCCCCAGACACTGCCAGCAGCTCCCGGCCTCGTCCTCCTTCCCTCTGTCTCCTGTTCCTCCTTGTCACCGTCAGATCCGATCACATCACTCTCTGACTCCTTGCTGCCCACAGGTCAGGTCAAAATCCTCAGTGTGGCATTCAAGGCCGGGCACAGCTGGGTGCAGTCAACCATGCAGGCACATTTCCAAACCCTCCCTCTGCTCACCGCCCTCTGCCTGGGCAGCTCTGCTCTGTGTCCCCTGGGTTCCCTGAACATGCTAAGGGCTGTCCACATCGCTATGACACAGTCCCCTTGTATAAAACGCCTCTTACTCCAATCTTTTTTACTGCTTGGCACTATCCTCCCTCTGCAGCGGCCAGGTCAGATGCTGTGCAAGTAACCGCTCCGCCATGCGGTGGAATTCACGGCTCTCTCTTCTTTCCCCCGGCACTTCGCTGATACTTTTTTTTTCTTCTTTTCTTTCTGGTGGTGGCGACAACAAATGCTGATACTCTTAACATAGAACTTATCATCCTCCCCAACTAGGTGTGAATTCCTTGGGGGCTCTCTATGGCCCCCAGCACTGAGCCCAGTGGGCAGGTACTAACATTTTTAGAAAATGAGTAACTACAAGAATGTGGACCTAGTTGCTGGGGTTAGGGCACCGCTGAAGGGAATGGACATAGCATAGACCTTGTCCTCTGCTCTGTTGTGACTCTAGGTGAGAACAGGGGCCTGACACCACTTGAGTTTGGGAGTTGAGTGTTTTGGAAATTGCATCCCTTTTTGTCAGAGGTTTTTAGCTTACGGGAACAGGCATAAAATTCAGGAAGTCTGGGAATCTTAAAATTGTATATGGATTTTTTTTTTTTTTTGAGATGGAGTTTCACTCTTGTTGCCCAGGCTGGAGTGCAATGGCGCAATCTTGGCTCACTGCAACCTCTACCTCCTGGGTTCAAGCAATTCTCCTGCCTCAGCCTCCGGAGTAGCTGCGATTATAGGTGCCCGCCACCATGCCTGACTAATTTTTGTATTTTTTAGCAGAGACGGGGTTTCACCATGTTGGCCAGGCTGGTCCTGAACTCCTGACCTCAGGTGATCCGCCCGCCTTGGCCTCCCAAAGTGCCAGGATTACAGGCGTGAGCCGTTGCACCTGGCCTTTTTTTTTTTTTTTATAGACAGGGCCTCGCTGTCACTCAGGCCGAAGTGCAGTAGCACAATCATAGCTCACTGCAGCCTCAACTTTCTGGGCTTAAGCGATCCTCCTGCCTCAGCCTCCTGAGTAGCTGAGACTATAGGTGTGCACCACCATGCCCAGCTTATTTACTTATCTATTTATTTATTTATTTATTATTTGTAAAGACAAATAATAAAATAGGGTGGTATTGAATTCTTAGGCTCAAGCCATCCTCCGGCTTTGGCCTCCCAAAGTGCTGGGATTGCAGACGTGAGCCACCGTGCAAGGCCTGCATGTGGAGTATTGAAATGCAAGCGGAACATGTTCACATCCATGCGTTTTTCTGGGACAGTATCCATGGCCCTCATTGGGGTTTAAAATGGGCCACAGCCTCTGCTCCTGGGGAGGAATGGCTTTTATGTGGCTAAGGGGTCAGATGACTTTGGGTCTCACATTCAATTTGGCAAGCAGGGAATTTGTTTGGATTAGGTTGAGCTGCAGGTAATAGTAAACCCCAAATGATCATGGCTTAAAGGAAACAGAAGTTCAGGAAGAGCCATCTGGTCTGCAGACCCTATGCTCACCATGGACAATCCTACTGACCAAGCCCACCTGATCATACAGAATGGGTGGTGTCACTGTCCTTGTGCCCAGGTTTGACTCCTCCCTGCCTGGGGCAATGTGAAGAAGGGATTTTGATTCCTCACTATTTAGGAATCCCCAGCCACTGAACCCTGTCTGGGGAAAACTCTCCTCCCCCAGGTTCTAAACACTTTCCTCCCCACCCCTGCTAGGCAAGGGGATGGGAGGTGCGATGGGGAGGACTCTTCACAGCCTCACTCCTGGGGGAGAGGGTAGAAGAGGCGAAAACCACAAGAGTTCTTACCAGTACTTCCTCATATAAACTCTTCCGCAGGCTTTTCAGCAGAGTCTGCAAAGCATCTTTGGTGAAAAGAAAAGTCATGTGCAATTAGCAGCATCTGTTTGCAGAGGCACTCAAAACACACAGGACAGTGTATCCGCTATGTGGCTGGGGAGACTGCCGGAAGTCAATATTATTTCCTCTGTTCATTTGCTTAAGAAACTCTTTATTTCACGGTTAGTATAAAAGCAACTTTAGCATTGCCAACATCGAAACTGACAGGGATTCTGAATTAGTGGGATCAGTTAGTGAGGATTTTCTTACAAAGAGCTCCAGAATGTAGCCTGCTTCTTGGCTGGCCCCGAACGGCCTTGGACGGCCCCAACATGCTGGTCCTCCTCCTTTACCGGAACTTTCCTGTCCTTTCCCAGGCAGACTTGAGTCCAGATATATGTCAGGGCCTGAGCTGTGTGTGCCTTCCTGCCAGGCTGCAGGTAAGGGAGGGGTGGGTCCCAGAGCTGGCTACAGAAGGGATCTAGGGGCAGCCACGTGAGGAAGTGGGGGCAGGGAGAAGCTGAGGATCTGGCTGATTTTGCCTTTTCTGATAAAGGATCCTTTAAAGTGCCCTTCGCTGGAAGTTTTTAATCCATCTGGGGGCCCATCCTTCCCTCTTTTCCCTTCTCACTTCTGTTTTTCCCACTACTCTGCTCCCCGAGTCATTTCTGGCCTCTTCTTTCTCTGCCTTTTTCTGCTTTGCTTCAATGCTGAGAGACCCCCCCTACTTCTACCCCTGGGATGAAAGCTCCGTGGGGCAGGGTCCCCTGCTGGGGCTGTACTCATGATTATTGAATGAATAATCACATGAGCCAAGGAACAAAAGAATGCATGAATGAAGACTTTTTCCCAACCCAACCTCTTAGATTTTTTTATACGGTAACCACCCATTCCAGGTGGGAGTTTGTGGTTCGACCTGTCATCTCCTAACTTCTTCTGGCCAAGCCAGCAGTCTCCCACGGGCATCTGGCATTGAAACACAAAGGGACATGCAAACCTCTTGCTTGAACCATTAACATTAGTTGTTTGGGGCCAGGCATGGTGGCTACACCTGTAATCCCAGCACTTTGAGAGGCCAAGGTGGGTGGATCATTTGAGGCCAGGAGTTTGAGACCACGCTGGCCAAGACGGTGAAACCCCGTCTCTACTGAAAATACAGAAATCAGCCAGGTGTGGTGGCGGGCACCTGTAATCCCAGCTCCTCAGGAGGCTGAGGCAGGAGAATTGCTTGAACCCGGGAGGTGGAGGCTGCAGTGAGCTCAGATTGTGCCACTGCACTCCAGCCTGGGCGACAGAGCAAGACCCTGTCTCAAAAACAAAAACAAAACAAAACAAAAACAAAAACAAAAAACAACCCCTCCCCCCAAAAAAAACAAAAAACAAAAACATTTCTTGTTTGGGCAGCAGTGTTTGCCAAGTCTGGACCTGAGTATTTCTGAATCTTTGATGCCTGGAAGCAGAGATAAAACAGAATGCCTTAAACTGCCAGAAATGGTGCTCTGGGGCAGCCTGAGTCTTGGTTCCAGAAAGGATCTGTTGGTCATGGAGATGGAAGTCATTGTCTTGGGCAAGCTCCAGTTGTTGGTGAAACAATCCAAAACAAATAACCCAGGCAGGAGGCGTAAGGATTCTTTTATTAAAAAAATAAAAATATCACCAAACCCACACTCGAACAAGTACAAGCTGGCAGTTGAAGTGAGCAAATAGTTTCAATTAGAGATATAGTTCCACCCGCTACTCTCATCCCCCTTTCCGCCACCACTCAGCCTCCCCTACTCCGCTGGAAGGACTGTGTTTTCAGAGGACAGCTGGCGTCTCTGGCTGCACCCATGTTTGGGGCACATCCCCACCTCTGCCCCCTAGCCTGGATGGTGGGGAAACCCATCCCTAGAGCCTGGTGTGAGGTTTCTAGGAGCCTTGCCTTCCCTGGCTGCCACTTGTGTCTCTGTCCTCGAACTCAGTTCCCTTGAAAAGTCCGAGTCTCTATCTGTGCCCCACCCTGAGTCCCTGTGTCCCTCCCATTTCCCCTTCGTTCTGATGAGGGAAAGCTCTGCCCTGCAGCCTTGCAGGTGGAGAAATTCTGAAAGCCAGCTCTCCTCCCGCTTTGGGCTCTAGCTTAGGAGGGGGCATGTCTGGTTTACTGTGGTCTTTCAGGGTTGTCCTTTTGAGAATGGCAGTAATTTGTGGTGGGCTGGGGAGGAAGGGCGTGCTTCCTTTGGGCTGTGGGCTGACGTTATAAGTTGCTGAGGTTTTCATGACTATTTGTAACCTATTCATTCACTCACAGTCATTTCTTAAGGTCCTGTTAAGTGCAAGGCCTGGTGCTAGGGGATGAGGTACAGAGAGAAATTCCATGCAGACTCTGTCTTAGCGGAGCTTGTGGTCTGGTTGTGGGAGTGGCCAGGAGCCAGGAGAGCAGATATTGACCAAGCAATGTAACGGGGGACACTGGACATTGTTCAGGGGGTTGTAGACAGAGCGGGGCCGGGTCGGGGGGCAGTAACTTTGCCTGAGAGTGGGGGAAGTCTTCAAGGAGGGGACATCATTTGAGCTGAGTCTTGAAGTATGAGGCAGTTGAAGCAAGAAAGGTTGACATTGGACTCTAGAACCTATGGCCTCAGGCACCCTGGAAGTCAGGACATGGGAGACCTGGAGTTTCATGTTTATTTTTGATCCCATTGCATTTTGGTGCTGAAGGGGAAGGAGAGATGGCCCCTGGGGGTAGTGAGTGGGGATGGCGTGTGAAAGTCTGCTTCAAACTTTCCATCCTCATCTAGATGTTCCCAGGCCCCCAGGCTCACTCAGAGCCCAGGCCACCTTCTCATAGCCATTGGCATCACTCAGGGACACCTGCAGCACAGGTGGCCTTGTGCCACCTCTGGGCATGTGAATTACAAAAAGGTGCCCATCCTCCAATCTCTGTCAGATCCCACTCGGGCTTGGCAAAGGGTCTTTCTTGTGTCAAAGGGTCACATACGTGTATGCATATGAGTATGTGCTCATGTGCAGGTGTGTGTGTGTCTTGGAGGGCTGGGGTGTGCACATGCGTGTACAGGGCTCTATAGACCCCTCGCCACCTCAGCTTTCCATGGAGGCTTCCCTCCTCTTAGAGCCACAGTGACTCTGCAGACACCTGGCAGTTACTGCCTGATATTTACAAGACTTGCCACGGGGCCTCCTCTCTCAGACTTAGGGTTCTTTAGGAGACAAACACACAATCATTCCATCTTTTGGATTTTGGCTTAATTATATATATACATATATATATTTTTATATATGTATATGTATATTTATATATACGTATATATATTTATAAATATATATATATATTTTTTTTTTAAGACGGAGTCTTTCTCTGTTGCCCAGGCTGGAGTGCAATGGTGCAATCTCAGCTCACTGCAGCCTCTGCCTCCCGGGTTCAAGCGATTCCCCTGCCTCAGCCACCCGGGTAGCTGGGATTACAGGCACGTGCCACCATGCCTGGCTAGTTTTTGTATTTTTATAGAGATGAGGTTTCACCATGTTGGCCAGGCTGGTCTCAAACTCCTGACCTCAGGTGATCCGCCCACCTTGACCTCCCAAAGCGCTGGGATCACAGGCATGAGCCACCGTGCCCATAATTTTTAAATAAATTTTATTTTTAAATAAACAATTGGGCTCGGTAAATTGTAAAGGGATGTGGCCTGATGTAGTGGCTCGCGCCTATAACCCCAGCACTTTGGGAATTGGAGGCGGGAGGATCGCTTGAGGCCAGGAGTTTGGGACCAGCCTGGGCAACATAGGGAGACCCTGTCTCTACCAAAGAATAAAAAAAATTACCAGGGCATGTGCCTTTGGTGGGGGAGGCGGAGCTGGGGGCAGGGACTGAAGTGGGAGAATCACTTGAGCCCACGAAGCCAAGGCTGCAGTGAGCTATGATTGCGCCACTGCACTCCAGCCTGGCAACAGAGTGAGACCCTGTCTCAAACAAAACAAAACAAAACAAAATAAAACAAAAAAGAAAGAAATGTAAATGTTTCCCTCTGACTCTTTTAGAAACACAAATCAGGAAGCTCTCAGCAGGGGTGTGCTGGAGATCATGTATGCAGCTGGGTGAGAGGCAACTGAACACGTCTCTTCCTAACTCCACGTTCAGTAACTTTTTTGAAAGGGTAGCTGGAAGTCAGCCACTGTGGGAGTATTTACACCACAGAAATTGGCAGCAACTGCAAGTCAGGACTCCTCTGCCCCTACCTGCACCCCAGCACCCAGGCAGTTGTTAAATATTTATCTGCACTCACAACTTTGGTGACTTTCTGGAGCCACAGTGGCTTCCAGCCCTGAGGTTTTTTAAAAGTCTAGCCTCTGATTTTAAAACAAAGACTGTGTGGCTTTGGGCAAATAACGCCCCCTCTCCGATCTCACTTTTCTCCTTTGTAAAGTGGGGAGAGCAGCGATGTCTGTCTGTGCACCTCAGAAAGTTGTAAGGGCAAATGAGATGGTGCAGCTCCAGGGAACCTGCAAGGCTGCGAGCTCACACAGTGCTCTGCACTCCGCACAGCCCCTGCACAGAGCAGGTGTCTGCACCTACATGCTGAAGGAGTCAACAAATGTGCTGCATGGTGGCGCTGTGCTCTTGTAGTTTTCTCGTTTAAGTAGATGTTTTCCATCTACTTAATGGCTAGGCTTGGTAAATTGTAAAGAGATGTGGGCTGTGTGGTGGCTCATGCCTAGAATCTCAGCACTTTGGGAGGCTGAGGCAGGCAGACTGCTTGAGCCCAGGAGCTGGAGACCAGCCTGTGTAGTACAGGGAGACCCATCTCTACTAAAAATACAAAAATTAGCCAGGCATGTTGGGGTGTGCCTGTAATACCAGCTACTTGGGAGACTGAGGCAGGATTACCGGGCCTGGGAGGTCAAGGCTGCAGTGAGCTGTGATTGCGCCATTGCACTCCAGCCTGGGTGACAGAGCGAGACCCTGTCTCTAAATAAATGAAAAAGTAAAGTGTTATACAAAGTTGTATCCGTCTATGGGTTAATCTCTCTGAACTCAGTTTCCCCACTTACGAATGAATGGCAAGACAACTTGATTTTTTTTTTTTTGAGATAGAGTCTCACTCTGTTGCCCAGGCTGGAGTGCAGTGGTGCAATCTCGGCTCACTGCAGCCTCCACCTCCCAGGTTCAAGCAATTCTCCCGCCTCAGCCTCCCAAGTAGCTGGGATTACAGTTGCTCACCACCATGCCCAGCTAACTTTTTTAAATTTTTAGTAGAGACGGGGTTTTACCATGTTGGCCAGACTGGTTGCAAACTCCTGACCTCAGGTGATCCACCTGCCTCGGCCTCCCAAAATGCTGAGATTACAGGTGTCCAGTCAACTTGACTTCTTAACTCCCTTGCTCTCTCAATCTGATATGCCTGAGTCTCTGCAGCTGTAGCTCATCTCCTCTCTCATAAAGCCCACACCTGTACAGTGCTCGCCTTAGGGACCACCTGGACTTCTCGTCCCACCCTCTCTGTCCAGCTGCTTTCCTGAGGAGCAGCAAGTTCCCTGATCTGCCTGGGATGGATGGAAGGGAGGGAGACGTGGGAGGAGGCCTGGATCTCATTCTAAACCATCCGGCTCCAGTGCAGGAGTTGGGTGAAGGAAGGAGCTGCAGGGCTGGAGCTGTCATCCTCCTGGTAGGAAAGGAAGACCAAGGCTAAAGTCCTCTCCACCGCCTCTCCCCATGGGAGTCAGTGGGTGTGTGTTGCAGGGAGACGGATTCCAAGATAAGTACTCTTTGAGCAGCCCTCAGAGGGGGCGTGGGACATTCACCTCAGTCTCCAGGGTCCCCAGCCCATTCACCACCTGAGCACTGCCGTCCGCCACTGCTCCCATGACCTCCTTCTCCAATGGGGGCAAACGCAAGAAAGAGTAACCAGGAAGAAACACGGGGAAGCCAGGGTGGGGGCAGTGGCATCCACACAGCAGGAGCAGCAGGCAGCCTGGACTGTGGGGGCAGCAGAAGAGAAGAGAGGGCTGCAGGATGACGGGTGGGAACGGGGGGTCTGGATTGCCAGCACAGTACCGCCGTCAGGCCGCCTCTGTGGGCCTCCTCTCTCTCCACAGCAGCGGGGAACTGGGGGACCCATCAGAGACTTACTGACAAGAAATATGCTGTCCTAGAGAGAGAGACAGAGGGAGAAAGAGTAAGGACAGGAAAGAGAAAGCAATGCGTGCCATCCTTCCTCCTCATGTTCAAGTTTATAAACATTGCTTAAGGTGGACTTTGAGGGGTTAGAAGAGGCTGAAAATGCCCTAGAGTCTCAGCCATGAGAAGAACAGCAAAAAAGCAGTTGGGCAGAGAGAAAAGGGGCTCACGTGCTTCGAGGGCTCCTGGGGTCCTTGTGCGTTATGCACAGAGTGTCTCCCTTAATTCTCAGGACAACACCATTCGCATGGCATCACCAGCCCCATGTGTGGATGCGGCTCACTGAGTCCCTCGTCCAAGGTCACACAGGCAGTAAGGGCAGAGCCTGTCTGCCCAGCTGCGGCAACCCTAAGCCTCCTCTCCCTGTGTGGTCACCCTCCAGGGGCCGAGCTTCTTTTCCTCCATGCTCTCATCAGTGCCCCCATCTGCTTTCCCCTTTCCACTCGGCCTGGAGCAGCATCTGGCCCGTGGGTAGCAGGTGCACCCTCCTAGTGGCATGGGAGTGGGGGACACCAGCATTTCAGACATAGACCTCAGGGCTGCAGATGCTGCTCAGCTCCAGGGGATCTTTACTGACACCAATGCCAGAGCAGTCTTCTTTTCACTGCATGGAATGACATTCCAAGGTCTTGAATGTTTCAGGGGCTGAGGTGTCCTGCAGCAGGGCAGTGTGTTGGGAAGAGAGCATGCTTTGGTGCCAGACCCATGGGGGCGCAGTCCTGGGTTAAGTAGGAGGGACTAATTCCAACGTTAAGGATAAATAAATAATGAGATACAGGCCAGGCATGGTGGCTCACACCTGTAATCCCAGCATTTTGGGAGTCTGAGGCAGGCGTATCACCTGAGGTCAGGAGTTTGGGACCAGCCTGGCCAATATGGTGAAACCCCCTCTCTACCAAAAATACAAAATATTAGCCAGGTGTGGTGGTGGGCACCTGTAATCCCAGCTACTCGGGAGGCTGAGGCAGAAGAATTGCTTGAACCTGGGAGGCGGAGGTTGCAGTGAGCCGAGATCATCCCACTGCACTCCAGCCTGGGTGACAGAGCGAGACTCAGTCTCAATAAGTAAATAAATAATGAGATACTATGTGAACCATGGACAAAGCTCCTCTAGATTCCTTACATAGGAGGGGATGTGGGGGCGGGGCACACAGCAGCGGCAAGGGACGCCCACCCCTTTGTGGATGCCCCTACTCAGCTCTTCTGCCACCTTGGGAAATTTTCCTCCAAACCACCTTCAGCTAAGCGAAAAACGTATGTCCCCACCTACTTCTAGTGACGAAAACCCAATTCAAACTCGCTTAAATGGAAAAGGGGGTGCACGGAGGATACTGAAGTAGCCCAAAGAACCAAAAGAAGAGCTGAACAGCGGGGCAGGTCCTGGAACCCCAGGGCCCAGAACACACCAGCACTTCCTGTTTCTCTCCACAAGGTGGCTTCATTCTCTGCCTTTCCCCATGAGCCCGGTACTGTGGCCATTCACAGGCTCTTTACCAGAGAGCCTCATTACCAGCTTCATTACCAGAAAGCAAAAGGCCT
Organism: Pongo abelii; assembly: GCF_028885655.2. Classification (NCBI taxonomy): domain Eukaryota; kingdom Metazoa; phylum Chordata; class Mammalia; order Primates; family Hominidae; genus Pongo; species Pongo abelii. Next base: position 69,373,417 of record NC_072004.2, on the reverse strand, counting down.
CTTGGTTACAGTTGAAAAGTCCCAGGGAAGGTCTCTGATTGGTCCAGCTCACAGCCGATACCCAGGCCTGGACCAATCAACAGCGTGGCCAGAGAGGCAGGATCATGGAAGAAGATGGCAGCTGTGGTTCAGTCCACCTGTAGGAGTGGGCCAGGCACAGTACCCCAAGGGGAACGCTGCTGTTTCCAGAAGACGAAAGGGTGTTGGGCGGACCAAACACTGAGTGGCTCTTTCCTCTTGTGGGATAACTCATTCTCAAAGCTCAACTCCTGGCTGTCTGCTTCTTATTCTTTTTTCTTTCTTTTCTTTCCTTCTTTCTTTCTTTCTTTCTATTCTTTTTTCTTTTTCCCTTTCTTCCTTTTCTCTTTCTTTCTTTTTTTCTCTCTCTCTCCCTCTCTTTCTTTTTTTTTTTTTTTTTTCAGAGTCTTGCTCTTGTCACCCAGGCTGGAGTGCAGTGGCACAATCTCAGCTGACTGCAACCTCTGCCTCCCGGGTTCAAGCGATTCTCCTGCCTCAGCCTCTCAAGTAGCTGGGATTACAGGCGTGTGCCACCACACCCAGCTAATTTTTGTATTTTTAGTAGAGACGGGGTTTCTACTAAAAACCCTGTTGGCCAGGCTGGTCTCGAACTCCTGACCTCAAGTAATCCACCTGCCTCGGCCTCCCAAAGTGCTGGGATTACAGGCGTGAGCAACCACGCCTGGCCGGGCTGCCTGCCTTTCAAAATTGAAGAAAACCAACCCCAAGTCATGGTTCCTGGGTGGGTATCGTGGCCTAGAGAGAAGTATCAGAGCACCTCAGATTGTCATTTTAAAAAAGAAGCCTTTCATCTACAGTTCCAGCTTTTTCCTCCCAAGGGTGTTGTGGCAGGTGTTTCTGTCTTTCCACTCCACAGACAAGAAACTGAGGTCCAAATGACTTGCCTGAGGTTATCCAGCAAGTCGTGAGCAGAAGTAGAACGAACTTGGATCTCCTGACTCTGAGGTCCTGTGAGAAGTTTCTGCAGGGACCAAAGTAGGACTTGAGCCTGGCTCCAAGCCCTGAGCCTTGCTGGGGCATTTGTCCAGGAGGGGTGAGGTGGATGGTGGACAGCAACATGCAAAAGTCAGCCTGTCCATCTGCAGACATTCACAGAGCACTCGGCGAGGTTCAGGACCAGATGATCATGGTCTCACACATCCCCAGCCTCCAAATAGACCCTCATGTCCACACAGTGTGGTGAGTGCAGTGGGAGGGGGGCACCTGGCCTGAGCCGGGCAGAGGAGGGAGCTGGCCAAGGAAGGCTGCTCAGGGGAAGTGGCCCTTGAGCTAGATCTGCAAGGATGAGCTAGACAGGAAGAAGGGGTGGAAGAACATCTTGGATCAGGGGAATAGCAGTTGTGAAGGAGCAGAGGCAAGGAGAAGCAAGCATGGGATCCCATTTGTCCTGCCCCTAAGAGCAGCCAGGTCTCTGCGTTGAGTCACTTAGCCTCACACCACGACACTCTCCTCTCCAGGTCCGCACCTGTCCCTGTCTCCAGCAGCACCAACATCATTGTCCCAGGCTGCTGGGTGCACTTACTGCCTTCAGTGGCAGCAGGCTGACCTGTCAGGCTGTCTGGGAAGAGGCCTCGATGCCCTCTGCGTGTGACATGCTCCTGACAACAGGCTCTGCCTCTGTTTCAGAATCTCGGCGAAGAAGCATCTTTGAATACCACCGCATAGAGCTGGACCCCAGCAAGGTCACCAGCATGTCGGCCGTGGAGTTCACCCCATTGCCAAGTGAGTAGGGGTCATTCCACCATCCCGGAAAGAGCTCTGGAGTCAAACAGACTGGCTTCAGGTCCCAGGCCCATGACTGACTCCTGTTTTGTGCAGCCACCTAACTTTTTGGGGCCTCCATCTCTCTTTTGTAACCCGAGCCTGATGCCACCTCCCTCCCAGAGATAGGGTAAGGGTGAGAACCACCTAGGTGGAGTTGAGCACGTCGGCGGCAGCTCTGACACTGACGGGTCCATTCCAGGCTTGGGATGGGGGTTAGGGCTTGATCTAGGACAGCTATTGTTATTCCCACATAATTGAAACCTGGGAAAGCTGTACCTCTGAGAACGCCTAGACTGAGCCCCCAGAAAAGGTGATCCAGGAACTGGATGGGCCTCAGTTTGTCATTGTATTCTCCTTAGAGGAGGTGATGCCGCGGTCCACAGGCAGGAGGCAATGGAGGGATTTAGCAGGTGGCCTCCATAAACCATGGGACCCTGGCCCTCTGCACCCCACTCACCCATGCTGAAGGCAGCCACCTGCTGTTGTAGAGCCCACAGGATCCGTGGTGGATGCTCTTCGGGATGGGGCTGGGATGGCTGAGACTGCGGGAAGGAGGACAGCATCTTCCTTCTTGTTTTATGAAGGTTTTCATTTCCTCTCCTATCTTGTGGTGCCCCCAGCTTCCTGCTGAAGCCATGGCCTTCTCCCTGCCTCGGTGGCATTTCTTCTTCTTTTTTTTTTTTGAGACAGTCTCACTCTGTTGCCCAGGCTAGAGTGCAATGGTGTGATCTCGGCTCACTGCAATCTCCACCTCCCAGGTTCAAGTGATTCTCCTGCCTCAGCCTCCCAAGTGGCTGGGATTACAGGCACCTGCCACCATGCCCGGCTAATTTTTGTATTTTTAATAGAAATAGGGTTTCACTCTGTCGGCCAGGCTGGTTTTGAACTCCTGACCTCAAGTGATCCACCCACCTCAGCCTTCCAAAGTTCTAGGATTACAGGTGTGAGCCACCACACCTGGTGCTGGGATTTCAGGCGTGAACCACCATGTCCAGTGTTGGAATTACAGGCGTGAGCCACCATGCCCGGTCTTCAGTGGCATTTCTTGCCTCTCTTTACCCCTGCTTCCTCTTCCTTGGAGGTCCTGAGAGCAGGGGGTGGAGAAGGAAGAGGAAGAGAAGGAGGGAGGATCTTCTCAAATGCTAGGCCATGTCTCAAACAGGGCTCAGCAGGTGTCTTTCCCTGGAGAACAGGAAGGACTCAGACACCAGGGGGTCACAGGGCTGGGACACTTTAGAGGTCACAGCCATACCCCAACCCTATCACTCTCCATCGGGGCAGAAGGCTCAGGGCCTGAGAACCGGGGTTCCTCGAGGACTGGTGAGAGCAAACCTCAGGCTCTATGATGTGGATAAAACTGCATTTAGGAGCAAGGATATCCAAGGGCAGGGCTGACTGCCTGGGTGGAAGCAGTGAAATGTTTTGGGAATGCATTTCTGGGACACTGTACATTTAAGGTACTTCTCACCCCTCTGGTGAATTTTGTGAGCATTTAATAGCATTCAGGCCATCTGAAATGTTGATGAGAAATAAAGGTTAGTAAGTGTTAAGAATACCCCAGGAGGATCCCAGGAGTTTCTCTGTGGCCAGTTTGACTGGAGTCTTTTAAGGGGCCTCCAGTCACTGGGAAAGGCAAGGGCAGGGCTCCCACCTGGATGCAGCTGGTGAAGGAGGGGTAATACTATCAAGGCTGTGATTTGAGCCCCTGGGAAGCCAGATAGAGAGAAAACTCTCTGTATCCCCTGGCTTCTCCCTTACCATTTGGGTGTGGGAAGGACTTGTCCAGGTTACTTCAGAGGGGTGAGTGGCTTATCTCCAAGCCATTGTATTCTGTAGCTGATCCCTCCTGGTCCCTCTTCTAGGAGAGACCCTTAAAAAAGTGGCCTGGGGTGGGAGTGAGAGCTGAGGCAGGGGCAGGAGAAACCCACAGTGAGACCTCAAGGCTAAGAGCTCGATCTCTATGTTCAAACAGACCTTTGTTCAAACCCAGACCTCTCACTGTCAGCTCCATGACTCTCTCCAAGCCTCAGTTCCCTCCTCCATAAAATGGGGATAACAAGAGCACTTATATATTGATTCAACATACCATGTGCCAAGCACTGTTCCAGACCCTCTGGATACACAGGGAACAAAACAGCCAGAGTGTGCTCATCCTCCTGCACAGGGCAGCCCCTGCTTCTTTCCTTCCCGTGGCTCTTTCCATCCAGTCTCCCAGGGCCTTCAACACCACGGCAGACAAAAGGACACAGTGCCGCCCACTGCCAGTCCTTCCCAGAGTCACTGAAGGTGGCCACACTGTGCCCACGCAGCCTCTCTCCCACTCACCAAGGGCTGGTTCCCAGCTGCCATCTTGCTGGGGCTCCATGTAATGCACATTGGCTCCTGAGTTAATGGATCACATGAGAACTCACACAGGAAGAAATGCATGCAATGTTGATCAGATGAGTGGTCATTTTTCTGTTGTTAGTTATCACTTCTTGTGGCTATCAAGGTGTTCTGTTCTGTTGCTTATAAGATAAGCCCTTCTGCACACAGTTGTTCTGGGTGAGTGCCTGTCTCTCTTTGCAATCAAATATATGGGCTTTGTGACAGCTACTTGCCGCTCAGAGGTCATCTGGGTCATTAAAGTGAGTAGCACTGGATTGCAAGTGAATAGCTCTTAAATCCAGCCCCCGAGCCTACTGCGCCCCCTGCCCTGCTGCTCCTGTGCCTGGCCTGTGCCAGAAGGGTTCACGCACCCTCCAGCAACCTGGTCCCACTAATCTCTCTGCTCTCTGGCCCTGTCCTGCCCAGGCTGGGCCCCAGCTGTCGCTCCCTCTTCATTCGTACTAATTCCAGCCCCTTCACTCTGCGCAGCCTGGTAGCAGTTCTGGCTGCTGCTGGGACCACGTCTGGGCCGTTCCCCTCTCGGCTCTGCACATGGGACCTTTCTGCCTTGACTTCTTCTCCCCCAGGAGAGCTGTTTTCTCCCCATGGACCGAACATCAGGAGTGGGCAGTGAGTGCCCCCAACAAGCACTGGGGGCAACCAGAGCATCTTTTAAAACAGTAACTTTTATTGTACATATTTCAGGTATACAGCATGATACTATGGGATGCATATAGACAGTGAGATGGTTACCATGATGAAGCAATTAACATATCCATCATCTCACAGTTACCTTAGATTTTTTGTTCTTGTGGCAAGAGCAGCTAAAATCTACTCATTTAGCATGAACTCCACATACAGGACAATTTTATTACCTATAGTCCTCATGTTATACAGTAGATTCTAGCCTTGTTCATCCTACATACCTGCTACTTTGTATCCTCTGACCTTTAAAAAATCCCTTTTAACCCTTTGACTGTGGGATATACACCTGAAAGTATAATGTCTCCGACTAGGTGAGATTCCTTTGTACACTCTTGTGATTTGCCATCATAGACCTCATGACAGTTCTAATTCTGTAGTGATTTTTGATTATCTGTTTAGTGTCTGTCTCCCCATATGAGTCTAAGCCCTAAGAAGGTAGGGACTAGGTCTCACTGCTGAATCCCCAGCACCCAGTTTAGGGCCTGACCTTCTAGTGAGAAGGAAGGAAGCTAGGGAGGGAGGGAGGGAGGGAGCGAGGGAGTGAGGGACAGAAGAAGGAAAAAAGGAAGGGAGGGAGGGAGGGAGGAAGAGACGGTGGGGAGGCTGAGGCAGGAGGATCACTTGAACCCAGGAGTTCGAGGCTATAGTGAGCCATGATCAGGTCATCACACACCAGCCTGGGCAACACAGCGAGACCTCATCCCTTAAAAAAAAAAAAAGTTAGGAATTGGGGCTGGACTAGACCAAGGGAGGTGGCATTAATGACCTTAAAGGTCTCCTCAAAGTCAGGGGCTCCATAGTTCTGTGAATACCAGGAATTCAGAGCTGCACCCTTTGGAGCCCAAGGAGAGGCTCGGTGCTGAGCGGCCACTGCCTTCTCTCTTGCAGCCTGCCTGCAGCATAGGAGCTGTGACGCCTGCATGTCCTCAGACCTGACCTTCAACTGCAGCTGGTGCCATGTCCTCCAGAGGTTTGTGCCCAGGGTTACCCGCTGACTCCCACTGGCCGACCGTGGAGGGGAAGAGGGTGGCATGGCCCCGCTCCTGGTCTCACTGCCCACAGTCAGCCAACATGAGAGTATCTCTGGCCAGTGCCACTCTGACTCTTAGGACAAGAACATGGCCTGGGGGCTTCTGGAAGACCATTTAGGGATTCCAGCTGCTCAGGCTCCCTCCTCACACCCAGGAGGAGAGGGTTCATCCTGGAACAGGGCTTCTCAGAGTGTTCCACAGCTGTGGGCTTTAGACCTTGGGCTCCAGTTAAACACACAGATTCCTGGGACCCATCCCAGACCCTCTGTATCAGGATCTCTGGGAGAGAACCCAGGAAGCTGCATTTTAACATCATGCTTCATCTGCAAACAAGTGTGAGAACTGCCAGTTCAGAGACAAAGTCTGGTCCAAAGACCCATGACCCCAAAACACCACCTCAAGATCTTTCTTGGGCTGCAAGGGATTTTTCTGAAGACCAGGGGTGTGGACTACAGGCATCCATGGAAAGTTGGGAGAGCTAAAAAGCTGTGTTTGCTTGCTTTTAGAAGCTCAGAAAGTTCTGGGTGAGATTCAGTTTCAGTGATAATATTCTTAAATCCATCTCCTCTTCCACTCCTTGTTCTGAAATCATTTCCTCACAGATTAGACTCAGAATTCAAGCTCTGTTCCCTGTCCAAGATAAATAAATGACAGGAGGAGGGGGAAGAAAAAGATTTCCTTGGGGACTAGAGTTCTCATGAGAGTGGGAAGTCCTATGAACTCCAAGGGCTTTTAAGGCAATCTTGAAAATTGCTAAATTATAGTCTCTGAGTTCCTGTGCAGCTGTCATGCTGCTCCTTTCCAATGCTCCTTTCCAGTGCTTTTTTTTTTTTTTTGAGACAGAGTTTTGCTCTTGTTGCCCAGGCTGGAGTACAATGGTGTGATCTCGGCTCACTGCAACCTTTACCTCCTGGGTTCAAGCGATTCTCCTGCCTCAGCCTCCCGAGTAGATGGGATTACAGGCACACACCACCACACACAGCTAATTTTTTTGTATTTTTCTAGTAGAGATGGGGTTTCACCATGTTGGCCAGGCTTGTCTCAAACTCTTGACCTCAGGTAATCCACCTATCTCGGCCTTCCCAAAGGTGTGAGCCACTGCCCCGGCCCCAGTGATTTCCTTTGCCTCCGCACCATGGCCCACTCTGGAGTCTAAGAGTAACATTAATTCCAGGATTCCTTTGGTCCTTTCCAATATCCTGCTGCAAATGTAGAAGTTCTCGCCTTTATAGGCAGCCTGCCTAGCACACAGGACACAGCTCTGGGCCCAGAGGGGATGGGGTGTGCCCATCAGGTCTCCCAGGTGTTCTTCCCACCAGCTGTGCTTTTATTCACTCTCTTGGGGCCTCAGATTGCTTACCCTGTAAAATGGGCTGGGGTCACGTGATTCAGGAAGATGTGGGAACAAACACTGTTATTTAAACTCCTCGAACAGTTTTTGTTTTGTTTTGTTTTGAGACAGGGTCTTGCTCTGTCATCCAGGCTGGGGTGCAGTGGTGCAATCACAGCTCACTGTGGCCTCAACCTCCTGGCTCAAGCAATCCTCCTGCCTCAGTCTCCCCTGTAGTTGAAACCACAGGTGCACACCACCACACCCGGCCATTTTTCTAATATTTTGTAGAGATGGGGTCTCACTTTGTTAGCCAAGCTGGTCTTGAACTCCTGGGTTCAAGTGATCTGCCCTCCTCGGCCTCTCAAAATGCTGAGATTACAGGTGTGAGCCACCGCAACCAGGCTATCAAGAAGCTTTTTTTTTTTTTTTTTGAGACGGAGTCTCGCTCTGTCGCCCAGGCTGGAGTGCAGTGGCGCGATCTCGGTTCACTGCAAGCTCCGCCTCCGGGGTTCTGGCCATTCTCCTGCCTAAGCCTCCGGAGTAGCTGGGACTACAGGCGCCTGCAACCACGCCTGGCTAATTTTTTTTTTTTTTTTTTTTTAGTAGAGATGGGGTTTCACCGTGTTAGCCAGGACGGTCTCGATCTCCTGACCTCGTGATCCGCCCGCCTCGGCCTCCCAAAGTGCTGGGATTACAGGCGTGAGCCACCATGCCCAGCCGCAAGAAACATTTTTACAAAGCATTCAGCATCCTTCGCATGAGACTCACAGAGCCTCAGAAAGAATACGTAGGATAGACCCCAGGTTGGTTCTTCCTGGAGCAGAGCGTTGCAGAGTAGTCTGCAGACTGTGAGGCTCTCCTTATACCTGGAGGGCTTGTAAAATGCAGATTCCTGGGCCCCATCCCACTGAATATGATCCTCTGGGACCAGGATCCCAGGAATCTGATTTTTGAAGTGGTCCCTCTTGTGTACTTTCAAATTTGAGAACCATGGTCTGAGCGATAGAGAGATGGCCTCAGATGAGCCCTGGGATCCTGGGGCTGGCTGCCAACACATGACTCAGCTTTCACAGGCACTGAGCCATGAGAACTGCAAAATGGGTCAGATGACAGCCAAACCCTCCCATCAACACAACCCCCATTTAAAGCATATGCCCAAATTCAGAGACTATGAGTTTAATGAGGGTTGAGCCCTCCTCAACATTAGGAGGTTGGTCAGGCTGGGGGAAGGGCAAGGCCTCTGACTGTGTGCATCTGCAGCGGTTGTGTCAGCAAAGAGGAGCACAGAGAAACTCCACCCGGGGGAGCACGGCTGGTGCGGGCTGAAAACCATCCCATCCCCAGGCGCCCCATGGGCCTGGGCTCACTCCTGCACATTGTCCCTTCTTACAAGCTCTTTGGAGCCTCAGCTGCAACTGAGAGCTGAACCTAGGTCCCTAAAAACCCGGAGGGCAGGGCCAGCTGACATGGTCTCTCTGCCAACAGCTGCAGTCAGTCCCTGCATGGTTCTCTGCTCCCCTCCCCTCCACCCACTTTGCCTTTCACAGCCTCCCAGAGCTTTTGTCCTTGCTGTTGGGCTGGAATGGATTGAAACAATTTCATCTCTCATGGCAGGTGCCTGCCCGCCCCCGCCCCCCATGACCCACTCTGGAGTCTAAGGGTAACGTTAATTCCAGGATTAGCTCCAGAAACGGGGGTCATAAACCCATACCAAAGGCTCAATCTTTGAAAGAATCAGTTAGCACGGTCTAAAAGAAACTTTTTTTTTTTTTTAAGAGACAGAGTCTTGCTCTGTCACCCAGGCTGGAGTGCAGTGGTGCCATCATAGCTCACTATAGCCTTAAATTCCTGGGCTCAAGCAATCCTCCTGCCTCAGCCTCTCAAAATGCTGGGATTACAGGCATGAGCCACCACACCCAGCCCTAAAAGAAACTTTAGTTCTCAGCCTCCAATAGCCTTCCTAATCCTCCATCCCCCAAAGTAGTGGGCATAGAGGACCTGACAGAAGGAGAGTTTGGCTGGCTCAGTTCAGCCATCCCTGCTGCAGGAGGAGCAGCTCAGAGCCCAGAGGCATCTGTAGAAAAGACTGACAGCTCTTGACAAGCCTTGGCCCTTGGCCTCACCAAACCTCAGTGGGTGCTGGTGCAGTTAACCTGCTGAGAATTCCTTCTCGGCACTGGTGGTTCATGATGTTATTCTTCCCATGCAGACATCCCTGGGCTTGAGTAGGGCTTGGTGGGTTCCCCTAGCACCAAAGAGTAAAGAACGAAAAGTTGGGAATGATGCATGGAGAACATTCTCTGGTGCATCGTCATGCCCCCATCCTTTCCCTACAGGGGCGCTTGGTGTCTTCCAGCCCAGCTGAGCTGCCTAATGCCCTCTCTGGAGACCCTTGTCAGCCAGTTGTCTCCCAGCCTCTGGCAGGACCGTCATTTCTGCCCTTGAATGATCACACGGGGAGGTGTTGACTAAGTCTGCTGATGCCTACCTTTAGCCCCACTCTCTTTCCCAAGTTTAGGCCCCTCAACAACCAGGATGAAAACATGTATGTGAATTGCCTGGATTCTCAGCAGTGTCATGGCAGCTCAGAGTCAAGGCGACCTTGAGGATCACTGGAGCTCATGCAGTCCTGCTAGCCCCTACACCTACTCACATGGGCAGATGTGGCCTTGGTCCTGGGGAGCTGGGTCGGAAGGAAGGCAGGGATGCCACAAATACCTTCATCTTCCGGGGAAGTAGAGGGAACAGGAGTGCCTGACTACCTCAGCCTGGGGACCTTAGCTCCTCATCTCACTATCAGCAGAGAGCTATTACTGAACAGTGAAAGGGGAAGGCTTCTTTGTCGATCCCATCATAACTCTGACCTTTTGGTCCTCCTGCAGATGCTCCAGTGGCTTTGACCGCTATCGCCAGGAGTGGATGGACTACGGCTGTGCACAGGAGGTGAGAAGCATAAGTATCTGCTGCAACTCCTGTTCCAGGTGGTGGGGAACAGGAGGGCAGCTGGCAGGGCCTGCCTCTGGAAACTCTTCTCAAGGTGGCATTAGCTCTTGGCAATATCCTCCCTTCCATCTGAGATTTGTTTTCCAGACTGCCTTGAGCCAATCAGACCCACTTTGGAAGGTTTCAGAGGGCTCTGTGGGTCTCTGAGATGAGCATTCTGATGCCTTGGCCTTAAGTGGGCAGCTCTCAAAGAATTCTTTTGGTGCATGCAGAGGGGATGCTGGGCATGGCCTCGGCCACTGCTGGCTCCTCTGGGAGACTGTGCACCTGCTGACGTTAATGATGCCCCTGCTAAGCCTCTGGTCCCCTGGCTTTTGAGGAAGGCAGTCATTCTGGGAGTGAGGACGGTGGTTCTAGGCATCTCCTCTTTAGAATCCCATCCAGGTTCCTTCTCACTGCAAGAATTTTCCAGTACACTCAACACTGATTCTGGGTAGAAAGCATCCTATTCTCACACCATAGACTAACATAGATGGGTCTATTCATCTGTGCCCTCTTTTTTGCCCCCTCCCTTTATCTCTTCTTGCAAAGCAAGCATGCTGCATGTGCCAAGCATGTCACTGTGAGTTGCCCTACCCTCGCTCTTATTTAACCTGAACCAAAAGCTGGGGGCCATTGCCCCCATTGATCACAGGGGAAAACTGGGGCTCAGAGAAGTTTAATGAATTGGCCTGCATCTCACTGCTAGAAAGTGACGGGCCCAGCATTTAAATATCAACTCTCCAGACCCCGTGGCCATACACTTACCACGGTCTATTTATTAGTCTGAGTCTGGGCTTAAAAAAAATCCTGTCCAGCCGCCTCCTTTTGAAGTTAGCTGTTGGTGACCGTTCAGATTTGCTCTATTTATTTAAGATTGGCATCTCAGCTCCTTCCTTGAGGAAGGATTTGAAGCAGCTGACAGATAAATTGCCCTGTAAGATAAGATGCTTTCAGGATGAAGGGAAATGTGTAAATGCATTCAAGACACAGCACTGGCTCTCTCCTGCAGGCAGAGGGCAGGACGTGCGAGGACTTCCAGGATGAGGACCACGACTTGGCCTCCCCTGACACTTCCTTCAGCCCCTATGATGGAGACCTCACCACTACCTCCTCCTCCCTCTTCATCGACAGCCTCACCACAGAAGGTAAGTTCTAAGCCCAGGTGGGGAGCAGACAGGAGGCCAGGAAGGAGAGCTACCCCTCTGGGGCCCCCTCTCTCGCCCTGACAGGGATGATCTCATGGGATGGGAACTGCCCCATCCTTTTATAGCTAACGGGGCCTGAAGTTCAGACAGTTTAGGTCACTCGCTCGTGAGAAGCAGAGCCAGATTTAGAACTTGAACTCTACTCCTGGGTTCTAACCACTGTGCTGGCCCACATCAGGGCTACAGACAGAATTCACTGTGAAGAGGGGAAAAATTAATATCCCAGCCCAGTGCCAGGTATTTTATATAACGTATCTCAGCTAATCTTAATAGCAGTCCTCACAGAGCCTGAAAAGGCTCATCCCTGTAGCAGGTATGAACTCAGTCCATACACTCAGGCGTGAGAGAAAGGCTGCCTTGTTTTTCTGTAAGTTCACCTGGCTTCTCATTTTCAGGCCCTGGAGTGATGGATGGGGAATTCCACCTCAGCTGTCCATCCACCCTGACTATTCAGGTCTTGCAATCCAGGGGCTTCCCTGCTACCTGGAGGCCTGGGGGTCTTGGTTGAAGCTGCCAGAGGTCCATCCCCCTGAATGCACCAGGCAGTGTCCCAGGAAGCCTTGTGCAGGCTCCTCCGGTCCTAGGCCTCAAATCTCTTCCCTTTCTCCCATGCCCCCTCCAGGATTCTGTAGCTATGTCTGAGACATTCCTCTCCCTTATCCTTTCTCAATACCTTGCATCTCGGCCAGGCACAGTGGCTCACACCTGTAATCCCAGCACTTTGGGAGGCTGAGGTGAGTGGATCACTTGAGGTCAGGGGTTTGAGACCAGCCTGACCAACATGGTGAAACCCCGTCTCCACTAAAAATACAAAAATTGGCCGGGCGCGGTGGCTCACACTTGTAATTCCAGCATTTTGGAAGGCCGAGGTGGGAGGATCATGAGGTCAGGAGTTCGAGACCAACCTGGCCAACACAGTGAAACCCATCTCTACTAAAAATACAAAAATTAGCTGGGTGTGGTGGTGGGCGCCTGTAATCCCAGCTACTCGGGAGGCTGAGGCAGGAGAATCGCTTAAACCAGGGAGGTGGAGGTTGCAGTGAGCCAAGATTGTGCCACTGCACTCCAGCCTGGGTGGCAGGGCAAGACCCTGTCTCAAAACAAAACAACACAACACAACACAACACAATACAAAACAAAACAAAACCCTGCATCCAGCTTTGAAAGCCCCCCTTCCCTTTAGGCTAAGACTGAAAGACTTGTGGGTTCTTTACAGCCTCCCCTGAACCAAATATCTGCTTGAAAGGAATAATGGCAAGAAGGAAAGGAAAGAAGAAAAAAGTTAATATTTTAACACATTATTCAGCCACGATTTTCTTCCCCCTCTAACCCTATGCTAGGATTTTTTTTTTTTTTTTTTTACTTTCTTTTTTTTTTTTTTTTTGAGACACTCTTGCCCAGGCTGGAGTGCAGTGGAGTGATCATGGCTCACCGCAGCCCCCAAATCCTGGGCTCAAGCAATCCTCCAACCTCAGCCTCCCAAGCAGCTGGGACTGCAGGCATGTACCACCATACCTGGCTAATTTTTTAAAATTTTTTGTAGAGATGAGGTCTCACTATGTTGCCCAGGCTGATCTCAAACTCCTGGGCTCAAGCGATCCTCCTGCCTCAGCCTCCAAAAGTGCTGGGATTACAGGCCTAAGCCCCCATGCCTGGCCCACAGTCCTTTCTTATAGATAAGGAAAGAGGCTCGTAAAGGGGCAAAGTAGGTTATTCAGGGCTATGGGAGGGGTAAGTGGTGAGATGTTCTTTCCACGGTGGCCCCTTTCTTTTTTCTTTCTTTCTTTTTTTTTTTTGAGACTCAGTCCTGCTCTGTTGCCCAGGCTGGAGTGCAGTGGTGCAACCCCGGCTCACTGCAACCTCTGCCTTCCAGTTTCAAGCAATTCTCCCACCTCAGCCTCCCAAGTAGCTGGGACTACAGGCGCACACCACCACACCCAGCTAATTTTTGTATTTTTAGTAGAGACGGGGTTTTGCCATGTTGGCCAGGCTGGTCTTAAACTCCTGACCTCATGTGATCCACCCACCTTGGCTTCCCAAAGTGTTGGGATTACAAGCGTGAGCCACTGCACCTGGTGTGTCCCCTGCCTTTCTGAACGTTACCTAGAAAACTAGAGAACAAGGTCAGCGACCCATGGACCTGGCTGGGGGGAAGTTGTGGAGGAGAATGAATGAATGATAGAAAGCACCAGCATTTGTGGGGACCAACTATATGCCCAGTAGGGTGCTAAAGTAGCGCATAAATTAATATTCAGTCCTCCCAACAATCCTGGATCTTGATACTGTTATATCCCTGTTTTATAAAGGAGACACTAAGGCTCAGAGAGGCAGATGACTTTCCCAAGGTCACACAGCCAAGAAGGGATAGAGTTAGGTTTCATCTAGCTCCAAAAGCAGAGATCTTTCCCCTCAACCCCACTGCCTCTCTTGGTGCTGAAAGAAATGGAAAAGGGTCTGTGTGAATTCAGGGTCAGGGCAGAGTAGCAAAGTGTGAAAAAATGAGGCAGATTCCGACAGCTCCCGTTACTCTGAAGTTGCTCCGGAATAACAAGGAGCTGGCACTGAGAGCAGAGCGCGTGGTGGTGCTGCAGGGGATTCAGTGAAAAAGAAGCAGAGGCTGGGAGAGGAGGCTTACGCCTGTAATCCCAACACTTTGGGAGGCTGAGGCAGGGAGATCACTTGAGCTCAGGAGTTCGAGACCAGCCTGGGCAACATGGCAAAACTATGTCTCTACAAAAAATCAAAAATTAGCCGGGTGTGGTAGCGCACATGTGTAATCCCAGCTACTCAGGAGGCTGAGGCAGGAGGATTGCTTAAGCCTGGGAGGTTGAGGCTGCAGTGAGCTATGATTGCACCACTGCGCTGTAGCCTGGGTGACAAAGTGAAACATTGTCTCAAAAAAAGAAAAGGAAAGAAAGAAAGAAAAAAGAAAAGAAAAGAAAAAGAAGCAGAAAGAAACTTTGCCCTTTGGGGAGCTGGTGACGGAGTCCAGGGGTAACCTTCCAGTCAAAGAAACCTCCTCCTACAAGGAGGTAGTCCCTGATTAGTTACTGCCAGTTAACCCCCTAGGCTTACTGAGGGCATGTTCTGAGCCCAGCACTGGGCCGGGGCGGGGAGGGGTGCTGCAAACACACCCTGCCCCACCCAGAGGGTTTAACCAGACAGTGTCTGGTGGAGGCACAGTGTCAGAGGCTAGAAGGGGGGCAGTGGTGGCGTGGGGAGCCCAGGGCACGGCACTTGGGGGCCAAGCCTAAATCCTGACTTATTATTACTGAGCCCCCTGGGCTGTCCTACAGCCCACTATGTAGGTCCTCTGTCCTACAAAGGTAGCGAGTTCTGTTTGCCAGTTTCATTATCTGTGTGCATCCCCTGCCAGCTAAGGAATGGGTCTCATTTCCATGTTTTGTGTAGTGGTTCCCAACAGAAAACATTCATAAGAGTAAAAAGTGAAGACAGTTAGGGCTCTATGTCCTTCCAGTCCTGGAAGAGGTGGCAAAGATTCTGAAGTTACATCTATAAGAGAAAAAACTTTTTGGAGGGTGGAACAGGATCTTGCTATGTTACCTAGGCTGGACTTGAACTCCTGGGCTCAAGGATCCTCCCACCTCAACCTACTAAGTGCTGCAGGTACGTGCCATTGTGCCTGGTTTATAAGAAAAAACATTTTTAATGATGACTTCCCACCACATGCCCAATTTGCAAGGCATCTTGGCAGGGCAGTTTGAGTCACTCTCCTGCCTGTGTGGTTACAGCCCACACAGGGAGACTTGCAGAGGCAGGTGTGGGATAGAGTCTTTCCCGTACAGGCTCTAACAGGGAGACTGGATGAAGGGACCCAGCACTCCAGCCAGAGGGGCCTGCCTGGGCAGGCAGAGGTAGAAAGCAGCAGGGCAGGAGGAGTGGGAGACATGGGGGCTGGATTTAAGAGCTGTTCACTTGCAATCCAGTGCTACTCACTTAAATGAACCAGATGACCTCTGAGTGGCAAGTAGCTGTCACAAAGCCCATGCATTTTATTCCAAAGAGAGACAGGCACTCACCCAGAACAACTGTGTGCAGAAGGGCTTATCTTATAAGCAACAGAACAGAACACCTTGATAGCCATAAGAAGTGACAACTAACAACAGAAAATGACCATTTGATCAACACTGCATGCATTTCTTCCTGTGTGAGTTCTCATGTGATCCATTAACTCAGGAGCCAATGTGCATTACATGGAACCCCAGCAAGATGGCAGCTGGGAACCAGCCCTTGGTGAGTGGGAGAGAGGCTGCGTGGGCACAGTGTGGCCACCTTCAGTCACTCTGGGAGGGACTGGCAGTGGGCGGCACTGTGTCCTTTTGTCTACCAGTGGTAGGTGCAGACTGAGCTATAATTGATCTTCAGTGGTCTAGATTTGCAACAAGTTGATTCAAATCAAGTTAATTTGCCCAGTGATATTTAAGTTACTTTGCTTAGTTTTGATGAATCAATTCATTATTTTCAATTTGCAGTAACGAAATAGATTCAAAGTTGTGTTTAAATACCTTGTTAGGCCAGGTGAGGTGGCTCTCGCCTGTAATCCCAGTGCTCTGAGAGGCTGAGGTAAGAAGATTGCTTGAGCCCACGAGTTGGAGACCAGCCTGGGCAACACAGTGAGACCTCATCTCAAAAAAATATTTTTTAATTAGCCAGGCGCAGCTACTCGGGAGGCTGAGGTGGGAGGATCACTTGAGTTCAGGAGGTCGGGGCTGTAGTGAACTGTGATTGTACCACTGCACTCCAGCCTGTGTGACGGAGCAACACCCTCTCTCTAAAATACATAAATAAATAAATAAATAAATAAATAAAGTTCAGGTGCTTAGGGCAAGAATCTTCAGTCATTTACAGCATTCTCCTGACATGGAACTCTTGCTTTTCTTTCCCCATAAAAATCTGCATGGGAAGGAACCACAGGAAGGGTGAACCCTTGAAACTTACTTAGAAAGCCACAGGCTACAGGCCTCAAGGTATAGACAGAAAGTGGGTTGGGACTCTGTCCTGCACACTGCAGCCCCACGGAGTCTCCAAGCTGATCTGACCTTGTGACACATACAGCCCCTCTTCAAACCCTTACACAGCTCTCTGTTGCCCCGCAGAAGAACGTGCATGGCCTCCTACTGCTCTCCAGGCAGCTGGCCCTCCACTCCCGGCCTCATCTCTCACCAGTCCCCGCTCATTTACTCCCCAGCCTCCAGCTACACTCTACTGCTGTGTGACTTTGAGCAAGTCTCCTCCCCTCTCTGAGCCTCAGTTTCCTTACTTCTAAAATGAAAGTTTGGGCTGAACTTTCATCCCATCTGGACTCAGAGTGACAAAGGCTGTAATGATTCCACTAATCTCGCTCCTTCTGTCTTCTCTCTTTGAAGATGACACCAAGTTGAATCCCTATGCAGGAGGAGACGGTGAGTACAGAACTGCCTGCTCTTAGCGTCAGACCCAGCGCCTCTTGGACCCACCCCAGAAGAGGGTGCAGCAGTCGCCTGGGCTATTTTTATGAGTGCAGAGAGGGAGCAACGGCAGCCTAAGCATCCCAGACCTCCTGCTGGGTGGGGAGGCCGGGGGGCTTCTGGGCACAGATGCCCTAGATCGAAGGAACATGTCTACCCCAGACATTTCTCATCTCAGCCATGAACCTCCTGTGGTTCTTCTCCTGGCTCTCTGTCCTTGAATATTCACTGCCCAGAAAGGAGTGGGAGGAGGGGAAGGACTGAGCCAGGGCAGGTATAGGTGGGGCCTGTGGCCATCCCCTCTGATCCCCATGGGCTCATAGTCAGCGAGGGGTGGAGAGCAGCTTCTCTTTCCTCACTCAGACTGGCAGAGGACATAAAATTTTCCACTACAATTTTTGCAGGATGCCAGAAGGCGGGACTCCCTGCAGCCTCCTAGGATTACCTAGAAGGATAATCTCCTTTCTGAGGGTGGGAGCTGCCCCCACCTCCCCTGCCCTTTGCCCAGAGCCAGCTCAGGCCTTTGCTGCAACCTGTGCAAGAGTAGAGATGAAAGTGCCTTCCAGCTCCAGGGGCTGGAGATTGTCATCTGGGCTTCCAGCAGGAGAGGAAAGATTATTAATGCAGCACAGTGTGATGGTGTCCCCCAGCAGAGGTGGAGCCATTGCTCCTCCATAGGCAGTGGGTATGAGTGTGTGTGTGTGTTGTGGGGGTGGCTGGGCCATAATCCCCTCGCTGTGCACCATGTGCTCATCAGCAGAAGCCCTCATCATCAAATCATCAGAGCCACTGCAGGCTGCGGGCTGATTGCCATCCAGGTCAGAGGAGGCTCACTTGGGGCATTTCACCTCAGTCCTCCCACCTGTTGGCAGACAGAGGCCCTAGCCATGCCCTGGAGTGCCCCAGGATAGTTTCTCTCCTGGGTGTCCTCTGCTTACAGAGTGCAGAGCAGAGCAAAGGGGATGGGGAGGACAACGGTTCTGAGTGCATGCAACATCCCATTAAAACTTGCCACCCCTAGTTGCCTCCCAACCCACCCACTAGCTATGTAGGAAGAATGCAACATTTTTGTTGCCAACCTGCTCATCTGTCTTCTCTACCTCATTATCTCCACATTCCTTTAGGATAGGGTGAAGAGGCAAATAGCCACCCCAGGTAGTGTCAGGGAACTGGGTTTTTTAGTGGTGGGCACTGAATTTGTGTGTCTGTGGGGAAATCACTTAACCTCTCTGTTATTTCCATTACCTCAGTCATGCACAAAAGGGGTTGAGCTTCCAGCTCTGTGGAAAATACTCTCTCCCCCTGGGACGTATTTCAAATGCCTAGGATGTTCTCAGATGGTGACTGTTGGCTTATTAGCTTCCAGAGGACCTAGATCATTCCATAGACTTTCTTTGAGCTTCTCTGACGGGCCTGCCAGTTTTGTTGTTTTGTTTTGTTTTGTTTGAGACGGAGTCTCACTCTATCGCCCATGCTGGAGTGCAGTGGTGTGATCTCGGCTCACTGCAACCTCCACCTCCTAGGTTCAAGCTATTCTCCTGCCTCAGCCTCCTGAGTAGCTGGGACTACAGGCGCATGCCACCCTGCCTGACTAATTTTTGTATTTTTAGTAGAGATGAGGTTTCATCATGTTGGCCAGACTGGTCTTGAAATCCTGACCTCAGGTGATCCGCCTGCCTTGGCCTCCCAAAGTGCTGGGATTACAGAGGTGAGCCACCGCGGCCAGCCCCTGCCAGTTTTTCTAAGAGCTGAGGACACAGAGTTGAATAAGACATCATCTTTGCCCTCCAAGAGGTCAAAATCTGGGAGTGGACAGTGATAGGAAAAACTATGGTCATTTGCCATCATAATAGCTAATACTTATTGAAGTCATCCAAAATGGGAGACATGGTCCTCAGTGCTTGACATGGATCATCTCATTTTAACCTTCACAATAACCCCATTAGGTGGGTATTATTATCCTTGTTCAACAGAAGTGATAAGACACAGAGAGGTTATATAATTTGCACAAGGTCACACAGCTAGTAAGTGGCAGAGCATAGATTTCAACCCAGGCAGCCAGATTTCAGATCTCAAACTCTTAACCCTCCAATGCCCTTTGTGAATTCCTTAATAGCACTTACGTAGTGGCACAGATATCAGAGAGAACTTCTCTTATGATCCTTATTAGACATTTGGGGCAACTTTTAGGTGATTTTGGAAAACTACCTAGATAGTGTCAAGAACATGAATGCCTTACTCATGATGATTCCAACTCCCGTCCAACCTCTTCCTGTATTGGATAAGTGGACCCAAAGGCTCTGTTGGCTTTCATCTCTGAGACTTTGTTAGAACCCAAGACCCCATGGTTCGACCTTCCCTGCTCCCCTGCAGCCCCTGTCTGCCCTAATGATCTCTCCACAGGCCTTCAGAACAACCTGTCCCCCAAGACAAAGGGCACTCCTGTGCACCTGGGCACCATCGTGGGCATCGTGCTGGCAGTCCTCCTCGTGGCGGCCATCATCCTGGCTGGAATTTACATCAATGGCCACCCCACATCCAATGCTGCGCTCTTCTTCATCGAGGTCCGTGTCATCTGTGGCCACAAGGCTCCCATCTGCTTCTGCGTCAGCGTCTCCTGGGCCATTCGGTCCCTGCCTCTCCCCTTCTCCCTCTCCCCTGGCACATACCTGGGAAAACTTCATCCACCCCATCCTGGCACATTTCAAGACGGCTGGCGCCCGTTAAGTCGTGCACCCTGAGAAATCAGCACCTCAGAACTCCCTCGGCCCTCCTGTCCTGTGGAACAGCCCCTCTGCTTTTGTTCCCCCATTTGTGAAATCAGAAAAGAATCCCCAGAGGAAAGAAAGAAGGCCACAGTGCCCCATAGTGCCCATCTAGTGGCTGTGCAGCCTATCTCCAGTGATTTATGGTCTCTCATGCCCAAATGCCAGGCTCAGTACTTACCCAAAGCCATGATGGAACCCAGGGTCTCTGCCTCTTTTGCCTACTGATACCTGCTTTTAAGGCTAAAATTGAGGGGCAGGTGCAGTGGCTCCTTCCTAAGATCCTAGCACTTTGAGAAACCAAGGCAGGATTACTTGAGCACAGGAGTTTGAGACTAGCCTGGGCAACAGAGCGAGACCCCGTCTCTACAAAAATTTAAAAAATTAGCCCAGCATGGTGGCACGTACCTGTGGTCCCAGCCGCTTGGGAAGCTGAGGTGGGAGGATCCCTTGAGCCCAGTGGTTTGAGGCTGCAGTGAGCCCTGACCATACCACTGCACTCCAACCTGGGCAATAGAGGAGACCCCATCTCTAAAATAGAAATAAAAATAAAATAGACAAGCCAAATAATGATAAGAGCTGCCCTCTGGGAGCTTTAATTGAGGATACTAAGTTTTGAATGTCTCAATTCTGAAGAGCCAGCCTGAGGGGCAGCATGGGATGTGAGGCTCAGCCCCCTTCACTCGGGGCTGCAGAGCTCAGCAGCTCCCGCCCCCAATCCTCCACTTCTGGCTTCTTACGAGTTCCCCACAGAGTGCAGCAGTGGTGCCTCTGTGACCCTAGTCTCCTCCACGTGGGTCACAAGCCCACCAGCCTCATTAACCCACAGGCCTAGGTCGTTCCCCCAGTTTCTTAGGAGGCTTAGTCATTCTGAAGTCTTAGCCTACCTGGGTAACACCTGGGAACTGCAGATCCCCGGGCCACAGGGATTCTGACAGGGCAGGTCTAAGGCAGGCCCAGGAATCTGCATTTTATTTATTTTGAGACAGTGTCTCACTGTGTCGCCCAGGCTGGAGTGCAGTGGCACAATCTTGGCTTACTGCAGCCTCCGCCTCCTGGGTTCAAGCAATTCTGGTGCCTCAACCTTCTGAGTAGTTGGGACTACAGGCACGTGCCACCACACCCAGCTAATTTTTGTATTTTTAGTGGAGACGGTGTTTCACTCTGTTGGCCAGGCTGGTCTTGAACTCCTGGCCTCAAGTGATCTGCCCATCTTGGCCTCCCAAAGTGCTGGGATTACAGGCATGAGCCACTGCACAGGCCAGAATCTGCATTTTAATAAGCCCCCTGTTGACTCTGATGTGGACCCTGTGCTACCTTGGAGGGTTATCTTGGCATTTCCAGAGCCTCAAGCATCATGCCAGCCATCTCTGAGCCACTTCCTCACATTGCAGTCCCAGGTCTCCACTTGGTGTATTGCTGAACCTTTTAGCTGTGAGTTCTGCAGACCACGCAGTGAAGGATAAAGTGTCCTCCTTCCACACTCCAGCTTCCGGCAGGTTTCCCAGTGGTTGGGGGATCACAGCAGGGAACATTTTAGGGAGAGGGTCCCTGACGGTCAGTTGTGTGGCTCCTGGTAGGCCCCAAGTGCCCCAGGGCCCTTGTAAGAGAGTGTCTTGGTTGGCTCTGTCGCTCAGGAGTGTGGGGTCCCCATGGGGGCGGGGGCATGCCCACTGACTTTGCCTCTGTGCCTTCTGCAGCGTAGACCTCACCACTGGCCAGCCATGAAGTTTCGCAGCCACCCTGACCATTCCACCTATGCAGAGGTGGAGCCCTCGGGCCATGAGAAGGAGGGCTTCATGGAGGCTGAGCAGTGCTGAGAACACCAAGTCTCCCCTTTGAAGACTTTGAGGCCACAGAAAAGACAGTTAAAGCAAAGAAGAGAAGTGACTTTTCCTGGCCTCTCCCAGCATGCCCTGGGCTGAGATGAGATGGTGGTTTATGGCTCCAGAGCTACTGCTTGCTTCGTCAGCACACCCCGAATATTGAAGAGGTGGCCAAAAAACAACCACATGGATTTTTTTGTAGGAACAACAACCTAATCTCATCCTGTTTTGATGCAAGGGTTCTCTTCTGTGTCTTGTAACCATGAAACAGCAGAAGAACTAACATAACTAATTCCATTTTTATTTAAGGGGCCTTTACCTATTCCTGCACCTAGGCTAGGATAACTTTAGAGCACTGAGATAAAACGCAAAAACAGCAATCATGCCGTTTGCAAAACTAACTCTGGGATTAAAGGGGAAGCATGTAAACAGCTAACTGTTTTTGTTAAAGATTTATAGGAATGAGGAGGTTTGGCTATTGTCACATGAGAGACTGTTAGCCAAGGACAAAGAAGTTCTGCAAACCTCCCCTGGACCCTTGCTGGTGTCCAGATGTCTGCGGTTGTCAGCCCCTTCCTTTCCCCCTGACCTAAACATAAAAGACTAGGCAAAGCCCGCATAATTTTAAGACGGTTCTTTAGGACATTAGTCCACCATCTTCTTGGTTTGCTGGCTCTCCGAAATAAAGTCCCTTTCCTTGCTCCAACTCCTTGTCTCTCAACGTATTGGCTGTGACGCAGCAAGCAGAATGAATTTGGACTCAGTTACAGGCTGTCAATGGTCTGCTCTGTAGCAGTCTCAGAGCCTCCCCAACCCACTACCTGGAGATAGCCAGATAGCCAGATGCCCTGCTCCTGGCCACCTTTGAAGCCCCTGCATATGACACAGGTTAACTAAAGTCAAGATTGGGGCTGCTGCATTCCAGGGTCCCTAGACTCACAAGCTGGTCCTTGGCCGGGTGCGGTGGCTCATGCCTGTAATCCCAGCACTTTGGGAGGCTGAGGCAGGCGGATCACCTGAAGTCAGAAGTTTGAGACCAGCCTGGCCAACATAATGAAAGTGTCTCTACCAAAAATACAAAAAATTAGCTGGGTGTGGTGACGCTTGCCTGTATCCCAGCTACTCAGGAAGCTGAGACACGAGAATCACTTGAACCTGGGAGGCAGAGGTTGCAGTGAGCTCAGATAGCGCCACTGCACTCCAGCCTGGGTGACAAAGCGAGACTCCGTCTCAAAAAAAAAAAAAGAAAGCAGATCCTCATGGCTATAGAGTTGGCATTTTAGCCCCAGCTTCTGTAGCTCTGAAAGCCTAAAGAAGATATTCTCTCCATCTGTTAAACAGAGTATAGCGGCTCTCAGCCCTTGGGGCATGTTATTATGGGAGGGAAGTCAAATAAGAGGAGAGAAAAGAACTCAAGGGGGAAACTGCATTTTTAGGCTTTGCTCTCTTACCTTGCCCTTTCTACTCAGAACCAATAACTTCTGCATCAAAACATGTTACAGCCTGCATCAAGGGCTTTACCCCAACCTGCAGCCCAGCTTTCCCTGGGCGAGCTTGCTATGCACGGCCACATTTACCATGTGGGGCTCCCTATTCTGATGGCCTGTTCGGTGCCGGGTTTACTCACTGGCCTGTTCTGATGTCAGTGCCTGTACATACCTCCAAAGGCAGGACTTGCCTGATAAATATTTTTCCTCCTCTGAACTGGATTTTATAGGCATTAAAGACAAGTCGGGTGGCTAGAGGGCTCCTTGAGACATACCTAGCAGGGAACTGCAGGTGGATTCTGTTGAGAGGCAAAGCACCTGAGTGGTTGAGACACAGACAGCTGGCATGGGAGGGACTTTATTTGAGACAGGGTCTCACTGTGTCGCCCAGGGCAAGGATGCCCAAAGACACCAGGTTGGAGAGGCACCTGCCAACTACTTGCTTTCCCTGGAGCCTACATGTGCCTGTGGGGCGGGGAGGCCTAGGGGTCTACGGCTGCCTGAGATGGGTGTGCACAGTGTGTGAAGTACCTACCTCCTTGCCTTGCTGAACTGTCAGCCAGTGGCAGGGCTGGCCACAAGACCCATGTCTCCATCTGGTCTCACTCCATAGCTACCAAGTTAACCTGCTCTAAACTTTGGAGAACTTTATTTGTCCAATAAACGCTTATTTGGCCAAGCCTAATGGCTCGTGCCTGTACTCCCAGCACTTTGGGAGGCCGAGGTGGGAGGGTTGCTTGAGCCCAGGGGTTTGAGACCAGCTTGGGCAACAACAACAGAAATGCCAGGTGTGGTGGGGTGCACCTGTAGTCCCAGCTACTAGGGAGGCTGAGGCAGGAGGATCACTTGAGCCCGGGAGGTTGAGGCTGCAGTAGGTCATAATCATGCCACTGTACTCCAGCCTGGGCGACAGAGTGAGACCCTGTCTCAAAAAAAAAGAACAGAAAAAGAAATGCTTACATTGTCAGGGATCCTGTAGACAATCATTAACTCTATGAGATGCTTGGTTCTATTTTTTTGGGAGACTTTGTCTAAGTGTTTTGGCTTAAGAAATCCATAGGCCTCTCTTGGTGACACATCTCTAGTACTTTTTGTCATAAACAAACAGGCCATCTGCCGCCAAATACCTCCACTCCCCATGCCACTGACATCCTATGGGTCAGCCAGGCTTGCTTTGACTGAGGCTGAGGCATCTGGAACTTTCTCTACCTGCAGGGGCTAGCAGCAGAGGCTTCTCCGCATCACCACCCCTTCCTCCACTCCTGACATTCTTTCCCTTCAGGGATCCAAAATGGTTGGCCGAGCTCCCAGTGGGAAAACGTGTGCTGGAGTTGGGGAGTGAGATGAGTGGTGCTGTCCATGGAATCAGGCCACAGCAGGAACTGCCCCACTGGCCATTTGAGACACACACAGGTGGTAAATGCTTTGCTGGTGGGCTGTGCTTCCCTCATTCAGAGAGCTCTGTTACAGCCCACTGTGTCCTTTAGAAGCTTGAAAGGAACCCAACTCTTTGCTGCACTGTCCTTTTTCTTCCTCAAATTCAGACCCTCCTTCCACCGGCACCCCCCTACTCCACCCTCAGCTCTTCCTTGCCTGGTTTATCAAGCAGAGCTGAGGCCCCACGTTTCCAACTCTGATTGTCACTCGCATCCTCACAAAGGATAAACCACGGAGCAACTGGAAAACCATCAGCCAAGCATTCGGATGAGTCTGGTTATTGGTCCACCCCCGACCAGATTCCCTTACACTTAACTCACTTCTTTCTTTGGCAATGACCCTCATGACATGTATAAATGGGTATGACTAAGAAGAGTCTGTGATCTAACATTTATTTGCTGCCATTTTTTACTCTGACTGGGGAGAAGCAGCCCCAACTCATCACTGGGAAAGAACTCCCCCTGCAAACCAGCTAAATTTGAGAATTTAAACCCCCTGCCCCCAAAACTTCTCACAGAGCTGGGGAGTTGGTGGCAACTTTCCAAGTCAAGGTCTTGCTTAGAAAGTCCTTCACTGCATGGCCAGGTGCAGTGGCTCACGCCTGTAGTCCCAGGTATTTGGGAGCCTGAGGCAGGAGGATTGCTTGAGCTCAGGAGTTCAAGGCTGCAGAGAGCTATGATCATCCCACTGCATTTGTTTAAAAATAAATTTTTAAAATGTGTGTGTTTTATCAGGGGTCTCCTGTACAGTGTATCTGTGTATGTTTGTGTGTGTGTTTGTATACAGCCTTGTCCAATGTTTTGAGCAATAAGATATGCACACACAGGTATTTTGTTGCTAAAGAGATTGGACAAGGTTGTAGCTGTGCTCAGGCTTCAGCTTGGTTTGTTAAATTAAGAGAGAGATAAACAATGACAAGAGCTGCCAGCCAACCACACTATTCAAAAAGCAAAGTGTTCACCACTAAAGCTGACCATTCATCTGGTTGCAGGCAAGGCTAAGGCTCTCTCTCCTCTAGTTCCTGGAACAGACTCACAGATTGGCATGAAGCACTGATCAGGGGCTGCACTCAGACTCCCTGGCCATGCAAACCTACACCAGAAGAGTCAGTGTCACAGATATGATGCGGCCAATCTCTGTCTCCAAAAACCTACCTGAACTTAATAGTACAATTGAAAGATCTGGGGACTGAGGGCACCCAGCCTTCTAAAACACAATGTATTCATGTGTTTAGTGTAAACTCTCTGCATGGATTCTCAGTGTTAATAATAAAAGGAAGCATTCTTTTACAACTCCTGCTGTGTGCAAAAGAAAGTGCAAAGGATTTGGAGTGGCATTCCAAAAATCACCACACATACCTTGGTTCTGATGGCTGCTGGACTCCGACTTCTTCGCTGAGACATGACTGTGGGAACAGCCTCCAGCTATCTGCTCATCAGAGGTGCTTTCCTCAACCTCCTGCACCACCTCCAAGAGAAACAGCCTAAAAAGAAACCCCAGCTGTTTACTTATATTGGTCTGTAAATCCCTGGAAGTAAACCCCATGCATTTTTATCTACTATCTGAGGACATACAATAAATCTAAAGTCTATGCTATCACATTTCTGGATGCTTTGCATTTGAACAACTTTAGCGGCCTCATTGTGTTTTTATTACTTTGTGGTTTTGCTCACAAAACATGGTTTAGCAAATCAAAACAAAGAGAGGAAAAATGTGAACACCTCACAGCCAAAATCAATGATGCCACATTTCAGGCTCCAAACAAGCCAATTTGCTGTGTTTGCCAAATCAAGAGGAATGTGTTAAGAGAAGACAATGTGAACTGATAGAGAAGGTGCTGAGCTGGATGGGGAGTGGGAAAGTGGGAGCTTGGCCTCAGCCCTGCCCCTGAGTAGCTGGGTGATGTGGACAAGTCACTGGACTTGTCTGGGCTGGCTTCCACCCCTGTGAAATAGGAGGTACTAGACTAACTGGTCTAAGGCAGGACCTGAGCAATCAGCTGCCTGGTCCTTTTTCAGGTCACACAGCAACTTAGACCAAAGCATGCCTTTCTCTTTCATTATCCCGATAGGGTGACCAGATTGTTCTATCCGGGACTCTCCTGGTTCTAACACACAAAGTCCTGCATCCCAGGAAGCTCCTCAATCCTGGGCACATTGGAATGTTGTAGAACCAAACCAGGTCTTCTCACCTGGCACAATAACACCAGATGTCCACACTGAGACTTTGCAACAATAGAGAAAGGAAACAATAGAGCCAGGTACAGTGGCTCATACCTGTAATCCTGCTCTCTGGGAGGCCAAGATGGGAGGATGGCTTGAGGCCAGGAGTTCAAAACCAGCATGAGCAACACAGCGAGACCTTGTCTCTACAAAAAAAAATAAATAAATAAAATAATAAAGTGTGGTCCAGCCACGCAGCATTAGCATTCCCTGCAGTTAGCTGGAAATGCAGCACTCAGGCCCCCCAACCCCAGAACTACTGAGTCCGAATCTGCATTTGAGCAGCTCCCCAGGTGACTCCTGTGAAGGGCATGAAAGTTTGAGATGCACCATTTAGGAAGCAATTCAACTACATGATCGCAGCCTGTTGGAGAAGCACTGTTTTTCCATTTCCCAGATGAGGAAACTGAGGCTCAGGGAGGTGGCTTATTTATTTATTCACTTGATCCACATTCATTAAACACCTGTGTGCCAGGCACCCTTAAGTGACCTGCACAAGGTCACACAGCTAGTAAGTAGAGAAAATCCCCAAGCGCAGATTTTTGGATTCCCATCTAGGTTGTTTCCTGTGTACCTCAGAGTGTTGCCAGAATCACGTGGCCACAGTTTAATATAGAAGCAGATTATGGATTATGACAGACAGACTGCTCCAGGCCTGTAGAGATCCTCGAAGAGATGCCTAGTGATGACTTCAGATCCTCGCTCTTGGCTCATGAAACTGTGAGCTTACCATCTATTTATTTGCAGTCCCAGGAGCTTGAGAATGTCCTAGTTGTTGCTACCTCCTTCTCATCCCGCTGCCCACACTAGCAACCCTCCCACATGAAGAATTAGAAGCACTCCTCACAAGCCTTACAGAGCACCAGGCGATGCCTCCATCCAATTTATCTTCTTGGATGGAGGACAATGGATTACTTCCTTCGCCAAGATGGGGCCGGAGGTACAGGGAGGAAAGAAGACAGGTAGAATCTTTACTTGAACTGTGAAATCCAAAGAGAAATTTTGTGGGGGATGATTTTTCTGATGTTCATAAAACATTTTTACATTTGGTCCCTAGAGATAGCTAAATTATGCCTACAGTTTTCCACAAAGCTAAAAGCACTGAAAAAAAAAATCACCTGAATATGGGCCAATAAAATTTCATCATACCTTCCCAGAGTCTTGGGTTAGAACCTTCCCTTCCAGCTTGTCTTTCCCCTTTTTCAGTCTTTCCCCCTCAAAGTTTGTGTGGTTTCGTTTCTTTGTGTTTTGAGACAGGGTCTTGCTCTGTTGCCCAGGCTGGAGTGCAGTGGCACGATCTCGGCTCACTGCAGCCTTTGCCTCCTGGGTTCAAGCGATTCTCCTGCCTCAGCCTCCTGAGTAGCTGGGACCACAGGTGTGTGTATGTCCGGCTAATTTGTGTGTGTGTGTGTGTGTGTGTGTGTGTTTTCTGAGATGGAGTTTCGCTCTTGTTGCTCAGGCTGGAGTGCAGTGGCGCGATCTCGGCTCACTGCAACCTCCACCTCCCGCGTTCAAGCAATTCTCCTGCCTCACCATCCCGAGTAGCTGGGATTATAGACATGCACCACCATGCCCAGCTAATTTTGTATTTTTAGTAGAGATGGGGTTTCTCCATGTTGGTCAGGCTGGTCTCGAACTCCCAACCTCAGGTGATCCGCCCTACTTGGCCTCCCAAAGTGCTGGGATTACAGGTGTGAGCCACTGCGCCCGGTCAATTTTTGTATTTGTAGTAGAGACAGGGTTTCTCCATGTTGGCCAGGCTGGTCTTGAACTCCTGGCCTCAAGTGATATGACCGCCTCAGCCTCCCAAAGTGCTGGGACTACAGGCATGAGCCATTGTGCCTGGCCTTAGATCCCATTTTTAATTGAGATGAAGATGCTGCTTCAGCAAACCTGTGCACTGACTCTGCTCTCCTAAGGAACATTAAGTAATTCCAAGAGCCCCTCCTCAAGGCCAAAAGGGCAGCCTCCTACAGGGCCTACCTTGCCCTTCTCAGAGCCTCCCTTTTCTCTCTTTTTTCTTTCTTTTTTTTTAGAGACAGGGTCTCAGTCTGTTGTCCAGGATTCAGTTCAGTGATGCAATCATGGCTCACTGCAGCCTTGAACTCCTGGGCTCAAGTGATCCTCCCACCTCAGCCTTCCAAGTAGCTGGGACTACAGGTGGGAACCACCATGCCTGGCTAATTATTTTATTTTTTGTAGAGATGGGGTCTTGTTTTTCTGCCCAGGCTGATCTTGAACTCCTGGGCTCAAGCAATCCTCCCATCTCAGCCTCCCAAAGTGTTGGGATTATAGGTGCGAGCCACCACGCCCGGCTAGAGCCTCCCCTCTCTACAGCTGCTGACACCCCTCTCTGTTCCCTGGGGCTCTTCTCCCCCAGGCCCATTACAGACTGAGCAGAATCCTCCCAGCTGTGCTCACTCTTCCCTCTGCCTCTGTAGACAAGCACTTAGCCCTCTTTAGCCGTGAAGAAGGAGCCACAACTAACAAAATCAGGCAGAGGTAAACATTACTTAAAACCAAAGGTCCTGGTCTACTGACTTTTGGCCTCTGGGATGGTACTGCTGGTGGTGCTGCTGGCAGCTCACATTTACTGGGTGTTTCCTATGTTCCAGGCACATTTTAGGAGATTTACTTGTATCATCATCTATGGGGTGGGTGCTATTGCTACCTCTACCCTACACAGGGGCCACTGAGGCACAGCACAATAGGGAACTGTATTTTTTGTATTTTTAGTACAGATAGTTTTGCCATATTGCCAAGGCTGGTCTCGAACTCCTGGTCTCAAGTGATCCGTCCGACTCAGTCTCCCAAACTGCTGGGGTTACAGGCATGAGCCACCGTGCCCAGCCTGATCTTTAAATTTTTTCTGTAGAGATGGGGTCTCACTATGTTGCCCAAGCTGAGATTTCTTAGAAAGGGACAGCATAAAATGACATGGGGTTTAGCATCATGAGGTTTGAGTTCAACCTCAAGCTTCCATAATTCTTGTCAGGAACCTTAAGCAAGTCAATTAACCATCCTGAGTTTGAGCTTCTTAATCTAAAAAAACCAGAGAACTGGAAGATTAGTGTGGCAATGCATCTGAAAATATTCTGTAAACCAGAGTGCTGGACAAATGCTAATCTATTATTGAATTCAGCACTTCATTTCAGCGGAGCTAGGAATTCCATATTTGGAGCTACCTTGACAGGAGATGTCTGAAAAAGCTGCTTCCGGTCGCATGCCTTTTGGGCTCCGTGGACAGCCATTACTGAATAAAACTTAATGACGCCATAGAAACCAGAATGGGCCACTGCAGCATTTGGGAAGACCCGGACTGAATACAAAAGGTCAAACTGGGAAAATGCTGTGAACAGAGAAAGCTGTGGGGGTGGTCCTACGCCAAATAAGCGCATGAAATCTCACGCCCAGAAAACAAAACCGCCCATGTCTTCATATTCCCCAAACCCTTCTTCGAGAAGGATGCAATTCAAAACACTTCCCACTTAACCAACAAGTTTTCTTCTTAAGATCCTAAACTTTAAGAAGTTTACCTAGAAGGTAAAATGTGCTGACTGGAGAGGTACCTCTCCGGGACTCTAAAAATCTATTTGGGGTAGCTGTCTGCTGGGGTCCCCTTAGAATTAAGAGTCCTTCAGCGGGCCAGGCGCGGTGGCTCACGCCTGTAATCCCAGCACTTTGGGAAGCCGCGGCGGGCGGATCACCTGAGGTCAGGAGTTCGAGACCAGCCTGGCCAACAAGGTGAAACCCCACCTCTACTAAAATACAAAATTAGCCAGGTGTGGTGGCGGGCACCTGTAATCCCAGCTACTCTGGAGGCCGAGTCAGGAGAATCGCTTGAACCCAGGAGGCGGATGCTGCAGTGGGCAGAGATCGCGCCACTGCACTACAGCCTGGGCAACAGAGCAACAGTGTGTCTCAAAAAAAAAAGAGTCCTTCAGCAGAGGCTGAGGCAGGTGAGGTGCTGGAGCAGGATTCTGGAACTCCCAGTTAGCGGGTGGGCGGCTTTCTCCATCCCTCCCTCCACCCTGGCCCCGGCTCACATGCAAAGCGTCGGCCGTGGGTCCAGAGCTCAGCTCCCACACTAGCAAGGTTTTGTCACTCTTGGTGAGAACCGCAAATGGTAACAGATTCGCCATCCTCCCTTCACTGAGCCTGCGCGGCTAAGGCTCGCGCAGCACTGCGCCTGCGCAAGGCACGCCCGCGCTTTTTTTAAAAAAAGAGGCGCAGGCGAGGGGTGGGGCCGCGGCCGGATCGCTCCCTCGCCCCTCCTACCTGGGGCTGGCCTCTGAGCCTGTTCCTGTCCTCCAGCCACAACGCCAGGATCCCTGAGTTTAGAACTTCCATTCAAGTGCATGTTTAGGGTACAGTCCCAAAATGGCCTGACAGCATGAAAGGGTGGGGACATGTTTATAGCAGCCAGTTTCATCTTCACTCCTGATGGAGATTAGGGTACTACTGAGCTTGTGGGAAATAACCGTGAAAGATGCAATCTTTTGACTTGAGGGTTTTTTTTTTTTTTAAGGAGTTTAACATATTCAAATAAAAGTATGACCCACTAAGCTATTAACAGTCTAGCATGAAATCCTTAAAAAGAATTTCCTAGTTGTCCTACGTGATTCTGGTGAATTGTGCACGTGTACTTGTGGAGGTACTTGTGGAGGTCAGATGATGTGGGAGATGGGTGGTTTGAGTGAGAAGTAGAGATCAATTTTGAAAAAAAAAAAAAATCAAAGAATAGGTCCAAACTGGAGCTGATGGTGTCTGAGAGGGGTAGGTGTCATAATCAGCTATGTGGTAGAGCAGTGTAATCACCTGATGGGTTCATTGTACCCACTGCCCAGAAAAGCCGATTTACTCAGAGCATTATTGAAATAGAGAAAGAGTTTAATAAGCACAGAACCAGCTAAATAGAAGACTGGAGTTTTATCATTACTCAAATCAGCCTCCTTGAAAATTTGGAAGCTAGGGTTTTTTAAGGATAGTTTGGCAGGCAGGGGGCTAGGGAGTGGGAAATGCTGATTGGTTGGGTCAAGGATGAAATCATAGGGTGTCAAAGCTTGTGTTCTTGTGCTGAGTGAATTCCTGGTTGGGGGCCACAAGACCAGATGAGCCAGTTTGCCAATCTGAGTGGTGCCAGCTGGTCCATCAGAATACAGGGTCTGAAAAATACCTAGAACGCCAATCTTAGGTATTTTTTTTTTTTTTTTTGAGATGGAGTCTCGCTCTGTCACCCAGGCTGGAGTGCAGTGGTGAGATCTCGGCTCACTGCAAGCTCCGCCTCCCGGGTTCACTCCATTCTCCTGCCTCAGCCTCCCGAGTAGCTGGGACTACAGGCACCCGCCACCATCACACCCGGCTAATTTTTGTATTTTTAGTAGAGACGGGGTTTCTCTGTGTTAGCCAGGATGGTCTCGATCTCCTGACCTTGTGATCCGCCGGCCTCGGCCTCCCAAAGTGCTGAGATTACAGGCATGAGCCACCGCGCCCAGCCCTTAGGTTTTACAATAGTAATATTGAAAGGAGTTAGTTAGCTTGCCTTAGGTAGATAACAAGGGAAGGGTCCCCAGAGAGCTCCTGGCCCACAGGTCGGTGCCTCATCCCCACATAACATAAAAAGCAGCCTGGGAAAACATTCAAGCCACAGGCACCGATAAGGGAACAGGCCTGGAGGTGTTGTGCCTGGAGACATGCCCACGGCTGCACAGATAGAAAAACCTCAGGTCCATTTGGATAAAAACTTCAACAAACTTCCATCTCACTCATATAAAGGAACAAGCCCTGGCATGGAAATGTCTTTGTCCTTTGTATAGTCAGCGGGCTCCCAGGACAAAGTTTCTTCTCCTTTTGTGGGCATGGGTACAGTGGGCTCCAGTGGGTTCCAGTGGACACTCTACTTCTCTTTTTGGACTATAAGTTTAGCCTCTATGAATTATCACTTCAGCCCTTGATAGGTCCGGGGCCAAGCTTTCACTTCAGCTCCTGATAGGTCCTGGGCCAAGCTAAGCAGCATCTAGGAATCATCATTTCAGCTCGTGATTGGTCCTGGGGCAACTAAGCACATTCCTTCCCCTTCCCAGTCTTTAAAAACCCTGGACACCAGCCTCATGGGGCACCTGTTCGGGACTCCCTCTCTGCTGGCAGAGAGCTTTCTTCTTTCGCTTATTAAACTTTCATTCTAACCTCACCTTTGTGTCTGCTCTCCTTAATTGTCTTGGAGGTAGGACAAAGAACTCCGGGGCGCATTATCTCAGACAAGGAGCGACTGTTAAATCTTGGTGCATTGCTGAGACTATAACAAAGTTATCTTTTTTTTTTTTTTTTTTTTTTTGAGACAGAGTCTCCCTCTGTTGCCCAGGCAGTGGTGCAATCTTGGCTCACTGCAACCTCCGCCTCCTGGGTTCAAGCGATTCTCCCTGCTCAGCCTCCTGAGTAGGTGGGGTAACAGGTGCCTGCCACCACACTCGGCTAATTTTTGTATTTTTAGTAGAGACAGGGTTTCACCATGTTGGCGAGGCTGGTCTTGATCTCCTGACCTTAAGTGATCCACCCACCTCCCAAAGTGCTGAAATTACAGGCATGAGCCACTGTGCCCAGCCTACAACAATGCTATCTATAGGAGCAATTGGGTAGGTTTGAAATCTTGTGGCCTCTGGCTACATAATTCCTGAGCTATAATATCCAATCTTGTGGCTAATTTGTTAGTCTTACAAGGGAGGTCTGATTCCCAAGCAAGGAGGTGATTTGTTTTAGGAAGGGACTATCATCTTTGTTTCAAAGTTAAACAATAAACTAAATTCCTCCCATAGTCAGCTTGGCCTGTGCCCAGGAATGAGCAAGGACAGCTTGGAGGTTAGAAGCAAGATGGAGTCAGTTAGGTCAGAATTGTCATAATTTTTGTAAAGGCAGTTTCAGTAACACAAGAGGGAAAGTGGGTCCTACTGCTCTTTACTTTAATCCTGGAATGTCAAAGCCAGATGAGACCCTGCAGGACAAGTCTCTTGTGGTTTCTAAATAATGGTCCTCAGACCCATGCTGTGATAAAGTTTCCACCCCTACTCTACAAAATGAGGACAATATGGAAAATATAATCAGGTTTTTAATAATTTCATGAAATAAAATAGATTCCACTCCATTCTCCTACAAGTATGACCTCCCTTTATGAAAAGATGCTGATAAATAGAGGATAGTTGGATAAATATAGTTGCTTTAATGTTCTTACTTGGATATTATAATTAAAAAGTTAAAATCTCAGGTTTAATTTTTTTTACATTTTATGACCTGTGAAAAACAAAAGTCTGGGAACTACTGAATAGTCAAATCTCTCCTTTTATCGTAGAAGCAGTTAAGGCTCAGAGGTAGAGAAATGAGGGGTCCGAGATAAAATCCCAGCTTGGTCAGACACTACTGATGGTGGCTCTATGCTGGATATTCCTTCAACTGTCGCTTTTCTGCCTTTGCCTTTTCTTTAAACATGTTCTACTCCACATCAGCACCCTCCAAGCAAACCAGATCCTGTTCAGAGAAGCCTTTTTTTTAATCATCTAGATCCTAGCCTATTCTCCCAAATTACCACCAAATCATTGGCATCTGCCACTATTTCTCCATTCCATCACTACTTTCTCCACCCCAATACCAGACCCTTAGCCCCACCCATTGCCTACTTCTGAGCTTTCTGTTTTACCTCAAAAATTGTTCTTCGGAGGAATTTTTGGATGCCAATACTGTTTCAAAGCAATAATTATGGATTTTATTATACATTTAATAATCTCTTGTAATGTTTGTGGATGTCTCTCCTTCTCCACCTAGATTATGAACACCTCAAGAAAAATACTTGTTTTATCTTCCTTCTCATACCTAGTACACTCCTACTGTCTTATGTACTCAAATATACATAGAATTAATAATGAATAAATTGACACATTCTTTGCAGAGTGAATGCTTTAATATTTCAAAAAAATATAGAGATTTGTTTATTGTGGTCCTGTTGGATTGCAAATGACCAACAGGAACCAGGGGACTGGGTCCAGATGGGAGCAAGGAGGAAGCCAAGAAAACCATTTATTCCTGGGGCTCTGGTCAGTTTTACTTGTAAATGGGAAGGGAAGAAAATAACATGAAGTGGAGGCAATAGGAAGAAGAAATGAGGAATCCCCGAGTGAGAACAGGAGTCTTGGACTGACTCCGTGGTGCACACGCACCCTGTTTCATCCCAGGCAGCATCCTGTCAGCCAGTAGGAGAGTGGCCGGCCCGAACAGTGCAACCTGCATTCTACCCTGTGGAGAAAAAAGACATGGTTCTTGCCTCACACTCAGTAACTTCTCCACATACATGACGCAGTTCTTGCTGAGTCTCCCATGTAGAGCAATGCCCAGAATCCCCTTCATTGCTAGCCCTCTGGCCTTTCCTCCACTGGCCTTCACATAGAATGATAATCTCCAATCTCATCCAGGTCACTGCAAATGCTGTTAATTCATTCCTTTTTAAGGCTGTGTAGTATTCCATTATATACATATACCACAGTTTCTTTATCCACTCGTTGATTGATGGGCATTTGGATTGGTTCCATGATTTTGCAGTTGTGAATTGTGCTGCTATAAACATGTGTGTGCAAGTATCTTTTTCAAATAATGACTTCTTTTCCTCTGGGTAGATACCCAGTAGTGGGATTGCTGGATCAAACGGTAGTTCTACTTTTAGTTCTTTAAGGAATCTCCACACTGTTTTCCTTAGCGGCTGTACTAGTTTACATTCCCACTAGCAGTGTAGAAATATTCCCTGATC
The DNA here is from genome assembly GCF_028885655.2 of Pongo abelii. Classification (NCBI taxonomy): domain Eukaryota; kingdom Metazoa; phylum Chordata; class Mammalia; order Primates; family Hominidae; genus Pongo; species Pongo abelii. Next base: position 69,337,995 of record NC_072004.2, on the reverse strand, counting down.
ACCACACCACGCCAACATCTGTTTTTTGATTTTTTTTATTATGGCCATTCTTACAGGCGCAAGGTGGTATCACACTGTGGTTTTGATTTGCATCTCCCTGATCATTAGTGATGTTGAACATTTTTTCATATGTTTGTTGGCCATTTGTCTATCTTCTTTTGAGAATTGTCTATTCATGTCTTTAGCCCACTTTTTGATGGGATTTTTTTTTCTTACTTTGTTTGAATTCATTGTAGATTCTGGATATTAGTCCTTTGTCAGATGTATAGATTGTAAAGACTGAAAATCTGGGACAATTTCTGTCACTGAGGGAAGGTATGTCCTTCCCCTAAACTAGGTGTATGCTGCTGAGGGGGCAGAGGCCTGAATTCTTCCATCCACTGCTTTCAGGTGTCAGGCGGTTTCTGCTTGGACAAGATGGCTACCCTGGTGGGCTTGTTTCCTCTCTGGTCTTTTGTTCTGTCTCACTCCACAGCGGCCTGAGCTTGGGGCCATTCTTTTGCTTTTCTCATCCTCCTACCTCCAGAGCTGACAGATTCAGCAAATAAAATTTACAAGATCCCCTGTTAAATTAGAATTTCAGGCAAACAACAACTGACTACCCCACACTAACTCAGGAGGGCCCCTCAGAGATAGGTGTCGCTGAGCCTCGGGAAGCAGAAAGCTCCATCCTTGCCCATTAAGCCCCCTCTCAGGGTCCCCTCAAGGAAGACAGTGGCTCCAGAAGGTGTGTTCGCATCCCCTTTCATAGCCTACCTCTCTCCCATCCCTCTCTGACCCCGGGTTCCAGCTGGCCCAGGAATTTCTGGGAGGACCCATAGAACAAGACCGTCTGCAGTAGGAGCCTCCTCTTCCTCGCCACCTACGCTTCAGCCCTGTCTAACTAATAGCTCTCTGTGTTCTAAAGAAGGCGGGAATGCCGGGCCACCCCAGCCTTCTGGAACCCCAGTTCTGTAACATCATCCATCTCCTGGAAATACACTGGTTTTAACCATGCAAATTGGCCAAACATCAGGCAGAAATAGCAGCTGGGCCTGGAAGGACAGGTGACATCTGTGAGGAAAATGGCCAGGCGGGACAGAGTGGAGAGCACTGACTCTTCCCTTCCTGTCTGAGAACAGCACTGCCTTTGGGGAAACTCCTTCCCTCATGGGGCTTTAGCGGGGGCTGCCAGTCCCAGGGCCCTGTCCCCCGCCACTTGCCCATAGGCATAGGAATGCTTGTGTGCCAGTCACTACATTTGGAAGTGGAAGCAAGTAAAGCTGCTCAGCTTCTCACAGGAAGCCTGTGGGTGCTGGGCCAGAGTACGCAGCCCATCTGAGGTGCTAAGCCTCCGTGAAGAGGGAGTAGAGTCTGGATGGGATTCTAGTCCCACGGTTCACCCTTTCTGGGACCCAAACACACCCTTCCCCTTCCTTCAATTCTGAGGTTCAAGAAATGTCCCCACTCACAGAACAAGTTTGAATTGGGTTTCTGTCACTTGCACCCAAAGGAGACCTGCCTGTTTTGGTTGGCATCGGGTCAACCATCTGTGAAATGGTGACCTGACAACCTGTCTCCTCCCAGTGAAGGCCACAACATCCCACCATCATTAGTTACCAAAGAAGTCTGGGACGAATTTCTACCAACTGTAGCAAAAACGGGGCAAGACAGAAAAAATTTTGTTACTGACAGACCACTCTTCCCTCTGGAACAGGGCGGCAGGATCCGACAGAAAGAAAGGACAAGGGGCTTCTAAGTGGGCAGTGCTGCCCTGTGCCCCTCCAGACTTCTCTTCCCAGCAGGGCAGCAGCACATGGCACCCTGGGATAGGAAGCCTGCAGGGGCTGGAGGGAGGCTGAACATCCTGGGGGCACCACTTTATGAGGAACCATTTGTGGCCAAAAATCTTCAGGGGCCTCAGATGACCTGAATGAACTTGTCTCAAGAGAGTGAGAGTCCCAGGCAGAAGGAGAGGTTTCCATAGCCCAGGGCCACATGCTGGAAATTTGGTTTCTGCAGCATTCAAAGGGGTACCAGAGGGACCTTCCACCCCAGCCCCACGGCTGGAAAAAACATGAGCCCTGGGTAGATTCCTACCTATTCAAAGAACTGGAAAACCCAAGCTGGGGCCTATAAGTCAAGTCTGGATATGCAGCTCAGGGCAAAAGGACAGATGGATGCCACAGGCCATCTGTCTCAATATTTGCAAATTATAAATTAAACTAACAGGCTGTTAAATAAAGTATGTTCTATTCTGATCCTCTGACAAATCTTCCTTTAAAATTATTTATTTTTATTTTTTAGACGGACTTTTGTTCTTGTTGCCCAGGCTGGAGTGTAACGGCACATCTCGCCTCACTGAAACCTCTGCTTCCCAGGTTCAAGTGATTCTCCTGCCTCAACCTCCCAAGTAGCTGGGATTACAGGCGCCCGCCACCACGCTCGGCTAATTTTTTGTATTTTTAGTAGAGATGGGGTTTCGCCATGTTGGCAAGGCTGGTCTCAAACTCCTGGCCTCAAGTGATCCTCCTACCTTGGCCTCCCAAAGGGCTGGGATCATAGGTGTGAGCCACCACATCCAGCTGGAGCTGACTTTTAAACTGTATTTAATTTGTATTAATTTAAATTTAAATTTATTTTTTGGGATAGGACCTTACTCTGTTGCCCAGGCTGGAGTGCAATAGTGCAATCATAGCTCACTGCCACCTTGACCTCCTGGGCTCAAGCTAGTCTCCCACCTCAGCTTCCTGAGTTGCTGGGACTACAGATGCACACCGTCATGTCTGGTTACTTTTTTTTTTTTTTTTTTTTTTGAGAGACAGAGTCTTGCTCTGTCGCCCAGGCTGGAATGCAGCAGCACTATCTCAGCTCACTGCAACCTCTGCCTCCTGGATTCAGGTGATTCTGCCTCAGCTTCCCAAGTAGCTGAGACTACAGGCGTGCACCACCATGCCTGGCTAATTTTTGTATTTTTTAGTAGAAACAGGGTTTCACTATATGTTGGCAGGCTGGTCTCAAATTCCTGACCTCAGGTGATCCACCTGCCTCGGCCTCCCAAAGTACTGGGATTACAGGCACAAGCCACTGTGCCTGGCCAATGTTTACATTTTTAAATTTTTTTGTAGAAAAATGGTTTCACTATGTTGCCCAGGCTGTGTGGCCTCAAGTTATCCTCCCACCTTGGCCTCCCAAAGTGCTGGGATCACGGGCATGAGCCACCTTGCCTGGCCTAAATTTATACGTAAGTAGCCATATGTGGCTAGTGGCTACTGTATCGGATCACACAGTTCTGTACAGCTAATGCACAGCACAGAGTAGCATACTATACACACCCTACTACATCTTGCTTTACTCCCTTAACAGCACCTATGTATTTGGGAGACAGATTGCCCCAGTCTGCCCCACCCCCCCCAACTTTTTTTTTTTTTTTTTTTTTGAGATGGAGTTTTGCTCTTGTTGCCTAGGCTGGAGTGCAATGGCACTATCTCGGCTCACTGCAACTTCCGCCTCCGGGGTTCAAGCAATTCTCCTACCTCAGCCTCCCAAGTAGCTGGGATTACAGGTGCCTGCCACTATACCCAACTAATTTTTGTATTTTTAGTAAATACAGGGTTTCTCCATGTTGGTCAGGCTGGTCTCGAACTCCCAACCTCAGGTGATCTGCCCACCTTGGCCTCCCAAAGTGCTGGGATTACAGGTGTGAGCCACCGCACCTGGCCTAGTCTGCCTCATTTTTAAAAACTGCTGCATAATATCCTCTTGTAATCTACAAAGGCAATCCCTCACCCAGCCTGGAGAGCAATGGGTCATCATGTTTTTACAACAAGCTCTAAAATCTTCCACATATACCGTAACAAAGACACTTTGAAACAACCCTAGGTTCTTCACACCTCCACTTTTGTCGGCCTGAGCCTGAGATAGTTTGACATTGAATAGTCAATTTTAGGGGCTGGGGGAGATAATTTACCATGAATCACTGCTCTAAAATACACTCTTCACCCATGAGGCCCATGCCTGGCATTCAGTAGTGCTGGTGGCATTCTTTAGAGTTAATCATAGTTTTAGGTGGTTCTCCTTTAAAGAGCAAAGTCTTCTGAGAAAGATGGCCATTAAAGCAAAACATCTGGGGCTGCTCTTGCTTTTGTCCTGGTGAGAGGGCCCAAGGGGCTTTGTAGAGCAGCAGGGGCTCTGACGGTGAGCCTCACTGTTCTTAAAATTGTCCTTAAGAGGACAGGTGCTTTGGCTCATGCCTGTAATCCTAGCACTTTAAGAGGCAGAGGCAGGAGGATTGCTTGAGTCCAGGAGTTTAAGACTAGACTTAGCAACAGAGGGAGACCCCGTCTCTACAAAAAATCTTTAAAAAAATTGGGCATGGTGGCATGTGCTTGTAGTCCCAGCTACTTGGGAGGCTGAGGTGAGAGGATCACCTGAGCCCAGGAGCTTCGGGCTTGCTGTGAGCCAAGTTTGCACCACTGCACTCCAGCCTGGAAGACAGAATGAGATTGTGTCAAAAAAAAATTGTTCTTAAGTCCATCTGGATCCCTGGACAGCCTTCCTCTTAGGGCATTTCAGGTGGTGAGCCTCTTTTCAGCTTTAAATGGCCTTTAGAGAAATTTCACTAACCTGCCTTGGTGTTTGGCTCTGTATAAACCCTTTCTTCTGGAGGGCAGCAGTAGACACAAGATTTGGTGGTCTGACAGATCTGGGGACAGATCCCAGTTTCAAATGGCAGAGTCTGTTTACAGCTTACAGGGGAAATACTTAGCACTATGTGCTGATCTTTAGGAAATAAGTCTATATTTCTTTCTTTTTTTTTTTTTTTGAGACAGTCTCACTCTGTCGCCTAGGCTGGAGTGCAATGGTGCAATCTCAGCTCACTGCAACCTCCACCTCCTGGGCTCAAGCAATTCTCCTGCCTCAGCCTCCCAAGTAGCTGGGATTACAGGCACACGCCACCATGCCTAGCTAATTTTTGTATTTTAAGTAGAGATGGGGTTTCACCATGTTGCCCAGGCTGGTCTTGAACTCCTGACCTCAGGTGATACACCTGCCTCGGCCTCCCAAAGCACTGGGATTACAGGTGTGAGCCACCGCGCCTGGCCCAGTCTATATTTCATAACAAGTGTTGCAAACAAATGCTTGTTCCTCAGTGCCGCAAAGAAGAACCAGCACTTAGACAAATAATTTTCTCAGCAAGGCAAATTTACGTTCTGTAGAAAGGGTGCTTCTCGGAAGCTGGACTGCCACGAGAGCACACTGAACAAATAAAGGCAGGAGTTTTTATCCCTGACGCACTGGGCTTCTACTGCTGTGTCCTACCTCTGCTGGTTGGAGCTGGACCTCACAATCTAAACTGATCCCGACTGGCTAAAACCTTGAAATTTTCCTAAACAGGTAAAGGCACAATGGGGAACAAAGGAAGGGAGGGGATTTTTTACAGGAAACTAGGAAGGCAATAACATTTCCAAATAAGGAAGGGGCATAGGCTGCAAGCTGGGACATGCCTGGGCATGTTCAGGCATGTCTGGACAGACTTAGGGAAAAAATGAGATAGGCCTTGGTTATAATATAAGAACACAAAATATACTCACTCTTTTACTCCATTTAACAACTACTTGGGCTTAACAAAGAATTATTAGTAGAATAAAAGATCTGTTAGTGTGAGATATGAAAAGCTGTGGAGATTTAAAAGAAATATTTTAATAAATCCCTTTTATTCAAAAAGGTGAACTTGAAGAGGAACTTACTATCTTTATCAACAAGTCACATGTGGATAATGAAGGAATGGCCTAAAATGCTCTCAGTAATATTCCTGAGTCATCCCTGAGGGCCGGGCTTGGTGTTAGGCATGGTGGGGAAGGGAGTGGGGTTGTGTGCAGAGGAGGACATGATTCTTGCCTTGTCAGGGTCCCTGACCTGATGGCGATCCGTGTTGTCATGTTCATAGTGATATGGTATGAGGCCACCACTTTTCCTGTTGTCCTTCTCAGTTTCTCCCCAACCTCCCCTTTTCCCTAGTTTATAAGACAAGAGAAAAGGGAGAAAGCAAAAAGTTGGGAAACAGAAGTAAGATAAATAGCTAGATGACCTTGGCACCACCACCTGGCCCTGGTGGCTAAAATAATAATAATAATATTAACCCCTGACCAAAACTACTGGTGTTATCTGTAAATTCCAGACATTGTATAAGAAAGTACTGTAAAACTTTTTGTTCTGTTAGCTGATGTATATAGCCCCCAGTCACGTTCCTCACGCTTACTTGATCTATTATGACTCTTTCATGTAGATCCCTTAGAGTTGTAACCCCTTAAAAGGGCTAGGAGTTTCTTTTTCGGGGAGCTTGGCTCTTAAGACACGAGTCTGCCGACGCTCCCGGCCGAATAAAAAACCTCTTCCTTCTTTAATCTGATGTCTGAGGAGTTTTGTCTGTGACTCGTCCTGCTACAGTGACAGACACCACAGCAAGAGCAGACCCAGGTTGTGCAATCCCCAAAGCAGGGCTCCTCACTCACTTGGATAGATAGAACTATTGGCCTCAATTCCTCAGCCCTCTTTGTACCTACTGCTTGCCATGGTTTCGTTGTGGGTGGAGGATACTTTCTTGCCTCGGCTTCAGACTTGCCCGTGTGGCTTGCTTTGGCCATGGAATGAAGCAGAAATGAAAGCCTGCCAGTTCCCAGCCCACACCTGAAGATGCCTTAGGCGGTTCTGCGGGCCCCGTGCGCTTCTACCTTCATCAAGATGCACTTCTCTGGTGCAGCAGCCGCTTCTTCAGCTTCGGACCAGAAGGAACGGAGCCCCCTGGTGGATCCGCAGGCCTGCAGGGAGCCACAGAGCACATCCAGAGTTCACTGAGGGGATGACTGCGTGTCACCCGTTGCCCAGCTAGCATGACACCTCTCCAGGCCTCTCCACCACGTTACTCCACCATAGACTCCCTGCCTGCTTCTTCTGCAAAGACTTGGACACCCAAACGCCTACCAAAAAGTGGGTAGGGTGCCAGGACACCTCCAAGTATAAGTGGGGCTCCCCACCACACCTAGATGTGGAGGTGTGCTGCAGAGTGGTGGCTGCTTGTGACACTCATTTCACCCCTTTCTGTGCAGGTGCCGGAAGCCCAGGAACCACAAGTCTCCCTTGCCAGCAGGGTGCTGCCAAAAAAATGCAGTCATGTGAAATTTGGAATATGGAAAGGAGGTAGAAGTCATCCTTTCCTCCCCGCTAGCGGCAGACATGCAGGCTCTGGTGGTCAGCTGGATTCCATATTCCCCCATCAGTCACCAGCCTGGGGACCGTGGAGCTGGAAGGATCTCAGCAGCGGTTTCCCAAGTTTGCAGAGGCCTGAGGCCTGAGGCCTGAGGTCCTCCCAGGGGACCTCACACTCCTCCCGCTCAGCAGCCAGACGACTTTCTGGTTTGAGTCTTCTCTGTTGGGGCTTCGCTGCCCCTGGGATACGAATTAAAATGCCAACGTTGTTGATTCTTGAAAGGAGCAATTCAACTTTTCACCCCCTCCTCATTTTAGATGGGAACCATGAAGGCTCTGTCGTTTACTCCACATCCTTGTGAAAGATGTCATCCTTGTTGGAAGACTCCTTGCTGTGAGGTTTCTGTGCCATGTTTTTCACACGTGTAGCACTGGGAGTTCTGTACATATCCCTAAGCCAGAGTGGCTGTCTTAACTAGAAAAAGCTATCCTGGAAGATAGGGAAATATGCATTTTGCATGTCTTCTGCTTTCTCTGGCCACAGCAATGAATCCTCCAATGTACCTGAGTTTCAGTTCGCCATGAGCATCTCCTACATGGCAGAAATCTGAAAATGCCTCCGGGGAAACACATGGACAAGACAGTGAGTGATGCTGCCGTTCCCACACCTCTCACAATGTACTTCTCTGGTCTTATTAGGACTAAATGAGTACCTCAGTCCGTAATAACAGTGATTAGAACCACTGCAGACCACATACCTGGGGTCTTGAAAATAATTCCAAGCATGAGGGACTTTCAGAAGCTCCCCATGTCTGTCCGGAAGGGCCCCACAATGTCTCGGGGAGACTTTGTATGTGGCTCAGCATGGAGCATGAGCAGGATTTTCAGCCCCACTCACCCCCTTGGCCAAGTGGTCTTGTGCAGTGAACACCCATGCTGGGCAGAAGCATTTTACATCAGTCCTCTTTGGAGTTAGTCTCCTTGGCATCATTTGATGGGGGGTGGGAGATGAAGCGGTTCTTGGCTAACTTCTTGGCCCCTGCACCATGTGAGGCTGTTCCAGCTCCCCTGGGGCTGGACTCCTGAGCTTTTTTTTCTTTGGCAGTGTTCACAAATGCCCGGGCACCCTGTGATCTGCCCGCCTCGGCCTCTCAAAGTGCTGGGATTACAGGCATGAGCCACCGCACCGGGCCAAGGTATAGCCTTTCTACATTGCAGAGTCATTCAGTTTCCAAAATTATGGAGCTTGTATTGTTAGAACCAGTGAAGCAAGTAAGAAAATTTTTTAAAATAAGCCCTCAATCTGGACCTGTGTAGGTAAATGAAGGAGAAGCACTTTAAAGTCAGGGAAAAAATATGTACATACTTAACATTTAGGATTATCAACCACTGCTGGTTTTCCATAGATCATTTCATTCCTGATTTCATCTGTAAGAGATATGACTATTGCTACCATTCAGAGGGGGACTTTCATTGTTAACTGCCTGGTCCTCCTTGCTTGGCGCCCTGCAAATCAATGTGCTCCTTTCTCCCACTGCAAAACCTCGGTATGGTTTGGCTTTACTGTGCTGGGCCAGTGGACCCCAGTTAAGTCCGCTAATAAGCTATTGCTATGTCCTTGGGATGGGTTTCAGATTCAAGATAGACTGACCCTACCACACTGCTAACTCGGCTGGTCAGTATTTGTCAATAACATAGAGGCTTCATTCAAAGTTGTAATTATTGGAACCCAGGGTGATTTCAGGATTTTATGGGGCCTGAACCTTACCTATTAATAATAAAAACATGGAAAAGTATGAATACAAAGATTCCCAAAGGCCTCCCAGGACTGTGCAAGTGAGAAGCCCTGACGCTGAGGCTCTATTCATCATCATTCCACCACAGCTGGGGCCCTTTCGTTTTTGTTTTTTTTTTACAAACTTTTGTAATGCAATAAAATATACTGTTTCAACTTACAAACACCCGAGAACAGTGTCATATCGGTCACAAAATTACTGGCAGCTTCCCTTGGCAACTTGCCTTTCGAAAGAAATGCAGTGGGCATATATCTCACCATAGCAAATGTTTCCTGAAGCAAATTAGTTCTGTTTACTAGAAAGATTTGACCCAAAACAAAGGAGCCCAGCCCCCAACATACATTTGGTGTGTTGAGACCATTGTGCCAATAGGGTCACTTGTTTCATGACTTTTCTTGCCCATGCCAACGGTCAGAACTAGGAAAAGCAGGGCAGGTCATATATAAACTATGTAAGTTTCTTGGCCTCTTCGTACTTTAGTTTCCCCATTTGAAAAAACGAATGGATTTAAGACATACTTTTCAGAATTCATAATGGGCTTATACCCAGCTAACCAATAATTGTATGAGGTTCTTACACCTTATGTAAATAGTTGTTTACATGTATTCATCTTCTATTTCACTTACAACTTGTGTAAAAACTGCATTCCGTGCCAGGCCTGAAATGTTCCAAAGCTCAGTTCTGTCAGCAAATTGCAACCAAGATTCCTACCAAAAAAGACACAAGCCAAAGAAGAAAAAAATATGTATTCTTTCAGAACATTTATCACTTGCATTGATTCTAATTTATATAGGATGGAACATAACCTCAATACTTTATGCACTAAAGAAATCTCACTGTGGAAGATACTGGCTTATGATTTATACTTTAACATTGCACATGTGGTGCATTAGATACAAAACAGTGAATGCTCAGTAAATGTTTATTTTAAGTGATCTTTATTTCTGTAGGACAGGATTTCACAACTTCAGGGCCATCGATACTTTGGACTATATAATTCTTTGCCATGGGGGTTTGTCCTGTACCTTGTAGGATATTTAGCAGCATTCCTGGCCTCTGCCCACCAGATGCCAGGAGGACACCACAGTTGTGACAACTAAAACTGTCTCCAGACATTGCCAAGTGTCACCTGGGTGCAAAATCACACTGGTTGAGAACCACTGCTCTCTGATGATGATTCACTATGATCTGTGTAGTAATTCTTACACTAATCTTTCCTAGAGACAAAGAGATTTGCTATATAATTTTAGTAACTTTCTACTGGTAAAATTTTAATCATATTTCAAAATGAATAGCAAAGAGGTTTATCATTTTTATTAAAATTTTAAATGTAATCGAGTTATATTTGTAATTTACATAAACTGCAAAAAAATGGTAGTGGTTGAAATGTACGTCTTTCAATAGACTGTATTTTATTGCAGGATAAATCTCTAGGAAAAGTAAAAGGAAAATATTGCCTTGATTAGTTATTGGATGTCAAATTAGTAGGAATAAATAGGAAGAGTTTAGAGTAACATTAAATACACGGTTTTCGTCTAAACTCTAAATCTTTGGACTTGTATTTGAACTTCCCAGAGCCCCTAACCCTGCCAGTACCTCTCCTAGAGTCTCACCTTCATGGTTTTAATAAATAAAATATACAACTATAGATCTTGATAGACTTCGGAATTAATTTTTCCTGAGAGCAGTAGACTTGATTAGATGACCTTTTGTAGTCGCATCAAATCCTAGATTGTGAGCTCGAAGTTTTTATCTTTATATATAGTTTCTAATATTAAAAGGAATAGTCTCATCTTCCTAGTTTAGGTCTGTTTTCCTAAGCCAGTTCAATATCAGAAGAAATAAAAGACATCCTTTCACACCATTTGAAAGGAAGTTACCCCTTTAATACATAACTTTGAACTAATCCAAATCATATTAATATAATTAATTTCTATCATATTAATAATAAATTTTTTTTGGTTTTATATTGCTTTAATATTTCATGAAAGCAATTTCTTCACTTATACAATGATGGGGCAACAAAGCAACATGGAACTGGATTTTTATTTTTCAAATAAAAACAGGTGTAGTCAACACCCATTCTTGACTCCAGTTGACTCTTACTTCCATTGATTCCAGCTCGTCAGCTTGTCCCTCCCTCTTTACCTGGATGGTGTAACGTTGTCTGGCTGATGTCTCCATCTCTAGTCTCTCCCTTCCTAAACCATCCCGCACACAGTCAACAGATAAACTCTCCAGAAGTGGCTTGCAAAGGCCAGCGTCTCCTAGGAAATTACTGAAGATGCAAATCTTTGGTCCCATTCTAGACCAACTGAATCAGTAACTGCGAGGGTAGAGTGTAGAACTGAGTTCTAACGTGCTCTCCCAGTGATTGCGATGCAGCTCTATCTCACAGCACATGTTTTGGGTTGGACACAAAATGAATGCTACATATAGAAAACCAGGGACAAAGATGAATTCTGGACATAACTCAAGGACTGAGTAATCATGTTCACAGCCAACACTCCTGCATATGCTAGGCACTGATGAAGTGTTTCATATATGCACTCACCTAAATTTCACAATCCTATGAAATGGTAACTAGCATAATCCCCAGTTTAAAGATGAAGAAATTGAGTCACAGAGCAGAATAACTTGCTCAGGGTCACCAAGCTAATAAATGACAGCCCTGGGTTCAAACCCAGGCAGCCTGGCTCCAGAATCAACTCTTAACCATTTAGAGCATCATCACTGAGATGGGGAGAGGGACAGGCTGCTGTGAAGAGGGTGAAGCGAAAATGGGAGGAGAGCAGCGGTTAAGCAATGATATGATGGGGCTAAATGAAAATGGATAAGAAAACAAGTAAGAGCAATCACAAGTAAAAGACTGGAGAAGGGGCCTAATAGCAAAGGAGAACGGAGAGAAAGAAGAGATTACAGGCAGAGGTGAAAGCAGAAAGTTAGTTGTCAGTATAGCTTGGGGAGACAAAGAAGGCCCAGGAAGGCCTCCTGGAAAAGGCTGCTATGTGAGGCAGGACACAGAGGTCAGTGGAGGAAAGGTGATTCTTACAAGATGGCGAAGGTGCCATTGTAGGTGTTGGGCTCTGGCACAGGCACTCAGCGGAGCCTCTGCTTTGGGCTGAGATCAATACACGACAACGTCTCATCTCCACAGGTACACAGCTCACATATGTTGGTGCTTGTGGAGGCCTTCTGTTCCTCTGGTGCAGTTAAAGCCTTATTTTGGGCGTAATTTTCAGACAGCACCAATGAATCCTGAGTAGATTCTAGCTCAGTAGGTGGACCTGTGACTTCAGTCAGGTTTCGATGCTGAGTCTGGACCTGGTCTGGACGTGGAGCTATAGTCTTCTCCAGGGCTGTAGAATATCCAATCTCTGTAGTGGGTTCTGGAGTGATGGCAAGCCCCAGGTCTGGAGGCTGAGTTGAGGTCTCCTCCGTGGTTGGAGACAGTTTAACCTCTATAGTAGGTTCTATAGTTATGGTAAGCTCCAGGTCCAGAGGTTGACCTGTGACTTGAGTCAGATTTGAATGCTGAGCCTGACCCTTGTCTGGAGGTGGAAGTGTCACCTCAAGGTGCCCTGGAGGAGGAGCTGTAGTCATCAGGGCTGTAGAAGGTTCAACCTTTGTAATGGATTCTGGAGTGATGGTAAGCCCCAGATCCAAAGGTTGAACTGTGACGCTGGGTGATGTTGGATGCTGAGCTTGATCCTGGCCTGGTGTTGGCATGGATGTCTCATAATACACAGGAGGTTGAGCTACAACCTCCTTACGTAGCTCTGGAGGCCGAGTTGGGGTCTTCTGCATTGTTGGAAAAGGTTCAACCTCCATAGTGGATTCTGGAGTTAAGGTAAGTTCCAGATCCAAAGGTTGAATTGTGACTTGAGTCAGGTTTGAATGGTGAGTCTGAACCTGGTCTGGATGTGTAAGTGTCACCTTAGGGTGCTTGAGAGGAACTAGAGTCTTCTTCAGGGGTGTAGAATGTTCAACCTCTGTCGTGGGTTCTGGAGTGATGGTAAGTCCCAGGTCCAAAGGTTGAGCTGTAACGCTGGGTGACATTGGATGCTGTGCTTTATCCTGACCTGGTGTTGGAACTGTTACCTCTTGATATACTGGAGGTTGGGGTACAACTTCCTTAGGAGGCTGATTTGGGGTCTCCTGCATGGTTGGAGAAAGTTCAAACTCTGTCGTGGATTCTGGAGTGATGGTAAGCCCCAGGCCCAAAGGCTGAACTGTGACACTGGGCAGTATTGAATGCTGAGCTTGATCCTGACCTGGTGTTGGAATTGTCACCTCATAATGAGCTGCAGGTTGAGCTGCAACCTTTGTAGGTGTCTCTGGAAGCTGAGTTGAGTTCTTCATGGTTGGAGAAAAAAAAACATGGTTGTGGAGTTGTGGTAAGTTCCAGGTGCAAAGGTTGAACTGTGACCTGTTAGGTTTATGTGCTGAGCCTGAACCTGGTCAGGAGGTGGAAGCGTCACCTCAGGGTGTTTTGGAGGAGCTGTAGTCTTCCTTGGGGTTGTAGAATACTCAGCCTCCATAGTGGATTTTGGAGTGATGGTAAGTCCCAGGTCGAAAGGTTGAAATGTGACACTGGGTGACACTGGAATCTGGGCTTGGTCCTGGCCTGCTATTGGAACTGTCATCTCATGCACTGGAGGTTGAGCTGCAACCTCCTTAGGTGGCTCTGGATGCTGAGCTGGGACCAGCTGCTGGCTTGAAGGTTCTACCTCCATAGGGGGCTCTGGAGTCTGAACTGTGGCCTCCTGCTGGATTGGAGAAGGTTCTGCCTCCATAGGGGGCTCTGGAGTCTGAGCTGGAACCCCCTGCTGAGTTAAGAGATGGTTCCACTTCCTGGGGGAGCTCTGGAGGTGAAGATGGGGCCATCTGCTGGGTCTGAGAGGGTTCTACGACCACAGGGGCCTCTGAGGACTGAGCAGGGCCTGCCTGCTGGACTGGAGAGGATTCTACCTCTTTAGGTGGCTCTAAAAGCTGAATTGGGGTCTGCTGTAGGACTGGAGATGGTTCGACCTTCTCAGGTGGCTCTGATGGCTGAGCTGGTATCTCCTGCTGTGGTGGAGGACTGACCTCTTCAGTGGACTTCGGAGGATGACCTGAGGCTTGCCTGCTGGGTTGCATGTGGTTCAACCTCCTTAGGGGGCTCTGGTGGCTCAGCTGGGAACTCTTGCTGGATTGGAGAAGATTCTACCTCCTTAGGGGGATCTGGAATCTGAGGTTGGGCCTCTTGCTGGGCCGGAGAAGACTCAGCCTCCTCAGGGGTCTGTGGATGCTCAGCTGCAGCTTCCTGCTGGGTTGGAGAGGGGTTCTCATTATTAATAGGTTCTGGAGATTGAACTGAAGTCTTCTGTTGACCTGCTAAAGGTCCAGCATCTTCCGATGACTCTGGAAGCAGAGGTGGGCCGCCATGCTGGGTGGCAGAAGGTTCTACATCATTCCCTGGCCCTGGGAGCTGAGCTGTAGCCTCCTGGTGGATTGGAGAAGTCCCCACCTCTTCAGTAGGCTCTGTTGCTATAGTGAGCTGCATGTCTGGAGGCCTAATAGTGACACTGGGCAAATCTGAATGCTGAGCTTGATGGTGACCTGGAGGTGAAACTGTGACTTCATGATGTTCTGGAGGCTGAGCTGGGGCCTCCTGCTGGGCTGGAGAAGATTCAGCCTTCCCAGAAGAAATAGAAGGCTGAGCTGGCTGCTCCTGCTCACTGGGGGAACGTTCAGGCTCCACAGGAGGACCTGAAGGCTCAGTCGGGGCCTCCTCCTGGCTCACAGAAGGTTCCACCCCTCTGGAGGCTGAACTGGGGCCTCCTGCTGGGCTTCAGAAGATTCAGTCTCCTTGGTAGGCTCTGAAGTTATGGTAACCTCCGCATCCACCGGTTTAACTGTAACGTTGGACAAGTTAAAAGGAACTTGATCCTCACCTGGATGGTGAATGGTCACCTCATGATTCAGTGGAGTTTGAGCTCCAATCTCCATAGAAGACTCTGGAAGCTGAGTTGGAGCCTCTTGCTGGTCCTCAGAATGTTCAACCTCCCAGGAAACTCAGAAGGCTGAGCTGGCTGCTCCTGCTCACTGGGGGAAGGTGCACACTACACAGGAGGACCTGGAGGCTCAGTTGGGGCCTCCTCCTGGGTTGCAGAAGGTTCCACCTCCTCTGGAGGCTGGGTTGGGATCTCCTGCTGGAATGGAGAAGATTCTGCCTCCTTGGTAGGCTCTGAAGTTATGGTAATCTCCACATCCACAGGTTTCACTGTAATGCTGTAATGCTGGGCAAGTTGTAATGAGCTTGATCCTCACCTGGAGGGTGAACTGTCACCTCATGATTTGGTGGAGTTTGAGCTGCACTCTCTGTAGAGGACTCTGGTGGCTGAGCTGGGGCCTCCTGCGGGGTCTCAGAAGGTTCAACCTCCCCACCCCCAACAGGAAACTGAGAAGGCTGAGCTGGCTGCTCCTGCTCACTGGGGGAAAGTTCAGCCTCCACAGGAGGACCTAGAGGCTCAGCTGGGGTCCCTTGCTGGGTTGCAGAGGGTTTCGTCTCCTCAGGGTGCTCTGGTGTCTGAGCTGGGGCCTCTAATTGGGTTGAGGAAGAGTCCACCTCCTCGGCGCCCTCTGGAGGCTGAGCAGCTGCCTGTTCCTGGCTTGACATAAGTTCCTTACCTGGCTCTGGAGTTACCACAAGCTGCACATCCACAGGTTTGACTGTGACATTGGGCAAGTGTGAGTGCTGAGCTTCACTCCAGCTTTTCAATGGAACATTTACCTCATGATGTATCAATGGCGGAGCTACAATCTCTTCAGAGGCAGGTAGCTGGTGTGCTGGGGCCTCCTGCTCTGTTGAAGAAGAGTGGACCCCCTCAAGGCAGAGCTGGGGCCTCCTGCTGGGTTGAAGAAGGTTCTGCCTCCTCAGGGAGCTGTGGAAGCTGCTGTGGGGCTTCTTCCTGGAGTGAAGAGGACTGGATGTCTTCAAGGGTCTCTGGATTTTGAGTTTCAGACTCTAGATGGAATTGAGAAAGTCCAACTGTCTCAGGGGGCCCTGGAGGCTCATCTGAGTTCATCCGGAGTTCTGGAGGCAGGCTGCTGGGCTACACTGTATCCATACTTGAATCTAAATACTCATCCTGCAAAGTTTGTTTCTGACACTGAGGTTTTGATACAAATAGGTGTGGAGTTCCACACAACAACCTTAGCAAGCTTCCGATGCTTAGCTAGATCTTTGTTCAGGTTCTTGGGCAAAACAGTAAACTTGGTTGCTTTTGAATTCTATCTTATTTATTTTATTTTGTTTTTTAATTTATTTTTTATTTATTTATTTATTTATTTATTTATTTATTTATTTATTTATTTATTTGAGATGGAATCTCGCTTTGTCGCCCAGGCTGGAGTGCCGTGGCACGATCTCGGCTCACTGCAACCTCCACCTCCCGGGTTCAAGCGATTCTCCTGCCTCAGCCTCCCGAGTAACTGCAGGTGCGTGCCACCAAGTCCTGCTAATTTTTTGTATTTTTAGTAGAGACGGGGTTTCACCGTGTTATCCAGAATGGTCTCTATCTCCTGACCTCGTGATCCGCCCGCCTCAGCCTCCCAAAGTGCTGGGATTACAGATGTGAGCCACCGCGCCCGGCCTGAATTCTGACTATCTAGAGGTGGAACAAGTAAAGTATTTAATCTGCCTGATGATCTGCGCCTGATCTAGATCTGCAGTTTCAAACTTACTTTTGAGGCGAGGAGGCCGAGCAAGGGTCTGGTTCTGATCCCAGTCCAGCACTGAGACCACCTCTGGGAGCCTTTCTTGCCAAGTCAGCTTGTCATTCAGATTCTGGTGTGCAGCCGCTAACTGCTCTGGCCCCGGGGCCAGCTCTCCAGCTGAATCTGTGTCCAGGAATGGAACCAAAGTCTCGGTCAAAGTCTCAGTCGATTCCTGAGGCGGAGCTGACATCTGGGAGGAAGCAGAGGACCCCAGGTAATCAAAGTCCCCCGGGTCTGCCGGTGGGGGCGGGGGGCGGGGGTAAGCGCAAAGGGAGATTCGGGTGGGAGACTGGGGGAGCGGGAAAACCAGGGCTCAGTCGGCCCCAGAGGGTCGGAAGTCGGCTGGAGCGGGTTCTGGACCCACCCCAGAGGCTGAGCCTCCTGGACTAGTAGCCACAGTAGTTGCCAACCTGAGGAGGGGCCGTGGGACCCAGAGGCGCAGCTGGGACATGACATGCGCTGGCGCCGCGCACTGAGCGGGAGCCATTCTGGCAGCCCCGAGACGCTTGCGCCCCTGACAACCGCGCGCCCCGCCCCGTTTTTTATGACACCTTTATTTACACCACCTTTATTAGGCTCTGGTCCAGATCTGCTCCGCGTCACCAGGGCGATCTTATCCCACAATCCCACCCAAACCCCACTTCCTGTCCCACCCCACCCCCGAACACCCCTCCCCTCCCCTTAGCGAGGAAGGATTTGGGATCCTGTTAGAAGGGAATTCTAAAACGTCTGTGTTCAAGCAGCCCAGCACCTCTTACTCCTGGGTGGTGGGGGGAGACTAACCCCTTTCCTGTGTCCACAACTGTAGTAATACTCTAACCGTCCTCAGTTCTGCTCTCCAAACTTCAAATAAGGGGTCAGAGACATGGGTCAAGACTTCAGGAAAAGCCCCAGAAATACCCTGCACTCAAAAGCAGTTTCAGAGTTCCACATTTTCCTGAGAATGAAACAAATTATCCTCCAAATTCTGCTGCTTGTTTTGAATTATGTTTACACTGGTTATGTTACCCGTGAGTTTTTATCTCCACATACTTGAATTAAACCACGTAGTTCTTCACATCTGACATCTACAATCTCTTCACTGGGTCTGTACTTCACAGCTTTTTTACCACTTTCTGAAATAAAGTTAGCAAGGATCAATTCAGAATCTTTTTCATTCTAAAACTTCCTGCACAGGCCGGGCACGGTGGCTTATGCCTATAATCCCAGCACTTTGGGTGGCCGAGGCGGGAGGATCACCTGAGTTCGGGAGTTCGAGACTAGCCTGACCAACATGGAGAAACCCCGTCTCTACTAAAAATGCAAAAAATTAGCCGGGCATGGTGGTGTGTGCCTGTAATCCCAGCTACTCAGGAGGCTGAGGTAGGAGAATCGCTTGATCCTGGGAGGCAGAGGTTGCAATGAGCTGAGATCGCACCATTGCACTCCAGCCTGGGCAACAAGAGTGAAACTCCATCTAAAAAAAAAAAGAAATTCCTGCATGTAATGGTAGTACCCCATGAAGAGACATTCTTTTTTTTTTTTTTTTTTTTGAGACAGAGTCTTGCTCTGTCACCCAAGGCTGGAGTGCAGTGGCACGAACTCGGCTCACTGCACCTTCTAATGTGAAGTGTCTACTAGCCCAGTGGTCTCTATTCCATATTTGAACTTACTTTGATTCCCACCTGATGCCTTACCATTTCATCTTTTGGTTTCTAAAAGCAGAAAATAAGAGCATTTTTCTGAAAGTTTCCTCATCTCATCTCACACTTCAGTTTTCTTTCCTTCCTTCTTTCCTTCCTTCCTTCCTTCTTTCCTTCCTTCCTTCCTTCCTTTCCTTCCTTCCTTCTTTTTATAGGGTCTCACTCTGTTACCCAGGCTAGAGTTCAGTGGCACTATCATAGCTCACTGCAGCCTGGAATTCCTGGGCTCAAGTGATCCTCCTGCCTGAGCCTCCAGAGTAGCAGGGACTACAGGTACACACCACTGTGCCTGGCTAATTTTTTTTTTTAAGACATGGTCTCGCTTTGTTGCCCAGGCTGGTCTCAAACTCCTGGCTTCAAGTGATCCTCCTGCCTTGGCCTCCCAAAGTGCTGAGATTACAGGTGTGAGTCACCATGTCCGGGCTCACACCTCAGTTTTTTTGTTTTGTTTTTTGTTTGTTTGTTTTGAGACGGAGTCTCACTCTGTCACCCGGGCTGGAGTGCAGTGGCGCGATCTCGGCTCACTGCAAGTTCTGCCTCCTGGGTTCACACCATTCTCCTGCCTGCCTCAGCTGAGACTACAGGTGCCTGCCACCACGCCCGGCTAATTTTTTGTATTTTTAGTAGAGACGGGGTTTCTTTTTTGTTTGTTTGTTTCTTGCTCTGTCGCCCAGGCTGGAGTGTAGTGGTGCGATCTCGGCTCACTGCAAGCTCCGCCTCCCAGGTTCATGCCATTCTCCTGCCTCAGCCTCCTGAGTAGCTGGGACTACAGGCGCCTGCCACCACGCCCGGCTAGTTTTTTTTTTGTATTTTTAGTAGAGACGGGGTTTCACCGTGTTAGCCAGGATGGTCTCAATCTCCTGACCTTGTGATCCACCCGCCTCAGCCTCCCAAAGTGCTGAGATTACAGGCGTGAGCCACCGTGCCCTGCTGAGACGGGGTTTCACCGTGTTAGCCAGGATGGTCTCGATCTCCTGACCTTGTGATCCACCCGCCTCAGCCTCCCAAAGTGCTGGGATTACAGGCGTGAGCCACCGTGCCCTGCTGAGACGGGGTTTCACAGTGTTAGCTAGGATGGTCTCGATCTCCTGACCTCGTGATCCACCTGCCTCGGCCTCGCAAAGTGCTGGGATTACAGGCGTGAGCCACTACACCCAGCCCTCAGTTTTTAACGTATGTATAAAATATTAACTGTGTTTGGTTCAAAGGACTTTATGATCTTACAATAGGAACTAAGGAATAATGACATAAGAAATACAAAACTGTGGAAACGAAAATGTTCAATCATAACATGATTAAACGGTGGCCGGGAGTGGTGGTTCACACCTGTAATCCTAGCACTTTTCGAGGCCGAGGCAGGCGGATCACCTGAGGTCAGGAGTTCAAGACCAGCCTGGTCAACGTGGTGAAACCTTATCTCTCCTAATAATACAAAAATTTGCCGGCCATGGTGGCATGCGGCTGTAATCCCAGCTACTCGGGAGGCTGAGGCATGAGAATCGCTTGAACCCGGGAGGCGGAGGTCGCAGTGAGTCAAGATCGCACCACTGCACTCCAGCCTGAGTGACAGAGTGCAACTGTATCTCAAAAATAATAATAATAATAATATGATTAAATGCTAAGACATAATAAGGTGGGGGTCAAAGTAAGTTCAAATCTGGAATAGAGACCACTGGGCTAGTAGACACTTCACATTAGAAGCAAGGGCCAAGTATCTACTCCTTAAGAACCAAAATTCCGCCAGATACAATGAACAAAGCTTCAGAGAGAGAGAACATTTGAACATTTTATTGGCAGAAACTGGCACACATACTCTACAGACAATACAACTTCCTTCAAGGCAAACTAGAGCCATAAGGCTTTTGGTCTAAGAGGTTTTGAGGGTGTGCAAGGGATACCTTCGCGTACGAGGGAGAGGTAAACACCCCACACATTCAGTTTGGTTCTTAAAGGTTGTTACTCAGACTTGACAGTTAATGACCAAGGAAGTAATACTTTCACTAGAAGGGCTGCCTAGGTTGGAAAGCTGAGAGCAATCAGGGCCGTCTCTTACAAGCAAATAAAGGTCTGTGGTAACTTAATTAGGATCTCTCAGTCTCTAAGCCTTCAGCGCTGTGAAGCAGAAGAGCAACTCTGTTCAGGGACTCTTTGTTAATCATCAGGTTTCCTTTAGGCACAGCCTGTAACATTTGTGCCACTGTAGAAGTGAATAGGGAATACAAACAATGCCATTCAATAGCATGACCACTTCCAAGGTTCACAGCAAAGCCGCTAATTATTGTATGAGAATCATACTTATGGCCCGGCACGTTGGCTCACGCCTGTAATCCCAGCACTTTGGGAGGCTGAGGCAGCAGGATCACCTGAGGTCAGGAGTTCGAGACCAGCCTGGCCAACATGGTGAAACCCCATCTCTACCAAAAATACCAAAAATTAGCCAGGTGTGGTGGTGCGTGCCTGTAATCCCAGATGCTCAGGAGGCTGAGACAGGAGAATCGCTTTAACCCGGGAGGCAAAGGTTGCAGTGAGCCAAGATCACACCATTGCACTCCCACCTGGGCAACAAGAGCGAAACTCCGTCTCGAAAAAGAAAAGAAAAGAAAAAGAAAAAAGAAAAGAAAAAGGTTTGGTTGGCTGGACATGGTGGCCCATGCCTGTAATCCCAGCACTTTGGGAAGCTGAGGCAGGTGGAGGCCAGGAGTTCAAGAACAGCCTGGCCAACATGGTGAAACCCCATCTCTACTAAAAATAGCCGGATGTGGTGGTACAAATAGTGGAGAAAATTATGGATACCACCCTCCAAGTGATTGAGATTATTAATTCTAGGTAGCAGGCCAATTCAGACATGTCCACTTATCCTCAATAGCAGGAGGCCTCTCATATCTCTTCCCTACAAACCAGTTCAATACTTCTGTCTAAAGTCTAGGATTTCAATGTTGAAAAGAGAATATGGTTGGTGAAAGAAAATCTACAAGGTTTGCCCTGATGATCCCTTTTGACCATCCATTGAAACCAAAGTAGCAATTTGTCAGTTCTTGGCATCAGGAGCTGTTTAGGGCAATGGCCTGACATTGAACTGCCTTGTGTCTGGTGCCAAGATGAAACTAAAGTCACAAAAGATAGACCCATAAATATCACAACCTGCCAGAGATTTTATTTTGGATACACCTGACCTTTATCAATACCAAGTGTGCAAAGAAAAGAAACTGTTTCAGTCTTCCCATTCAGTAGCTCCTGCTTGAGTATGTGACCTGAAGAACAGGTAAGAAGAACCCACCACCCATTCCCCTCCCCAAGTTACTAACTTCTGTTAAAAGAAGAAATACACGTACCTCTATAAATTTTACAAGCAACTAAAACAACTAGAGGTTCATCTGCATTTATAAGCTTATTTGGGAATGCAAGTATCTACTGAGTGTTAATTCTTGAAATAATTTACACATTCCTGTGGATTTCTTACATCACCAATTCTTTTTTTTTTTTTTTTTTTTGAGACAGAGTCTCGCTCTGTCACCAGGCTGGAGTGCAGTGGCGCCATCCTGGCTCACTGCAACCTCCACGTCCTGGGATCAAGTGATTCTCCTGCCTCAGCCTCCCGAGTAGCTGCAACTACAGGTGCGCAAATCAATACTGAATTAACTTTACTGTTAATTCTTATTAATTTCTAATACAAATAGATTTGACTTTATTTGTATCATTTGAATTTCATGAATATAATCATATACTAAACTTAAAGAATAGACATATGAGAAAGAATTGGTGATGTAAGGCCAGGCTCGGTAGCTCACGCCTGTAATCTCAGCACTTTGGGAGACCAAGGCGGGTGGATCACAAGGTCAAGAGATCAAGACTATCCTGGCTAACACAGTGAAACCCCGTCTCTACTAAAAATACAAAAAAAAAATTAGCCGGGCGTGGTAGCGGGCACCTGTAGTCCAGGCTACTCGGGAGGCTGAGGCGGGAGAATGGCGTGAACCCAGCAGGCGGAGCTTGCAGTGAGCCGAGATTGCACCACTGCACTCCAGCCTGGGCAACAGAGCGAGACTCTATAAAAAAAATAAATTAAATTACTTTCTCCAACTGAAGAGAAGGAGAAATGCATATTGGGAAGGAGAAATGAAGACTAATTTTCGAATGTTGAGTGCTGCCGGGAAGACTGGCCTGTATCATGAGTCAGGGTGGAGTCTTTCTGGACAACCAGGATGCTTCAGAAGGACTCGGAGCTGCTGGGTGGTACAGACATTTGTCACCTTGGATAACCTTGCCACAGTTCTTGCTGGCAACAATTTCCCTTCATTTCACTGAAAAAAAAAAAAAACCCTCTCAGGTGCCTTAGGCCTTTCCTTGATTTTATTTTAAAACGTTATTCTCTTTTCTGTATTTATAAAAGCAAAAAACACAGAAACTAGGTGTATGTGCTAAAGTAGAAAAGAACACTTAAACTAGATAACAGTGGGGGTCGAGTAGTAACCCCAGGCTCTGAGTTCAGTAAATAAATAAATCTAATATGAATTACATTTCTCCTCTCACCTGTCTGTTGAATTATAGAACATTTCCTTCATTGCTGCATCAGTGATGGGCTTTATGCTGTGAAATTCTGAAAACCTAAATCTTATGAAATGGTCTCAATGTCCAAAGAGCACTAAAAACTCATTACTTACAAAATGATACCAAGTAACTGTTTCATAATTTTTTTTTTCTTTTTGAGATGGAATCTCGCTCTGTCGCTCAGGCTGGAGTACGGTGGCACGATCTTAGCTTACTGCAACCTCTGCCTCCCAGGTTCAAGTAATTCTCCTGCCTCAGCCTCCTGAGTAGCTGGGATTACAGCACGCACCACCACGCCTGGCTAAATTTTGTATATTTCGTAGAGACGAGGTTTCACCATGTTGCTCAGGCTGGTCTCGAACTCCTGACCTCATGATCCACCCACCTCGGCCTCCCAAAGTGCTGGGAATACAGGCGTGAGCCACTGCGCTCGACCTGTTTCATAATCTTTACCGTACCTTTATATTTGAATGGCTATGTGAAATGGTCACAGGTTAGAAACAGATCATAGTCTAAAAGTTAAATAATACCTCGCAGGTAATCGTTTCAGTTACAGGAAGTGGAACCAGGACTGAAGAGGATCTTTATTGGTTTAGAATGGGAGAGTGTGCGCTGATTGGTTTGTGAGTATGCCAAAAAGGCTAAAAAAAAAAGGCACCACTTAAAGATGGGCACAGCATAAAAAAACAGGGAAGAGTAGGCTTATGTAAAATAGGTAAAAGGCGGGGATCAATCAGAGGAAAGAGTGCCAAACAGAAAGAGAGGTTCTCAATCCGTCCATGGATTTATCCAAGACTTGTAGCTTGGCTTTCAGCCTTTAAACTGTCTGGTTTGGAGGTCAGCTTTCACCGTGGACCCACCCCTGTCTGCCTAGGATCTGTCGGCCTCCTGACGCTATCAATACCTTAACTTTAAAATATTGCTTAAAAAATGCTGACAATCATCTGAGCCTCCAGCGAGTCATGATCTTTTTGCTGGTGGGTCTTGCCTCAATGTCATGCCTGCTGACTGATTAGGGTAGTGGTTGCTGAAGGGTTGGGTGGCCATAACAATTTCTTACAATAACAACAATTATGTTTGCCACATTGATTGACTCTTCCTTTCACAAAAGATTTCTCTGTACCATGCACTGCTGTTTCATAGCATTTTACCTACAGTAAAACTTCTTTCAAAATTGGAATCGATCCTCTCAAACTCTGCTGCTGCTTATTAACTAAGTTTATGGAATATTCTAAATTATTTGTTGCCATTTCAACAATGTTCATAGCATCTTCACCAGGAGTAGGTTCTGTCTCAAGAAACCACTTTCCTTGCTCATCCATAAGAAGCAACTCCTGGCCTGACGCGGTGGCTCACGCCTGTAATCCCAACACTTTGGGAGGCTGAGGCAGGCAGATCACCTGAGGTCAGAAGTTCGAGACCAGCCTGGCCAACATGGTGAAACCCCATCTCTACTAAAAATACAAAAATTAGCCGAGCGTGGTGGCATGTGCCTGTAATCCCAGCTACTCAGGAGGCTGAGGCAGGAGAACTGCTTGAACCTGGGAGACAGAGGTTGCAGTGAGCTGAGATTGCACCACTGCACTCCAGCCTGGGGCACAAGAGCCAGACTTCATCTCAAAAAAAAAAAAAAAAAAAGAAAAAAGAAAAAAAGAAGCAACTCCTCATCCATTCAAGTGTTATTATGAGATGGCAGCAATTCAGTTTCATCTTCAGGCTCCACTTCTAATTCTAGTTATCTTGCTATTTCCACAACATCTGCAGTTACTCTCCACTGAAGTCTGAACTCCTCAAAGTCATCCATAAGCATTGGAATCAACTTCTTCTAAATTGTTGTTGTTGTTGTTTTTGAAATGGAGTCTTGCTCTGTCACTGAGGCTGGAGAGCAATGGCATGATCTCAGCTCACTGCAACCTCTGCCTCCTGGGTTCAAGCAATTCTTCTGCCACGGCCTCCCAAGTAGTTGGGATTACAGGCACTCACCACCACGCCTGGCTAATTTTTGTATTTTTAGTACAGACAAGGTTCCACCTTGTTGGCCAGGCTGGTCTTGAACTCATGACCTCAGGTGATCCACCTGCCTTGGCCTCCCAAAGTGCTGGGATTACAGGTGTGAGCCACTGTGTCTGGCCTAAGCTCCTGTTAATGTTGATATTTTGGCCTCCTCCCATGAATAATAAGTATTCTTTTTTTTTTTTTGAGATAGAGTCTTGCTCTGTCGCCCAGGCTGCAGTGCAGTGGCACAATCTCGGCTCACTGGAAGCTCCGCCTCCTGGGTTCACGCCATTCTCCTGCCTCAGCCTCCCAAGTAGCTGGGACCACAGGTGCCCGCCACCACACCCGGCTAATTTTTTTTTTTTTTTTTTTTTTTTTTTTTTTTGTATTTTTAGTAGAGACAGGGTTTCACCATGTTAGCCAGGATGGTCTTGATTTCCTGACCTCATGATCTGCCCTCCTCGGCCTCCCAAAGTACTGGGATTACAGGCGTGAGCCACCACGCCCAGCCAAGAGGAATCACCGTCTATGTCAGCAATAGCCTTACAGAATGAACTTCTGAAATAATAAGACTTGAAAGTGGAAATTACACCTTGATCCATGGGCTGTAGAACAGATGTTGTGTTAGCAGGCATGAAAACAACATTGATCTCCTTGTACATTTCCATCAGAGCTCTTGGATGACCAAGTGCATTGTCAATGAGCCGTAATATTTTTTAAAGAATCTTTTTTTCTAAGCAGTAGGTCTCAACAGTAAACTTAAAATATTTGCTAAGCCATGCTATAAATATGTGCTGACATCCAGGCTTTGTTGTTCCATTTATAGAACACAGGCAGAGTAAATTTAGCATGATTATTAAGGGCCCTAGGATTTCTAGAAAGGTAAAAGAGCATAAAGTCACCAGCTGCATTAGCCCCTATCAAGAGAGTCAGCCTATCCCTTGAAGCCAGGCATTGACTTCGCTCTAGCTATGAAAGTCCTAGGTGGCATCTTCTTCCAATAGAAGGTTGTTTCATCTACATCGAAAATCTGTTGTTGAGTGTAGCCACCTTCATCAATGATCTGAGCTAGATCTCTCGACAACTTGCTGCAGCTTCTCCATCAGCACTTGCTGCTTCACCTTATAACTTTATGTTACAGAGACAGCTTCATTCCTTCAGCCAACCTCTGCGAGCTTCAAACTTTTCTTCTGAGGCTTCATCACCTCTCTCAGCCTTCATAGAATTCAAGAGAGTTGTGACCTTGCTCTGGATTAATTCTTCATCTGAATTAACTCTTCATCCTCAGCACCCAAATATATGACTCATAGGCAGTTCCACTGCATGAACAAACAACACAAAATGAGGAAATGCGGAGCAAAGTGCCAGACACTGCAAGTGTTTCTGGAATAAATTCCCTCCTGGCCCGGTCTTTGCAATCCAGATTGTCAGTTTCTGGGGAAAATAACTTTCTGTCATATAAACATCTGAGGAGCAAGGAGCGTAGGAGGCCTGGGACCATGGCTCAGGGTGGATTAGAATCAAGCACCAAAAAGCTTAAAGGAATTTCCGCTTTCCTTTGTTTATGGTGATTTACCAAAGGCCTTTTGAGGAAGTAGTTCTGCCTTTGAGAACTTAGAGAAGCAGACAAGCTCCTGCAGGTTTCCTTCAAGCTTTCTCTCAGTTCTCCTCCTTGGGTCTGATTATTAAAAGACACAACCACCTCTGTGCTTTCTGTTACTTCCATCTTGGTTTCTTCTTTTCAAGCAACTGTGTGGATTTGACACCCAGCAATTACAAGAACCTGGATGAATGCAGGTCTCTTGCACCAGTTATATTTCCTGCACTCTAGTAAAACAAAGCTCCTCGTCAGTCTGGCATAGCTGATACTCCCACTCCCGCCTCCACCCCTGCTCATCATAAAAGGATCCCTTGGATAGGACTTTACAGCTTTCAAGGCACTTTCACACGTTCAAGTCTTAAAGGCAAGGCAAGCAGAGCGCATGCAGAGATGGGGCCGTCCCGGCACCCGCTGCGGTCTCTCTCCCTGCCCAAGCCCAAGCATGATGCTGAGCTCAGAGCAAATTTAATGATACTTTAGATTGATGGATCCCCTTAGTTTTCTAAACACTTTCTCAGAATATCTCATCTGATCATCATATTAAAATACAAAAAATTAGGCTGGCCGTGGTAGCTCACACCTGAAATCCCAGCACTTTGGGAGGCTGAGGTGGGTGTATCACCTGAGGTCAGGAGTTCAAGACCAGTCTGGCCAACATGGTGAAACCCCGTCTCTACTAAAAATACAAAAAAACTTAGCCAGGTGTGTTGGCGGGTGCCTGTAATTCCAGCTACTGGGGAGGCTGAGGCAGGAGAATCGCTTGAACCCTGGAGGCAGAGGTTGCAGTGAGGCAAGATCGCGCCATTACACTCCAGCTTGGGCAACAAGAGTGAAATTCCATCTCGGAAAAAAAATAATAATAATAAATACAAAAAAATGAGCTGGGCATGGTGGTTCAAAAGTAATGCAGTTTTGCTATTGCTTTTAATGACAAAAACCACAATTACTTTTGCACCATCCTAATAGTTCTTTGAGGTTGGCAAGGTGGGAATTCGCATCCCATTTCAGGGATGAAGGAAACTGAATCTCAGAGCCCTGAATGATTTTCCAAGGCCCCCCTGCAATGTAACCCTTCTGAGAAGATCTCATCAGAACTTCAACTCTGCCCACCACCAATAAGAGAACAATAAGAGCTAACATTTACCAAATGGCTCGCCTGGTGCAGGCGGTGCTTAGCGCCTCGTATGTGCTCCACATCAGCAGGTAGAAAAGAAGTGGTTATCTTTAACCATTGTTGGATTCCCAAGGATGTCAGTCCAAACACGCTTCTTGGGCACTTATCCTGGGCCCAGGAAAGTAGTTCTGGAAATACAGAAAACAAGAACTAGTCGCACTTACAGTGCCTACTGTGGAGTCAGTGAGGCAAGATGAAATCACAAGAGGCCGGCACAGTGGCTCACGCCTGTAATCCCAGCCCTTTGGGAGACCGAGGTGGGTGGATCACCTGAGGTCAGGAGTTCGAGACCAGCTGGACCAACATGGTGAAACCCCATCTCTACTAAAAATACAAAAATTAGCTAGGCATGGTTGTGGGCCCCTGTAATCCCAGCTACTTGGAAGGCTGAGGCACAAGAATCACTTGAACCCGGGCAGCAGAAGTTGCAGTGAGCCGAGATCACACCAGTGCACTCCAGCCTGGGCAAAAGAGTGAGACTCTGTCTCAAAAAAAAAAAGAAAAAGAAAAAGAAAAAAATAAATCACATGAAAGCAATGAGCCACATGAACCTAATCCATGGGTAAGCAGGATGTGATGTCATGATGTAGATTAGGTAATATCCACGGTTCCCAGCTCAAACTCTCTCTAACCATGTTTTTCCTCTACTCTCACACCACAACAATCAACACAGAAGGCTTCTGTGACCATGTGTGTGGAGGTTTGCCTCCACACACCAAGGACTGGACACCAGCTGGGTGTCCTCTAATTCAGTTCTGACACTATCTACATGGAGATAGTGTCAGATCCCACAGGCTGGGGGCTCAGTGTCCAAGACTGCCCCACTCTCACACCAGTCGCAAGTCCAGGCCTCCAGAACTTCTGGCCAACAGGCTTCAAGTTAGGCTTCCCATGACCCCTCTTTGGGTTCAATTAATTTGCTGGATCAGTTCACAGAGCTCAGGGCGACACTTACATGTACTGGTTTATTAGAAGGATATTACAAAGGATACAGATGAAGATGATACAGAAGGGCTGGGCTCCCAACTAAACCCCACCCATAAGCCTGGAACCATGGCCCTAGGTGAAAACAGCTGAACCCATTCTTCCATCCAAATGTTGCCTTTTTTGGCCTGCCCCACCCCTATCCTGTTCCCATAAAAGACTTCAGCTGGCACAGCAACACAAGTGGCTGAGGGTCAGGATACAAGCGTGTGAGCTGTGACCAGAGAAGCAACTGAGCGTCGGAGACTACAGATAGATGCAGCTAACTTCAGATGGTGCAGCTTCCAAGAGGGGCCCAGCTAGAGACGGCCAGGCTTCAGGGAAAGATCACCTTCCCATCCCCTTTCCAGTCTCCCATTCCACTGAGAGTCACCCACCACTCAATAAAGTCTTCCACATTCATCACCTTTTTTTTTGAGACAGAGTCTCACTCTGTCTCTCAGGCTGGAGTGCAATGGCACGATCTCGGCTCACTGCAACCTCTGCCTCCCGGGTTCAAGCGATTCTTGTGCCTCAGCCTCCAGAGTGGCTAGGACTACAGGCATGCGCCACCACACCTGGCTAATTTTTGTATTTTTAGTAGAGGCGAGGTTTCACCATGTTGGCCAGGCTGGTCTCAAACTCCTGACCTCAAGCGATCTGCCCACCTCGGCCTCCCAAAGTACTAGGATTACAGACGTGAGCCACTGTGCCCGGCCATTTATCACGTTTCAAACAGTTCATGTGAGCTTATTCTTCCTGGATGCTAGCTAGACAGGAATCTGGGTGCCAAGACGGCAGGGGCTCCCACTCTGACCCTCCACTGAGCTAGCTGGCACTCGACCACCCCTGGACAGCAGAACTGAAAGAGTATTGGTTGTAACATGCTTGGACGCTGTGTGGGGCCCACACAGAACCTGATCCAGCCAGAGAGGAGCGAATGGCCGGTTCCAGCATTTGTCCCCTCGGGTTCCCACACTTATTCACTCACACTTTCCCTCCCATGAGGAGTGGCCAGTGACAGGCTGAGTGCAACAAGCCACTCCAGTTCCCACTCGCGAAGGGGGTTGAGGGAAGTATCTCATCTAAGAGACATGTAGGGTGAGGTGTGGGGGAAGGGGTACGGAGCTTCCACACCCTCCCTGGGCCCATCACCCTCCAGGAAGCTCCAGTGTTCAGCTATCCAGAAGCTCACTGGGCCCTGTCCTCTTGGGGCTTGTTTTGTTTTGTTTTTGAGACAAGGTCTTGCTCTGTCACCCAGGCTTCAGTGTAGTGACACAATCTCGGCTCACTGCAACTTCCACCTCCCAGGTTCAAGCAATCCTCCCACCTCAGCCTCCTGAGTGGCTGGGATTACAGGAGAGCACCACCAGGCCCAGTTACTTTTTTGTATTTTTAGTAGAAATGGAATTTTGCCACGTTGCCCAGGCTGGTCCCAAACTCCTGGCCTCAAGCAGTCCACCTGCCTTGGCCTCCCAAAATGCTGAGATTAGAGGCGTGAGCCACCAAGCCTGGCCTCTTGGGTTTTTATGGAAGCTTCATGATGTCAGCATTCCTTCCCCCAGGGTGTGGTCTTCAGACTCAGTCATGAAATCAGGGGAACATTTAAGTGAAAGGAAGGCAGGAGAAGGTCAGAGGCCTGCCCCTGAGGCCTAACACACCCAATGTTCTAACAAGACTGTAAGAACGGCTCTGGGAGTTATGAGCCAGGAACAGCCCAGCGAGTTCACCTTGCCTGCTGCCTAGACCGAGCCCATTAGTCAAGACGGGAACTGCAATAGAGAAAGTAATTCACACAGAGCCGGCTGTGTGGGAGACCAGTTTTATTATTTCTCAAATCAGTCTCCCTGAGCGTTCAGGGATCAGAGTTTTTAAAGATAATTTGGTGGGTGGAGGGGCCAGTGAGTCGGAAGTGCTGACTCATTGGGTCAAAGATGAAATCACAGGGAGTTAAAGCTGTCCTCTTCCAGAGTCAGTTCCTGGGTGGGTCCACAAGATCACATGGGCCAGTTTATTGATCTAGGTGATGCCAGCTGATCCATCAAGTGCAGAATCTGCAAAATATCTGATCTTACTTCTTACAATAGTGATGTTATCCCCAGGAGCAATTTGGGGAGGGTTAGAATCTTGTAGCCTCCAGCTGCCTGGCTTCTAAACCATAATTTCTAATCTTTCGGCTAATTTGTTAGTCCTACAAAGGCAGTCTAGACTCCAGGCAAGAAGGGGGTTTGTTTAGGGGAATGAGCTGTTATCATCTTTGTTTCAAAGTAAAACTATAAATTTAAGCTCCTCCCAAATTTAGTTCGGCCTACTCCTAGGAATGAACAAGGACAGCTTGGAGGTTAGAAGCAAGATGGAGTTGGTTAGGTCAGATTGCTTTCACTGTCTCAGTTATAATTTTGCAATGGCAGTTTCAGAACCATAGATGAAAACCAATATATATCATAACACCACACAGACTACACTGTCAGAGTTACAGTAAATCAAAGGAGAGCGAAGATGGAAGATTTAGTGCTGCACTGTTCAATATGGTAGCTGCTAGCTATATGTGACCATTGAGCACCTAACATGTGGCCGGTCTAAACTGAGATGTGCTGTAAGTGCAAAAAACACAACAGAGTTTTAAAACTTGGCACAAAAATAAGATTATAAACATATCTCATTAATAATTTTTATATTGATTACATGTTTTGAGGACGTTGGGTTAAGTAAATTATTAAAATTAATTTGGTGGGGCACAGTGGCTCATGCCTGTAATCCCAGCACTTTGGGAGCTAAGGCAGGCGGATCACCTGAGGTAGGGAGTTCGAGACCAGCCTGGCCAACATGGTGAAACCCCGTCTCTACTAAAAATACAAGAAATTAGCCAGTTGGGGTGGCTCATGCCTGTAGTCCCAGCTACTCAGAAGGCTCAGGCAGGAGAATCGCTTGAACCCAGGAGGTGGAGGTTGCAGTGAGCCGAGATTGCACCACTGCACTCTAGCCTGGGTGACAGAGCGAGACTGCCTCAAAAAATAATAATAATAATTTCACTTGTTTATTGTTTGTTACTGTTTTAGTGTGGCTACAAGAAAATTTTAAATTACATCTGAGACTTACATCGTATTTCTCAGAGACAGGGCTGTTTTCAAATAATGGTCAATCACTTTTTTTTTTTTTTTTTTTGAGACAGGGTCTCACTCTGTCACCCAGGCTGGAATACAGTGGTGCGATCCTGGCTCACGGCAACCTCCACTTCCCAGGTTCAAGCAATTCTCCTGCCTCAGCCTCCCAAGTAGCTGAGATTACAGGCATGTGCCACAAGGCCTGGTTAATTTATGTATTTTGTAGTAGAGGTGAGGTTTCACCGTGCTGGCCAGCTGGTCTTGAATTCCTAACCTCAACTGATCTGCCCGCCTCGGCCTCCCGAAGAGCTGGGATTACAGGCATGAGCCACCGCACCCAGCCTATCAACATGTTTTAGATGCTTAACTAAATGCTAAGCATGTTCTGTGTGTTTCATTATTTAAAATTTATGTCATCGTCACAATTTCATGATTATTTCATTTTACAGGTGAGGAAGCCATGGTTTAAAGCAGAGATCACCAGCTGCTGGACCACAGACCTGCACGAGTTCACGGCCTGACATTTTACAGGTGAGGAAGCCATGGTTTAAAGCAGAGATCACCAGCTGCTGGACCACAGACCTGCACGAGTTCACGGCCTGTCAGGAATCGACCCACACAGCAGGTAAGTGGCAGCCAAGGGAACATTACCGCCTGAGCTCCGCCTCCTGTCAGATCAGCGGCAGCACTGGATTCTCATAGAAGCGCAAACTCTACTGTGAACTGTGCATGCCAGGGATCCAGGTTGCACACTCCTTATGAGAATCTAATGCCCGATGATCTAAGGTGGAACAGTTTCATCCCAAAGCCATCCCTGGCAATCCAGTTCTTGGAAGAACTGTCTTCCACAAAATCAGTTCCTGGTGCTAAAAAGGTTGGGGACCACTAGTTTAAAGGACTTAGGCACATAGCTATTAAAAAGGATACGTGAAATAAGCCAGGAAAGACAAAATGTACATGTTCCCACTTATTTGTGGGATCTAAAAATTTTAAAACAATTGAACTCATGGAGATAAAAAGTAGCTGGAGGGTTACCAGAGGCTGGGAAGGGCAGTCAAGGGTGGGTGGGAAGTGAGGATGAAGCAGGAAATGTCCCCGACCCCTTCACCGGTGGGAACCGGAGTGCACGGGCACTAGAACTAGCCGGCTGCTAGGGTGCCGGTGCCGGCAAGGACAGACTCCACTTGCTCAGTCCTGCTTTGTTCCCCCCCTTGCAGGAGGGGAAGCACAGGTGAGTGAGTGCAGCAGTCGGGGTGAGCGCTTTTGGGTGCCAGGAGAAGCAAAACTCTGCGCAGTCCTGCGGTAGCCTCTAGGGAGATGCCCATGAGCCCTGAAGCCCCAGAAAGAGTTACAGTCAGCGCTCTTTTAGCTTAGCCATCCACAGACGGCTAAAGTGGTAACAGCTCAGTGGGGGGTCAGTGTCTTTTGTACCTGCACCTGAGTTCTTGTCCAGCATCCAGGAGGAATGAGGTCACACAAACAAATTGGAGATAGTAAGTTGGGGGGATTTTATTGCCAATGAAAGTGGCTCTCAGTGGGAAGGTGAGCTGAAATGGGGATGGAGTGGGAAGATAACCTTCCCCTGGAGTCCAGCCATCCCCCACTGCACTCCGAAGCAATGCTGTCAAGCCGTCCCTCTGAAGTCAAGCTGCTTCTCTGTAACATCCAACCATAGTCTCAGACATCCCGCTGCTTCTCCTTTTCTCCTCTTTTCTCCTCTCCTCTGCTGGCAGAGCCTAGGTGTTTATGGCCACAGGATAGGGGGCAGGGTGGGCCGTGGGTGGTTTTATAAAAGGCAACATTTGAGCAGGAAAACAGGAATGCATGTTCTCACTTTGGGCCGCAGTTCCAGGCTTGAGGATGGGGCCCTCACCAGGGACCTGCCCTCTTCTGCCCAGAATTTCCTTCCCTCCTATCCTATCAGAGATAATTAATAGGTACAAAAAATAGTTAAAGAATGAATAAGATCTTTATTTGATAGCACAACAGGATGACTTATAGTCAATAATAATTTAACTGTACATTTTAAAATAATTAAAGAAGGCTGGGCACGGTGGCTAACGCCTGTAATCCCAGCACTTTGGGAGGCCAAGGCAGGAGGATTGCTTGAACCTGGGAGTTCAAGACCAGCCTGGGCATCATGGTGGAACCTCATCTGTACAAAAAATACCAAAATTAGCCAGATGTGGTGACAGGCGCCTGTGGTCCTAGATACTCTGGAGGCTGAGGTAAGAGGATTGCTTGAGCAAGGTCAAGGCTGCAGTGAGCTGTGATCACATCGCTGCCCTCTAGCCTGGGGCAGAGAAAGATCCTGTCTTGTGACAGAGAAATATCCTGTCTCAAAAAAAAAAAATAAATAACTAAAAGAGTGTAACTGGGTTATTTGTAACACAAAGAATAAATGCTTGAGGTGATGGATACCCCATTTACCCTAATGTGATTATTACACATTATATACCTGTATCAAAATATCTCATGTACCTGATATATACACCTACTGTATATATGTACCCACAAAATTACCCACAAAATTTTAAAATGTGCCCACAAAAATTAAAAATTTAAAAAAGATACATTAAAACTGTACATATTAGGACAGAAAGTGTCCATAATAAATGTTTTTTTTTTTTGAGATGGAGTCTCACTCTTTCGCCCAGGCTGGAGTGCCGTGGCGCTATCTCGGCTCACTGCAAACTCCACCTCCCAGGTTCACGCCATTCTCTTGCCTCAGCCTCCCGAGTAGCTGGGACTACAGACGCCCGCCACCATGCCCAGCTAATTTTTTTGTATTTTTAGTAGAGACGGGGTTTCACCATGTTAACCAGGATGGTCTCGGTCTCCTGACCTCGTGATCTGCCTGCCTTGGCCTCCCAAAGTGCTGGTATTACAGGTGCGAGCCACTGCACCTGGCCAATAAACTGTTTTTTTTTTTACAATTATCACCCATTATCAGAAAAATAGAATATACCTTATAATTTCATAAAGAAATTAAGTGTCTTGCCCAAGGCCATCTAGCCAGCTAGCCATACAGCCAGGACTTGAACCCTGGGCCTATGGTGACTCCAAGTTCATCCTTTACACCATGAGAACCAACAGAGGTAAAGAGACTTTGGAGGACATAAGAGGCAAACTCTCATTCATGTCAGGTCTTCTTTTTGTAATATCCTTGGAAGGTGGCCAGCCAGCATCTGCTTGAATACTTCCAACAACAGGGAGCTCATTACCTTCCTGGCAGCATGCTCCACTGTTGGCAGCTGGTTATTAGAATTTTCCTCCATCAAATGAGGAGAAATCTGTGCATCCTAATATCTGATCTTGAGTTCTGGATCCTCACAGAGGAGGTGGCCCCCCTTCAGCCAGACCAAAACTGGGCTGGCTTGAACTGGTCCCTAAGGAGAGACTTCAGGAGTGGGTCCAGTAGGTTCCACACTGCTTCATGGGGAAGGGAACATGAATCCATCCTATATCTCACTCCTCACACCTCCACTGACCGGCACTTCCTGCAGACTTGCCCAGGTAAAGCTTGTCTGCTGTATGCGCACTGCTTCCATGATGGGGCTTTGGGGCCTCAGCTGCAGAAATGCCTGAATTTCCATTCATGATAGGGCCTCCCACCCTTGAAAGAATAATTATCTGCCTGCTGAGCTGATAGGTTCCCATCTGGTGAGGGCTGAATGCTGTAGTTTTAGAAAAGACACCAGAAAAGGCAAGCTCCTGAACTGGCTTTGACAGATTCCCCCAGCTACTCCAAGGGAAAAAAAAAATGACTGAGGTGGGTGTCGGGTAGAGGGTTGGGGAGAAGGCCTAGAAAGGAAAAGAAAATGAATATGGGATGCTAACGAATTCCTGTGATCTCAGTCTCCTATTCCAGCACATGCTCCTCTGCAGAACGTGATGGGGCTGCCTTGCCAGCTGGAGCCTGAAACTATGCCCAGGTAGACAGAACCGCGAGTCCCAGGACAGCCTGGGAAATGTTGGCTGCCTGCTAATGGAAGAATGTCCAGGATGGAAAACAAGAGGCTGGATCTGCAAATGACATTGTATTTCAGGGGTCTGCTTTCCAGGTCTGCCCCTCCCCACCTCTGTAGCTCCCTCACAGTGACAGCAGAGCTGTGAACCCAGGAACAAACCCCACCATTGCCCCTGTCCTCTCTCATCTCTACTTTCCACATTGAAAAATAATAAAAGAGGCCAGGCATGGTGGCTCAAAACACCTATAATACCAGCACTAGGAGGCCAAGATGAGAGAATTGCTTGAGGCCAGGAGTTCAAGACCTGCCTGAGCAACATAGAGAGACCCACCCCCCCAGTCTCTGCAAATGCTAAAAATTAGCTGAGCATGTTGGGATGCACTTGAAGTCCCAGCTACTTGAGAGGCTAAGTCAGGAGGATCACTTGAGCCCAGAAGGTTGAGGCTGTAATGAACCATGATTGTGCCACTGCATTCAGCCTGGGTGACAGAGTGATATCCTGTCTCTAAAAAAATAAATAAGGGAATAATAATAAAATAAATGCCCTCCAGGACTTTCAGTAAAGGGTCTGAAGTATATAATTTGTACTTGTACCTCAGGCCAGCCTTCTGCCAGTAACCATGATTGCAGGCTGATCCCAAAAGTTTGTGTCTTTATCTGCTTTATGCTACTATAATAGAATACCACGTGCTGGGAAATTTATTAGGAATAGATGTGTACTTAGCTCACAGTTCTGGAGGCTGGGAAGTCCAACAGCATGGCACCAGCATCTGGTGAGGTCCTTTATGCACTTCATCCCATAGTGAAAGGCAGAAGGGCAAGAGAGCACAAGAAGGAGCAAGCAAGAGAGGGCCAAATTCGCTTTTATAACAACCCACCCTCTCAATAGCAAACCCACTTGTGCAATAACAACATTAACCTATTCATAAGGGTAGAGTCCTCATGACCTAATCACCTCTTAATAATCCTGCCTCTTAGAACCATCACAATGGCAATTAAATTTCAACATGAGTTTTGGAGGGGACATTCAAACCATAGCTGTACAGTTTATATAGCTAGCATGGTCAGGCTCAAGTAAAGCTATCGTAGGATTATTGATTGCCAATCATGTTCCAGGCTATGCCTTAAGTGGTTTGTATACTTGCAACAAATTTGTGAACTGAGAATTATTCTTATGAGTGTTTTCCAAATGCGGAAACAGGATTCCGAAGACTTAAATAGGAAGGTCGCCCAGACAAAACAGCAGGAATTTGAACCCAGAGGGAATTTGAACCCAGGTCTGTTCTGCTCTAAAATCTGTGCTCTAAAAAAACAAAACAAAATTTCTGTTATGGCAAATTTCTAATATACACAAAAGTTCCACAAACTAGTACCATGAATTGCCACATATCTGCCACCAAGTTACAATAACCATCAACACAGGGCCACTCTTGTTGCATCTCCCCCTTCTCCCTAATTTTTTTTTTTTTTTTTTTGAGACAGAGTTTCATTCTTGTTGCCAAGGCTGGAGTGCAATGAGGTGATCTTGGCTCACTGCAACCTCTTCCTCCTGGGTTCAAGT
Organism: Pongo abelii; assembly: GCF_028885655.2. Taxonomy (NCBI): domain Eukaryota; kingdom Metazoa; phylum Chordata; class Mammalia; order Primates; family Hominidae; genus Pongo; species Pongo abelii. The sequence goes on along the minus strand of NC_072004.2, from coordinate 69,300,652 downwards.
GATTCTCCTGCCTCAGCCTCCAGAATAGCTGGAATTACAGGTGCCCACCACGCCTGGCTAATTTTTGTATTTTTAGTAGAGACGGGGTTTCACCATGTTAGCCAGGCTGGTCTCAAACTCCTGACCTCAGGTGATCTGCCCTCTTCAGCCTCCCAAAGTGCTGGGATTACAGGCATGAGCCACCACGCCCGGCCTACTTTTTGTATTTTTTTTTTAGTAGAGACAGGGTTTCACCATGCTGGCCAGGCTGGTCTCGAACTCCTGACCTCAGGTGATCCACCCGCCTCGGCCTCCCAAAGTGTTGGGATTATAGGCATGAGCCACCATGCATGGCCAATTAAGTCATTTTTAATGAAAATTAGACATCACATCATTTCACCCATAAACAGTTCAACATGTGTCTCTAAAAGATAAAGACATTCTTAACCCCCTCAAAATAATAACTTTAGGTGAGAGATTACCAAGAAAATGTCTTGTTCTTTGAAACAGAAAAATGGTAATATTTGCATTACCCCCATAGGAAGAAAGCATTTCTTCAGATGTCTTGTGGCATTTTAGCATAATGTGGTGGGTGGGGCATAGTCATTGTCTGCTGAGTCCAGGAATGCCCATTGGGCAGCCCCTTAATCACAAGGATCTGTCCACCTTGCCTCGTGGAACAAGCTTTTCTGCATGTTACCCCTAAGTAACATCAATTGATCCGTAAAGAAAACCTGCTCACACCTGTAATTCCAGCACTTGAGGCGGGCAGATCACCTGAGGTCGGGAGTTCCAGACCAGCCTGACCAACATGGAGAAACCCCATCTCTACTAAAAATACAAAATTAGCCAGGCGTGGTGGCGCATGCCTGTAATTCCAGCTACTCGGGAGGCTGAGGCAAGAGAATCGCTTGAACCCGGGAGGCGGAGGTTGCACTGAGCCGAGATCGCACTGTTGCACTCCAGCCTGGGCAACAAGGGTGAAACTCTGTCAAGAAAAGGGGAGGGGAGGGGAGGGGAAGGGAGGGGAGGGAAGGGGAAGGGAGGGGAGGGGAGGGGAGGGGAGGGATGGGGAGGGGAGGGGAGGGATGGGGAGGGGAGGGATGGGGAGGGGAGGGGAGGGATGGGGAGGGGAGGGGAGGGGAGGGGAGGGGAGGGAAAGAAAGGCATGCCTACTGGAAACCAGATGTAACCGGCTGTGCTGTCTCAGAACCTGTTACATGGTTCGCTGGTGTGTGTGTGTGTGTGTGTGTGTGTGTGTGTGTGTGAGATAAGATTCACATTTCTGAACATACCTACATCTCAGACATTAAGCTAGGTGCTTTCAGATGTGCCAAGAACCTAACACTCAGGTTTTAAAATTTTGATTAGATTCTTGTAGTTCAGATTCCCTTTTGGTTCAAAATTCCATTCTGTGCTGGAATATTACGGAAGAGAAGATACTCCCTTCAGAGGCTAAACCTATCAATCAGCAGCGTTTCTTAAGAGAGAATGAGAGAAAGAGTGTGTGAGTGTGGGTGAGTGTGTGTGTGTGTGTGTAAGCCACCCTGAGAGTCACCCTGGAAAGTACCAAGACTAGGCTATGGTTCCTGCCCTATCCTGCCATGGAAGAAATCTCCCTGCATTGGAGTCCACGGATACTTAGTAATCTCCTTCTCCCATGCTCCAGGGCTTGTGATCACTGTCCTAACAAGCTTGGGAGTTTAGTAGTTAGGGTGGATGAGACAAAGTACACAAAGAGCCAGATGCGGTGGCTCAAGCCTGTAATCTTAGCACTTTGGGAGGCTGAGGCAGGAGGTTCGCTTGAGCCCAGGAGTTTGAGACCAGTCTGGGCAACATAGTGAGCCCTCATCTCTACCAAAAATAATGTTAAAAATTAGCTGGGCATGGTGGCGTGCACGTGTAGTCCTAGCTACTAAGGAGGCTGAGGCAGAGCTTGAACTGGGGAGGTTGAGGTTGCAGTGAGCTGTGATCATGCCACTGTACTCCAGCCTGGGTGACAGATCTAGATTCTGTTTCTTAAAAAAGAAAAAAAAAAAAAGATACACAAAGAAGTGGGTCTTGGCCGGGGGCACTGGCTCACGCCTGTAATCCCAGCATTTTGGGAGGTTGAAGCAGGCAGATCACCTGAGGTCAAGAGTTCGAGACCAGCCTGGCCAACATGGTGAAACCCCGTATCTACTAAAAATACAAAAATTAGCTGGGCATGGTGGCGCATGACTGTAATCCCAGCCACCCGGGAGGCTGAGGCAGGAGAATCACTGGAACCCAGGAGGCGGAGGCTGCAATGAGTCGAGATCACACCACTGTACTCCAGCCTGGGCGACACAGCGAGACTCCGTCTAAGAAAAACGAGAAAAAAAGTAGATCTCCTAGGCAAAAGATAGCAAATGCCACAGCAGATGTCATGAGGGGCAATACTGACAAGCCGTAGCATCGACGTGTGATGAGAAAATCAGGAAAGCATAGGAGAGGAGCTGGTGGCACGTGAGATGTAGAATGTGCCCCAGAACTGTGGGCAGTTTGCTCTACCCAGCCATGTACTATGGACTCTAGAGGCCACACGATGGGTCCTACTCTGCAGTGCCTCCTCGCGGTGATGCTGGTGATGGCCCTTATGGCGTGTGGAGGGCTTTGGTCCTATTTGTGCTCTTGGATAAGTGCAAGGTTTCTCCTGACTGCTCAGGGATGTCTGCCCCTAACACAGGACCCTTGTTGCTGGTGGAGATGAGTCTCGGGGTTTGCTTGTTAACCCCACAAAGCTGGGGGTTGCTGCAGCTCTCTGTGACTCTAGCAGATGGTTTGCTGGTTGAATCATTCGTTTTGTGCCACAGTAAGAATGACGAGGGGGTTGGAAGCACTGCTGGAGGGAAGAGTTATACCTGCTGGAGTCAGGGCTCAAAATAGACCCATGGTTAGGATTTTTTTTTTTTTTTTTTTTTTTTTGAGATGGAGTCTCTGTCACCCAGGCTGGAGTGCAGTGGTGCAGTCTTGGCTCACTGCAACCTCCGACCCTCAGGCTCAAGCCATTCTCCTGCCTCAGCCTACCGAGTAGCGGGATTACAGGCTTGCGCCACAACGCCCAGCTAATTTTTGTATTTTTAGTAGAGATGAGGTTTCACCATGTTGGTCAGACTGGTCTCAAACTCCTGACCTCAAGTGATCTGCCCACCTCGGCCTCCCAAAGTGCTAAGATTACAGGCGTGAGCCACCGCACCTGGTGATAATTAGAATTTTTGCAGCCAGAGTGACGGGGGAGGGAATTATAAGAAGAAAGGCACAGGGGCAGGAACAGAGCATTTTCAGAGAATTCCCAGTAAACGATGGGTGTGGAGGGCAGGAGAGGAGAACCCTGGAGATGCATGTAGAGAAGCAGGCTGGGGAAATTTTTAAAAACCCATAAAAACGTACTGAGGACTTAGACATAGCAATGGACCAATGAAGGGGACTGGCGGAATTGTCACAAGACCTGAGGAATATTAATCTAACACAAATTAATAACACCATGGATTGGGAAGGAGGAAGAAATGGGGGCCAGGAGACCAGCTGGAAGGCCCTAAGTGCAATTGCACCCTATTGCGATTGTGGCTTACTTCTCCAGGGCCCCCACTGGAATGCGGGGCTCTTGAAATAAGCACTCTGCTGGCTTTCAAAATCTTGGGAATGGGACTGCACTGCATTAACTTTTTATTTTTCCAGTGCCTGGCACATAGTAGGTGCTCAATAAATATTTATTGAAAAGGAGAGAGAAAGAGAGAAAAGGAAGGGAGAGAGAGACAAGGAGGGAGGAGGGAGGGGGAAGGGAAGGAAGTAGAAAAAAATTATGAAAGCCAAACCTGTAAGGCTATGGAGATGGTTTAGATAGAGGTAATGAAGGCCTTTCTGTAGGGCACTCCAAACACGAAGGTGGGGAAACCACAGATACTTCTGTAACAGGATCTATAGGACTTGGCAAGTGACTTGATGTGGGAGGAAAGCAAGAGCGAGGAATCTAGATGATCGGGAGAATGAGGGCACCATTAATAGAAATAAGACAAACGGGAACTGAAGTGGGTCGGTGGGAAAACAGTATGAGGATGATTTTCCTTTTTTTTTTTTTTTTTTGAGATTGAGTCTCACTCTGTTGCCTAGGCTGGAGTGCATGGCATGATCTTGGCTCACTGCAGCCTCCACCTCTTGGGTTCAAGCAATTCTCGTGCCTCAGCCTCCCGAGTAGCTGGGACTACAGGCATGCATCACCACGCTCAGCTAATTTTTTTGGATTTTTAGTAGAGATGAGGTTTCACCATGTTGGCCAGGCTGGTCTTGAACTCCTGGCCCCAAGTGATCCGCCTGCCTCAGCCTCCCAAAGCGCTGAGATTACAGGCGTGAGCCGTGGTGCCCAGCCATGGATGATTTTCATTTTGGACATTTTGAGTTTCAGGCGCCAGCAGGACCATCAAATGTAGCTGTCTAGCCAGCAGCTGGATACATGGACCGACAGCTCAGAAGAGAGCTCAGTGCTAAACGGCAGTCTGGGAAGACATCTGCAAAGAGGGCCTGATGGCAGTCCTGGGAGTGGGTGAGATCACGAAGCAGGAAGGAAAGAAAACAATAGGCCAAAGAGCAACAGTCTTGAGGATGCCAACACTTATGAGAAGAGAACAAGCCACTGTTGGAGAGAGAAAAAGAAAATGGGGAAAGTTCAGGATCCCTATCGCCAAGGAGGAGGGTTTCAGCAGGGTCAGATGCTTCCGAGATCAAGCCTGAGAAGAGCCAGCAATCCAGCAGCAATAGGAGGTCACAGGAGTTCTCAGAGGATCCACGGACTGTGACATGCTGAGGGCGGATCCAGATCGTGCCGATGAAGAAAGAAGTGGGTGGTGAGATCCGGAAGCCGCCAGTAAAACACTCTTTAAAGGGCTTTGGCAGCAGTGGGGGGAAGAAAGGAAGGCCTGTGGCTCGAGGGGGAGGAGGGATGGGAGGAAGACTTGTTTTTAGAATGGGTGAGCTGAGAATGGATTTGTAGGTGGAAAAGAAGAAAACAGCCAGATGGAAAAGGAAGGAGGCAGAGGGCATTTGGTGGAGCGGAGAAGGCCCCGGAGAAAGAGGGGGAAATGAACAGAGTACATTTTTCTAAAGCACACTAATTGAAGTTGCACATCCATGGTAATGAGAAGTCCTTACATTTGAAAAGCAATGAAATGCCATCTCCAAAGTATTTTTATACACTCTATCTTATTTAATCCGGTGGGAGGTAGAGTACATTTATCTCTACTAAAATGTAAGGAGGTTAAATGATTTACCCAAGATCACCTCGCTCATCAACAGAAGAACTTGGGGTCAAGCACCTGTTGTGTCAGCACCGTGTGAGGTGCCTGAGAGCCCAGAAGGGACCAATAGAGGCTCCTGCCCTCAAGGAGCTCAAAGCCCGGGAGTCTGAGCTTCCTTCTACTGGCAAAAATGCCCCAAAACATAATGTGCACAGAGGAGGACACTTTTTCAGACCGGGGAAGGGAGAGGAGTGGGATTCAAGGGAGGCTTTCCAGAGGAGGCAATGTTTGGGCTGAGCCTGGAAGGAAAAACCGCAATGACCCGGCTAAGTGGGCGGTGGCAAGAGGAAGTCCACTCCCAGCGAAGGACATTTGTGTGCAGGAGCCTGGGGCCTTTGGGAACTGTGAGCAATTCACTCCGCTGGAACACAGGGTAGGCGTGGCTGGGTGCAGGAGAGGAGAGTGCCAAGATGGAGGCGGGAGGAACATGGCAGCCACCCTGAAGAATTCTAATTCCTTCCTTTTAAACCAGTGAGGCGTTTTGATCAAGGGAAAGATACCAGATTTGCATTCTGGAACACTCACTCTGGAGGTCCCCTGGAGGTAGTGCAGAGGATGGATTCAAGGAGGATGTTATGGGAGGGGCAGACTAGTTAAGATGCAAATACAGTGGCCTGGGCAAGAAAAGGGGAGGGCCTGGAACGGGCAGTGGCATTTGTAATGGAACCGATAATGAGTATCTGTCTGTGAAGAAAGAACTGGTCAGCCTTAGAGGAAGAATGAGATGAGGAAGTAGGGAAAGGAAGGGTCTAGGATGATTCCCAGGTTCTGGCTTGAACAGAAGCAGGAAGAAAAGCAGATATTAGTGAGGATGAGGAGTTGGGTAGCAAATAAGTTCAGGACACATTGGGTTGAGAAGCCTATGGGACATCCAGGTGGAGGTGTCCAGTTGGAGACAGAGGTCTGGAGCTCCTGGGGAGGCCGACCTAGAGATAATCTTTGTGAGTCATCAACATAAGTCACCAACATGAGCCACCGGTGGGGATGAATGTTCGGAAGGAGAAGAGAAAAGGGCCTCTCACACAGCCTGGAGGAGCACCGGCATTTAAGAAGAAGGTGAAAGAAGCCAGGTGTGGTGGTTCACACCTATAATCCCAGCACTTTGGGAGGACAAGGCAGGAGGATCACTTGAGCCCAGGAGTTTGAGACCAGCATGGGCAGGATGGCAAAACTTCATCCTACAAAAAATAAAATTAGCCAGGTGTGGTGGCATGTGCCTGTAGTCCCAGCTACTCGGGAGGCTGAGGCTGGAAGATGGTTTGAGCCTGGGAGGTCAGGGCTGCAGTGAACTGTGATTGCACCACTGCACTCCAATTGGAGTGACAGAGCAAGACCTTGTCTCAAAAAAAAAAAAAGGAAGAAAGAAGTCGGTAAAAAGGAGGTTTTGATATGACCAATTGATATATAATAGATAGTAAAAAATGTTAAAACTATTTAAAAACAAAATAACGTTTTTTTTTGTTTTTTTTTTTGTTTTTTTTTTTAATTTCTGAAGTATTTATTGATCATTCTTGGGTGTTTCTCGGAGAGGGGGATATGGCAGGGTCATAGGATAATAGTGGAGAGAAGGTCAGGAGATAAACACATGAACAAAGGTCTCTGGTTTTCCTAGGCAGAGGACCCTGCGGCCTTCTGCAGTGTTTGTGCCCCTGAGTACTTGAGATTAGGGAGTGGTGATGACTCTTAAAGAGCATGCTGCCTTCAAGCATCTGTTTAACAAAGCACATCTTGCACCACCCTTAATCCATTCAACCCTGAGTTGACACAGCACATGTTTCAGAAAGCAGGGGGCTGGGGGAAAGGCCATAGATCAACAGCATCCCAAGGCAGAAGAATTTCTCCTAGTCAGAACAAAATGGAGTCTCCTATGCCCACCCCTTTCTACACAGACACAGCAACAATCTGATCTCTCCTTCCTTTCCCCACACTTCCTCCCCTTCTCTTCAACAAAACCGCCATCGTCCTCATGGCCCGCTCCCGATGGTCGCTGTCTCTTCGGAGCTGTTGGGTACACCTCCCAGACAGGGCAGCCGGGCAGAGGCACTCCTCACCTCCCAGACAGGGCGGCTGGGCAGAGGCGCCCCTCGCTTCCCAGACGGGGCCGCCCGGGCAGAGGCGCTCCTCTCCTCCCAGACGGGGCGGCCGGGCAGAGGCGCTCCTCACTTCCCCGACGGGGCCGCCCGGGCAGAGGCGCTCCTCGCTTCCCAGACGGGGCCGCCCGGGCAGAGGCGCTCCTCAGTTCCTCCCAGACCGGGTGGCAGCCGGGCAGAGGCGCTCCTCACCTCCCAGACGGGGCGGCCGGGCAGAGGCGCTCCTCACTTCCCCGACGGGGCGGCCGAGCAGAGGCGCTCCTCACTTCCCAGAGGGGGCGGCCGAGCAGAGGCGCTCCTCACTTCCCAGAGGGGGCGGCCGGGCAGAGGCGCTCCTCACTTCCCAGACGGGGCGGCCGGGCAGAGACGCTCCTCACTTCCTCCCAGATGGGGTGGCGGCCAGGCAGAGGCGCTCCTCACCTCCCAGACAGGGCGGCCGGGCAGAGGCGCTCCTCACTTCCCAGACTGGGCGGCCGGGCAGAGGCGCTCCTCACCTCCTAGACGGGGCGACCAGGCAGAGGCGCTCCTCACTTCCCAGACGGTGTGGCGGCCGGGCAGAGGTGCTCCTCCCTTCCCAGATGGGGCAGCCAGGCAGAGGCGCTCCTCACTTCCCAGACGGTGTGGCGGCCGGGCAGAGGTGCTCCTCCCTTCCCAGATGGGGCAGCCAGGCAGAGGCGCTCCTCACTTCCTCCCAGACCGGGTGGCGGCCAGGCAGAGGCGCTCCTCACTTCCCAGAGGGGGCGGCCGGGCAGAGGTGCTCCTCACTTCCTCCCAGACGGGGTGGCAGCCGGGCAGAGGCACTCCTCACCTCCCAGACGGGGCGGCCGGGCAGAGGTGCTCCTCATCTCCCAGACGGAGTGGCCAGGCAGAGGCGCTCCTCATCTCCCAGAGTGGGCGGCCGGGCAGAGGTGCTCCTCACTTCCTCCCAGACGGGGTGGTGGCCAGGCAGAGGCGCTCCTCACCTCCCAGACGGGGCGGCCGGGCAGAGGCACTCCTCACCTCCCAGAGTGGGCGGCCGGGCAGAGGCGCTCCTCACTTCCCAGAGTGGGCGGCCGGGCAGAGGCGCTCCTCACTTCCCAGAGTGGGCGGCCGGGCAGAGGCGCTCCTCACTTCCCATAGGGGGTGGCAGCCGGGCAGAGGCGCTCCTCACTTCCCAGATGGGGCAGCTGGGCAGAGGTGCTCCTCACTTCCTCCCAGACGGGGTGGCGGCCAGGCAGAGGCGCTCCTCACTTCCTCCCAGACGGGGTGGCGGCCAGGCAGAGGCGCTCCTCACCTCCCAGATGGGGCGGCCGGGCAGAGGCACTCCTCACCTCCCAGAGTGGGCGGCCGGGCAGAGGCGCTCCTCACTTCCCAGAGTGGGCGGCCGGGCAGAGGCGCTCCTCACTTCCCAGAGTGGGCGGCCGGGCAGAGGCGCTCCTCACTTCCCATAGGGGGTGGCAGCCGGGCAGAGGCGCTCCTCACTTCCCAGATGGGGCAGCTGGGCAGAGGTGCTCCTCACTTCCTCCCAGACGGGGTGGCGGCCAGGCAGAGGCGCTCCTCACTTCCTCCCAGACGGGGTGGCGGCCAGGCAGAGGCGCTCCTCACCTCCCAGATGGGGCGGCCGGGCAGAGGCGCTCCTCACCTCCCAGAGTGGGCGGCCGGGCAGAGGCGCTCCTCACCTCCCAGAGTGGGCGGCCGGGCAGAGGCGCTCCTCACTTCCCAGAGTGGGCGGCCGGGCAGAGGCGCTCCTCACTTCCCATAGGGGGTGGCAGCCGGGCAGAGGCGCTCCTCACTTCCCAGATGGGGCAGCTGGGCAGAGGTGCTCCTCACTTCCTCCCAGACGGGGTGGCGGCCAGGCAGAGGCGCTCCTCACTTCCTCCCAGACGGGGTGGCGGCCAGGCAGAGGCGCTCCTCACCTCCCAGATGGGGCGGCCGGGCAGAGGCACTCCTCACCTCCCAGAGTGGGCGGCCGGGCAGAGGCGCTCCTCACTTCCCAGAGTGGGCGGCCGGGCAGAGGCGCTCCTCACTTCCCAGAGTGGGCGGCCGGGCAGAGGGGCTCCTCACATCCCAGACGATGGGCGGCCAGGCAGAGACGCTCCTCACTTCCTAGACGGGGTGGCGGTGGGGCAGAGGCTGTAATCTTAGCACTTTAAGAGGCCAAGGCAGGAGGCTGGTAGGTGGAGGTTGCAGAGAGCCGAGATCACACCACTGCACTCCAGCCTGAGCACCATTGAGCATTGAGTTAGCGAGACTCCGTCTGCAATCCCAGCACCTCGGGAGGCCGAGGCAGGCAGATCACTCGAGGCCAGGAGCTGGAGACCAGCCCGGTCAACACGGCGAAACCCCGTCTCCACCAAAAATACAAAAACCATTCAGGCGTGGCGGCGCGCGCCTGCAATCCCAGGCACTCGGCAGGCCAAGGCAGGAGAGTCACAGGAGCCCGAGGCAGGGAGGTTGCAGCAAGCCGAGATCCCGGCAGTACAGTCCAGCTTCGGCAACAGAGGGAGACCGAAAAAAGAAGGAGAGGGAGACTGAAAAAAGAGGGGAGAGGGAGAGGGAGGGGGAGGGGGAGGGGGAGAGGGAGAGGGAGAGGGAGAGGGAGAGGGAGAGGGAGAGGGAGAGGGAGAGGGAGAGGGAGAGCAATAACGTTCTTAAAAATTGTAAAAATAGGCCGATCGTGGTGACTCACACCTGTAACCCCAGCATTTTGGGAGGCCAAGGCAGGTGGATCACTTCAGGTCAGGAGTTCAAGACCAGCCTGGCCAACATGGTGAAACCCCATATCTACTAAAAGTACAAAAATTAGCTGGGCATGGTGGCAGCTGTAGTCCCAGCTACTCAGGAGGCTGAGGCAGGAGAATAGCTTGAACCCAGGAGGCAGAGGCTGCAGTGAGCTGAGATTGTGCCACTGCACTCCAGCCTGAGCGGCAGAGCGAGACTCCATCTCAAAATAAAGAAACAAATTAAATAAATAAAAATAAAAATACAAAAATTAGCTGGGCATGGTGGCACACTCCTGTAATCCCAGCTACTTGGGTGGCTGAGTCACAAGAATAGCTTGAACCCGGGAGGCAGAGGTTGCAGTAAGCCAAGATCACACCACTGCACTCCAGCCTGGGCGACAGAGCAAGACTATCTCAAAAAATTTAAAAAAAAAATGGCAAAAATAGAAAAGAAAAGGAGGTGAGGAGAGGCCAGAGAGGCAGGAGAGAGAAAGTGATGTAGGAGAAGACATAGAGCTTGAGGGGGTCCTGTGAGAGGATGCTACTGAGAGTGAGAAGAGCACCACCTCGTTTGCTTTCAGGGAGGAGAGATGGCTTCCCCCAGGCTGGTCAGAGAAGGCTTTAGGAAATAGAAAAAACTGAGAAGAAGAAAAGCCCTTTCAAGCTGAGAAATGGAAGGGGAGAGGGTTGAGTTCCTCTTCTCTCCTCTTTGCTGTGTTTTCTTGACTCTTGCTGCCATAATCGGTGCATTCACAGAAAATAAAGCCTAGTCTCTGGTGAAATGTGGAGAATCAGATGTTCAAAATGTTTCTATTATGTGCTTCAAAGCCAGACTCGCTGAAAATGGAGACTATCCAATGTGATCATGCTGTCCTTAAAAACATTCCTTTGATAAACATTAAACTGTTCTGTTTACCAGAAATGTTAACAAGGAAAATAAACAGGGCTATTTAGGAGTATTTCAAAATTAAAGTTTAAAACATAAGAGAAAACAAGAGGCACACAAAACAGAAAAATCCAAAACTTCATGAACATTGCAGATCTCAGCTGCCCTTGAAATCTTTTTTTCTGCCTAACATTATGTAATTCTTCATCAGCCAAATATATCAGTTTCACATGCTAAAATTCACTGTGTATGTGTCATACTTAAAGGACATGGTATTGAAAGGAAACAATAATATAAAGATATGTACAAAGGTTTGGGAACCAATGCACATATAGACCTGAGAATTTTCTAAAGAAACTAAGGATATTATTGAAAAATAAGTGAGGGGGAACCAGACGTCCCCCTCAGATGGTATAATTGACCCAGGTGCCCTAACTGATCCTCCTGCTGAAAACAACTAAAAATTCTGGATCAAATACTAAAAATATCTTCTTCTAAATAAATGAATGAAAGTAAGGAATATTCAGCCAAACCATGTGACAACAGATACCCAGAGAGATAAACAGAGCAATTGCCAAACCAGTTAGCTTTCAGTTTTTAAGATCTTAAGGAACTCCAGGGACAGAAGACAGAACTCAAGGTCTGCCCAAGATGGAGATTCTAATTGCACATTCTCTCACACAGGTGAGACCCGAAAGCTATACCCTTACTAACAGGCTAAACTAGAAATAAATCTGACGACAAGGGGCTATAGCCAAAATGGCCTTGGTTCTTGGTACTACATAAAAGTGAAAAAGGGCCAGGTGTGGTGGCTCACGCTTGTAATCCCAGCACTTTGGGAGGCCGAGGCGGGCGGATGGTAATGGAACAGATAATGAGTATCTGTCTGTGAAGAAAGAACTGGTCAGCCTTAGAGGAAGAATGAGATGAGGAAATAGGGAAAGGAAGGGTCTAGGATGATTCCCAGGTTCTGGCTTGAACAGAAGCAGGAAGAAAAGCAGATATTAGTGAGGATGGGGAGTTGGGTAGCAAATAAGTTCAGGACACATTGGGTTGAGAAGCCTATGGGACATCCAGGTGGAGGTGTCCAGTTGGAGGTTGGGAGATCGAGACCATCCTGGCTAACACAGTGAAACCCCATCTCTACTAAAAATACAAAAAATTAGCCGGGTATGGTGGTGGCAGGGGCCTGTAGTCCCAGCTACTCGGGAGGCTGAGGCAGGAGAATGGCGTGAACCTGGAAGGCGGAGTTTGCAGTGAGCCAAGATCGTGCCACTGCATTCCAACCTGGGCGACAGAGCAAGACACCATCTCAAAAAAAAAAAAAGTGAAAAAGAACTCCTGAAAAATATATAAAAGCTAGTCCTAACAATTTGCAGCTTAGTTTCACAGGGTCGAATCGTCTGAAAAGCCTCCAGCAGAGATTTTAATTTAAAGTGGTCCTAAGGGCCAGGTGTGGTGGCTCACGCCTATAATCCCAGCACGTTGGGAGGCCAAGGCAAGTGGATCACCTGGCAAGTGGATCACCTGAGGTCAGCAGTTTGAGACCAGCCTGGCCAACATGGCAAAACCCCATCTCTACTAAAAATACAAAAATTAGCTGGGCTTGGTGGCAGGCACCTGTAATTCCAGCTACTCGGGAGGCTGAGGCAGGAGAATCGCTTAAACCCAAGAGACGGAGGTTGCAGTGAACCGAGATCGCACCATTGTACTCCAGCCTGGGTGACAAGAGTGAAACTCCACCTCAAAAATAAATAAATAAATAAATAAAATAAAATAAAGTGGTCCTAAGTACCTAAAGTGCTAGAAGAAGCATATGCAATTCTCTCTAGAAGAACTCACCTTTATCTCAGGCCTCAAAAAATTCCCACATATAGTTTTAAGAAATATAATCACAGAATCAAAAATCACAAAACCAAAACAAACTAGGCACCATGAGCAAAAGAAGCAGAAATATAGATAGCAGAATCAGACCTACAAAGACTGTAGATATAGAAATTATCAGAAACATGACATAAAATTACTATTTTAGAGATTTAAGAAATAAAAATGAGGCCAGGCATGGTGGCTCACACTTGTAATCCCAACACTTTGGGAGGCCGAGGTGGGCGGATCACGAGGTCAAGAGATCGAGACCATCCTGGCCAACATGGTGAAACCCTGTCTCTACTAAAAATACAAAAATTAGCTGGGCGTGGTGGCGCATGCCTGTAGTTCCAGCTACAAGGGAGGCTGAGGCAGGGACTGCGGAGTTTGCAGTGAATCCAGATGGCGCCACTGCACTCCAGCCTGGGTGACAGAGCAAGACTCCATCTCAAAAAAAAAGAAAAAGAAAGAAAGACAAATGGAATTAATAATAAAAGAATACACAAATGACCAAGCAGTTTTTTAAAAAAATAAATAGAATTCTGGAGATGAAAAATGTAGTAATAAAAATTTAAAATTCATTGGACAGATTTAATAGCAGGTTAGACACAACTGAAAAGAGAAGGCAGTTCAGAGGAAGAAGGGGTGAAAAAAAAAACAGAGAAAACAGAGCCAAAGAAATGATGCAGATGACAGCACAGTGAGAAAAAGAAATGGAAAATGAGCTGGGCACTGTATCTGTAATCTCACTGCTGGGATTATGGGCTCACACCTGTAATCCCAGCACTTTGGGAGGCCAAGGCAGGAGGATTGCTTGAGGCCAGGAGTTTGAGACCAGCCTAGGCAACATAGTGAGACCTAGTGTCTGCAAAAACACAAAAATTAGCCAGGTGTCATGGTGCATGCCTGTAGTCCCAGCTACTCAGGAGGCTGAGGCAAGAGGATTGCTTGAGGCCTGGAGGTGGAGATTGCAGTGAGTTGTGATTGCACCACTGCACTACAGCCTGGGTAACAGAGCAAGGCCTTGTTAAAAAAAAAAAAGAAAAGAAAGGGGAGGGCAGGGGAAGGGAGGGGAGAAGGAAGGGAGAGAGAGAGAGGAAGGGAAAGAAAGAGAGAGAGGAAGGGAAAGAAAGAAAATAAATGGAAAATAAGATACCCAGATTCAAGAACCTCAATAATTTCGTAACAGAAATAAAAGGAAATCCACATTTCAACACACTATAACAAAATTGCAGAGCACTGGCAGGCACGGTGGCTCACGCCTGTAATCCCAGCACTTTGGGAGACCGAGAAGGGCGGATCACGAGGTCAGGAGATTGAGACCATCCTGGCTAACACAGTGAAACCCCGTCTCTACTAAAAATATTTTAAAAAATTAGCCGGGTTTGGTGGCAGGAGCCTGTAGTCCCAGCTACTCGGGAGGCTGAGGCAGGAGAATGGCATGAACCTGGGAGGCAGAGCTTTCAGTGAGCCGAGATCATGCCACTGCACTCCAGCCTGGGCGACAGAGCGAGACTCCATCTAGAAAAAAAAAAAAATGTAGAGCACTGAAGACAGAAACTAGATCTTAGAAACAGACAAAAGAGGCTGGGCGCAGTGGCTCATACCTGTAATCCCAACACTTTGGGAGGCTGAAGCAGGTAGATTGCTTGAGGTCAGGAGTTCGAGACCAGCCTGGACAACATGGCAAAACGCCATCTCTACTGAAAATACAAAAAATTAGGGGAGCGTGGTGGCAGGCGCCTGTAATCCCAGCTACTTGGGAGGCTGAAGCAGAAGAATTGCTTGAACCCAGGAGGTGGAGGTTGCAGTGAGCCGAGATTCATGCCATTGCACTCCAGCCCGGGCAACAAAAGCGAAACTCCGTCTCAAAAAAAAAAAAAAAAAAAAAAAAAAGAAACAGACAAAAGAGTCAGAAAACTTCAGCCTGCAACAATTTGATTGACAGCTGATTTCTCAAGAGCAACAATAAAAGTAAGATGATGATGGAATAATACCTTCAATGTGCTGAGGAAATCACCATCAACCTAGAACTCTATACCCACTGAAAATATCTATAAAGAACAAAGGAGAAGAAGGAGGAGGAGGAGGAGAGGAGGAGGAGGAATATCAAACAAATCGAACCTAAAATCATTTGCTGCCAAAGACCTTTTTCTTAGGAAATTCTTAGGAAATGACAGATAAACAGACAGATGCCAGGCATAGTGGCTCACATCAGTTACCTCAGCCTGAAGTATTTACTTCAGGCAGAAGGAACGTAACCTCAGATGGAAGGAATGAGATAAAGGAAGGAGTGAATCACATGTGAACTCTGTATTTTATCTGATCTGCTACTGACTATATAAAACTATAATAAAATCTATGGCTAACATCTAAAAGCTAACAAGAGGGTGTCCACTGCCATCCGGACCCCCAGGGCCACAGGGTAGGCCCAGCCATGGCTTGGTACTCCCTGTGGGCCTCAACAAGGGTCATAAGGTGACCAAGAGGGAGAGCAAGACAAAGCACAGCCCCCTGGCAGGCACGGCGCCAAGCACACCAGGTTCTTGCGGGGCATGAGCTGAGAAGTGTGGGCTTCACCTGAAACAATCCAGCAACTTGCGCACGGAGCTGTTCAAAATATCCACGGGAGATCTGGCCCTCACATTCATCAAGAAAAGGGTGGGGACATACATCCTCACCAAGAGGGAGTGGAAAGGACTGAGCAGGGCCCCAGTCTTCATGAGGAAAGCAGCCGCCACAAGGACTGAGCTTCTCCTCTGTCTGTATATAATGAAACCTTGATGGAAAAAACCAAGACAGAATAAAATACACAGCCCCGTAGCATAGAAGTCAGAAGGTGAGCGATTGGTGTTCAAGTGTTCTAAGGCCGTTGTGGTGTATGGGAGAAGGTAAAAGGATAAAGATTTACTGTGGATTTTGGTAAGTCAAGCATGCACAATAAATTTTTAGGTCAGCCACTAAAAGATGAGAAATAGAATATTTAGCTTCCAAACTAGTAGAGGGGGAAAAATAAGAAAAAAATGAAGTGATGAAAAGTAATTGATCAAAAAGAAGAGAGAAGAAAAAAGTAAGCATAAAAAGGAAGAATCAAATAGACAATAAAAATGTGTGTGTGTGTGTGTGTATATATATATACACATACATAAACTTTCAAATGGTTTCAAACACACACACACACACACACACATATACTTTCAAATGGTTTAAATATATATGGCCGGCTGAGTGGCTCATGCCTGTAATCCTAGCACCTTGGGAGGCCGAGGTGGGTGGATCACCTGAGGTCAGGAGTTTGAGACCAGCCTGGCCAACACAGTGAAACCCCGTCTCTACTGAAAATACAAAAATTATGCGGGTGTGGTGGCAGGTGCCCATAATCCCAGCTACTCAGGAGGCCGAGGCAGGAGAATCGCTTGAACCCAGGAGGCGGAGGTTGCAGTGAGCCGAGATCATGCCATTGCACTCCAACCTGGGTGACAAGGCAAGACTCCATCTCCAAATAGATATATAATGTATATATGTATGTGTGTATATATAAAAGATAGATGATTGATTGACAGATAAACAGGCAGATGCCAGGCATGGTGGCTCACATCAGTTACCTCAGCCTTTTGAGAGGCTGAGATGGGAGTGATTGCTTCAGGCCAGGAGTTTGAAGCCAGCCTGGATAATAGTGAAACCCTGTCTCTACAAAATATTTTAAAATTAGCTAGGCACAGTGTCATGCACCTGTAGTTCCAGCTACTCCGGAGGCTGGGGTGGGCGGGTCACTCCTTGAACCCAGGAGTTTGAGGCTGCCGTGAGTTATGATTTCACCACTG
The DNA here is from genome assembly GCF_028885655.2 of Pongo abelii. Classification (NCBI taxonomy): domain Eukaryota; kingdom Metazoa; phylum Chordata; class Mammalia; order Primates; family Hominidae; genus Pongo; species Pongo abelii. The sequence goes on along the minus strand of NC_072004.2, from coordinate 69,283,993 downwards.
TACTCCAGCCTGGGCAACAGAGTGAGACTTTGTCTCTAAAATTAAAAAAAAAAAAGTAAAGGTAGATAGACAAAGCAAAAATGATAACATGTTAACAACTGTTGTTACTAGGTATTTGTGTGCTGATTGTACTGTTCTTTCACCTTTCATATACATTGAAAATTTTTTGTAATGAAAAGTTATAGCTGGGTGCATTGGCTCATGCCTATAATACTAGCATTTTGGGAGGCTGAGGTGGGAGGATTGCTTGAGGCCAGGAGTTCAAGACCAGCCTGGTCAACATAGTGAGACACTGAATCTAAAAAAAAAGTTTAAAAAGTAAAGTAGCCAGGCGCGGTGGCTCATGCCTGTAATTCTAGCACTTTGGGAGGCTGAGGTGGGTGGATCACCTGACGTCAGGAGTTCAAGATCAGCCTGGCCAACATGTTGAAACCCCATCTCTACTAAAAATACAAAAATTAGCCAGGTGTGGTGGCACACGCCTGTAATCCCAGCTGCCCAGGAGGCTGAGGCTGGAGAATCACTTGAATCTGGGAGGCAGCGGTTGCAGTGAGCCAAGATCGTGCCATTGCACTCCAGCCTAGACGACAAGAGTGAGACTCCGTCTCAAAAAAAAAAAAAGAGAGAGAGATACTTTATAATAGGATCAAATATATGAAGTACAGAGTAATAAATCAAACAAAAGATGTGCCAGAGCTCTCTGAGGAAAAAATAATAAAACTTTATTAAAAGATTTAAAGAATACGAAAATAAATAGAGCACTGTGTTCATGCAATGCAAGATACACATTTATAAAAATGTCAGTTCTCCTTAAATTGATCTACAGATTCAATGCAATCTCAGTCAAAATCCCAACAGATTTTGTGAAGAATTTGACAAGCTTATTCTAAAATATAAATGAAAGTACAAAAGACCAGGAATAGCCAAGACAAAAAAAAAGGACTTCCTTTCCAGATCCAGCCTCTTTAACAGTCAACAATGATTAAGGCAGTGTGATATTGGAGCAAGGTCAGAAAAGTAGAGCGCTGAAAACAACAGAAAGCCCAGAAATACACACCTGCCTCCATGCCACTTGATATATAACAGACGGGGGCTTGTGGATAGATAAGTGCAATAAATAGCACTAGGACACTGAGGATCTATACAGAAAAAAACAAAACGAACTCTACTTTTCACCGTATACAAAATTCAGTTCCAGGTGAATCAGAAATCCAAATATGAAAAGTGAAAAATAACATAAAGCTTTTAGAAGATAATAAAAGAGAATATTTTCATGACCTCAGAATAGTGGAGGATTTCTTTTTCTTTCTTTTCTTTTTTTTTTTTTAGACATCGTCTTGCTCTGTTGCCCAGGCTAGAGTGTGGAGTGCAGTGATGCAATCTCGGCTCACTGCATCCTCCACCTCCCAGGTTCAAGCGATTCTCCTGCCTCAGCCTCCTGAGTAGTTGGGATTACAGCCATGTGCCACCATGCCCGGCTAATTTTTGTATTTTTAGTAGAGACGGGGTTTCACCTTGGCCAGGCTGGTCTCGAACTCCTGACCTCCAGTGATCTGCCCACCTCAGTCTGCCAACTTGCTGGGATTACAGGTGTGAGCCAGCACGCCCCTCCAGAATAGTGGAGGATTTCTTAAATAAGAGGCAGAAAGGCAATGTTGCTCCCCAGGGCACTTTCAGCAATGTCTGGAGACATTTTTGGCTGTCATAATTTGGGCAGAAGGGTGCTATTGGTATCTAATGGACTGAGGCCAGGGATGCTGGTAAACCTCCTACAATATACAGGACAGCCCCCAACACACACACACGCACACACACACAAACACTCACACACACAAAAAAACAAGGAATTTTCCAGCCCAAAATGTCAATAGTGCCAAGATTGAGACATTCTACTACATTCACATTAAAGAACATCTGTTCATGAAAAGATACCAGTAAGAGACTAAAAATTACCTAGGATACAGAAAGAAGCACAATCAATAAAAAGACAACACAATGGGAAAATGGGAAGACATGGGTATATCCTTCAGAAAAAAGGAAATCCAAAGACTAACAAACATATAAAAAAGATGCCCAACCTAAGTAGCAATCAGAGAAATATAAATTAAAAATCACTGGCCAGGTACAGTGGCTCATGCCTATAATTCCAACACTTTGGGAGGCTGAGGTGGGAGGATTGCTTGAGGCCAGGAGTTGGAGACCAGCTTGGGCAATGTAGCGAGACCACTGTCTCTACCAAAAAGAATTAGGCAGCCATGGCAGTGTGCACCTGTAGTCTCAGCTCCTCAGGACGCTAAGGCAGAAGGATCGCTTGAGCCCAGGAGTTCAAGGTTACAGTGAGTTATGAAGGCAACACTGCACTCCAACCTCGGTGACAGAGAGCAACTCTAAATAATAATAATAATAATGAGATACAATTTACAACTATGGGGCAGGCGCGGTGGCACATGCCTGTAATCCCAGCACTTTGGGAGGCCGCGGTGGGCAGATCATCTGAGGTCAGGAGTTTGGGACCAGCCTGGCCAACATGGTGAAACCCCGTCTCTACTAAAAATACAAAAATTAGCCGGGCGTGGTGGCAGGTGCCTGTAATCCCAGCTACTCAGGAGGCTGAGGCTGAAGAATTGCTTGAACCTGGGAGGCAGAGGTTGCAGTGAGCCAAGATCATGCCACTGCACTCCAGCCTGGGCAACACAGCAAGACACAGTCTCGAAAAAAAAGGACCAATTTACAACTATCAAATTGGCAAAAAATAAAGTCTTAGTACTAAATGTTAGGCAAGGGTATGGAACAACAGGGAATATATACTGGAATGAGAGTATAAATTGTTACAACCACATTGATAAACAGTTTGTCAGTTGAAGATGTTCAGTTTCTAAGACCCAGCAATTCTGTTTTTAGCTACACACCCCAGATAAACCCTTCTGCACTTGCACCAGGAGATCTTTTAAAAATATATACATTAAAGCATTATTTGTAATAACAAAATAATATAAACAACTCAGACATTCCTCAATAGTAGAATGGATAAATCATGGTACATTCATTTATCGGAATATCATATATCAGGAACAATTAGTAAGTTTTAGCTACATATATCGATATGAAAGACCCTCCATATTCTCACACTGCTATAAAGAACTACCTGAGGCCAGGCAAGGTGGCTCATGCCTGTAATCCCAGCACTTTGGGAGGCCGAGGTGGGCAGATCACAAGGTCAGGAGTTCCAGACCAGCCAGACCAACATGGTAAAACCCCGTCTCTACTAAAAATACAAAAATTAGCCGGGCGTGGTGGCGTGCGCCTATAATCCCAGCTACTCAGGAGGCTGAGGCAGGAGAATCGCTTGAACCAGGGAGCCAGAGGTTGCAGTGAGCCAAGATCACACCACTGCACTCCAGCCTGGATGACAGAGCGAGACTCTGTCTCAAAAAAATAATAATAAAATAAAATAAAAATAAAAAATAAAAAAATAAGTGAGTCAAAGAACTAAAGATCTTAGAAGAGGGGAAAACTTCATAACATCAGATTTGGAAATGATTTCTTGGATATGACACCAAAACACAAACAATGAAAGAAAAAAATAGATGTTAGATTTTGCCAAAATTAAGCAACTTTTGTGCATCAGAAGACACTATCAAGGCTAGGTGTGGTGGCTCATGTCTGTACTCCCAGCGCTTTTGGGAGGCTGGGGCAGGCAGATCACTTGAGCCCAGGAGTTCAAGACCAGCCTGGGCAACATGACGAAACCCCATCTCTACTAAAAACACAAAAATTGCCCGGGTGTGGTGGTACGTGCCTGTAGTCCCAGCTACTTGGGAGGCTGAGGTGGGAAGATCACCTGAGCCTGGGAGGTTGAGGCTGCAGTGAGCCGTGATTATGCCTCCGCCCTCCAGCCTGGGTGACAGAGCAAGACCCTATCTCAAAAAAACAAAAACGCAAACAACCCCAAAACACTAACAACAAAGTGAAAATGCAACCCTTGGAATGGGAGAAAATATTAGCAAATCATTTCTTTAATAAGGAATTGATATCTGGAATAGATAAAGATTTTTACAACACAACAGCAAAAAAGCAAACAACCTGAAGACTTGAATAGACATTTCTCCATAGAAGATATACAATTGAAAAATAAGTACATAAAAAGATGCTGGCCAGGCGCGGTGGCTCACGCCTGTAATCCCAGCAATTTGGGAGGCCGAGGCGGGCGGATCACAAGGTCAGGAGATTGAGACCATCCTGGCTAACACGATGAAACCCTGTCTCTACTAAAAAAATACAAAAAATTAGCCGGGCGTGGTGGCGGGCGCCTGTAGTCCCAGCTACTCGGGAGGCTGAAGCAGGAGAATGGCGTGAACCCAGGAGGCGGAGCTTGCAGTGAGCCGAGATCGCGCCAGTGCACTCCAGCCTGGGGGACAGAGCGAGACTCCGTTTCAAAAAAAAAAAAAAAAAAAAAAAAAAGATGCTCAGCCAGGCGCAGCAGCTCACACCTGTAATCCTAGCACTTTGGGAGGCCGAGCTGGGGGGATCACCCGAGGTCAGGAGTTCAAGACCAGCCTGGCCAACATAGTGAAACCCTGTCTCTACTAAAAATACAAAAATTAGCTGGGCATGGCAGCGGGCTTGCTTCTTGGGAGGCTGAGGCAAGAGAATCGCTTGAATCTGGGAGGTGGAGATTGCAGGGAGCAGAGATCACGCCATTGCACCCCAGCCTGAGCAACAAGAGCAAAACTCTATCTCAAAGAAAAAAAGATGTTCTCAACATCACTTATCATTAGGGAAATACAAATCAAAACCATAATGATAATTAAAACAAAGCATCACCAAAAAAATGAAAAAGAAAGAAAAAAAAATGAGCTATCACTTCACACCCATTAGGAAGCCATTATCAAGAAAATAGAAAATAACAAGTTGCTACTGAAGATGTGGAGAAATTGGAACACTTGCACATTGCTGGTAAGAATGTAAAATGGTGCAGCCAGTGTGGCAATTTTTCAAAACATTAAACATAGGGCCGGGCGCAGTGGCTCATGCCTGTAATCCCAGCACTTTGGGAGGCCGAGGTGGGCAGATCACCTGAGGTAAGGATTTCGAGACCAGCCTGGCCAACATGGTGAAACCCCGTCTCTACTAAATACAAAAACTTAGCCGGGCATGGTAGCACATGCCTATAATCCCAGCTACTTGGGAGGCTGAGGCAGGAGAATCGCTTGAACCCAGGAGGTGGAGATTGCAATGAGCTGAGATTGCACCATTGCACTCCAGCCTGGGCAACAAGAGTGAAAATTCCGCCTCAAAAAGAAAAAGGAAAAAAAAAAGAATGTAAAATGATGCAGCCATGTGGCAGTTTTTCAAAAAATTAAACATAGGGCCAGGCACTGTGGTTCACACCTGTAATCCCAGCACTTTGGGAGAGCGAGGCAGGCGGATCACCTGAGGTCAGGAGTTTGAGACCAGCCTGGTCAACGTGGTGAAACCCTGTCTCTACTAAAAATAAAAAAATTAAAAAATTAGCCAGGCGTAATGGCGCGCACTGTAATCCCAGCTACTCGGGAGGCTGAGGCAGGAGAATCACTTGAACCTGGGAGGCGGAGGTTGCAGTGAGCTGAGATTGCACCATTGCACTCCAGCCTGGGCAATAAGAACGAAACTCCATCTCAAATAAAAAAAAAAAATTAAACATAGAATTATCACATCATCCAGTAATTCCTCTTCTGGGTATATACCCAAAAGATGTGAAAGCAGGGACTCTAATGGTATTTGGACATCCATGTTCACGGCACAATTATTCATAATAACCAAGAGATAGAAACAACCTATTTCCATCAACAGATGAATGGATAAACAAAATGTGGTGTGTACATACAATAGAATATTATTTAAGCCTTTAAACGGAAGAAAATTCTGACACATACTACAACATGGATGAACCTTGACAACTTTACGGTAAGGGAAATAAGCCAGTCATAAAAGGACAAATATTGAATGATTCTGCCTATATGAGGTAGCTGGAGCAGTCAAAATCACAGAGACAGAAAGTAGAATGGGGGGTGCCAGGGACTGGGGAGAGGCAGGATTGGGAAGTTATTCTTTGATGGATACAGTGTCTCATTTGGGGAAGATGAAAAAGTGGAGATGGATGGTAGTCATAGTTGCACAGCAATGTGGATGTACTTAATGCCACAGAACTGTATACTTAAAAATGGTTGGCCGGGTGTGGTGGCTCATGCCTGTAATCCCAGCACTTTGGGAGGCTGAGGCAGGCAGATCACGAGGTCAGGAGATCAAGACCATCCTGGCCAACGTGGTGAAACCCCACCTCTACTAGAAATACAGAAATTAGCTGGGCTTGGCGGCGCGTGCCTGTAGTCCCAGCTACTCCGGAGGCTGAGGCAGGAGAATTGCTTGAACCCGGGAGGCGGAGGCTGCAGTGAGCCGAGATTGCGACACTGCACTCCAGCCTGGGCAACACAGCGAGACTCCGTCTCACAAAAAAAAAAAAAAAAAAAGTGGTTAAAATGTTAACTTTCATGTTATGTATATTTTACACTATAAAAAGTGGTTAGTACAATTCCAGATAGTATTCTTCTCTCGGAAGAAGAAAGGAGATGCAATTGGAGAAGTGGCACATGGGCTCCCTCAACGTGACAATGTTCTCTTGCTTGACTGGTAAGAGATGAATGTGTGTTCATTTTATTGTTTTTTTTATTACTTTTTTTTTTTTTTTTTTTTTGAGATGGGGGTCTCCCTAGTCTCACTTGGTCACCCAGGCTAGAGTGCAGTGGCACAATCTCTGCTCACTGCAACCTCCACCTCCTGAGTTCAAGCGATTCTCCCGCCTCAGCCTCCCAAGTAGCTAGGACTATAGGCGTGCAACCACCACACCCGGCTAAGTTTTGTATTTTTAGTAGAGACGGGGTTTCACCATGTTGTCCAGGCTGGTCTCAAACTCCTGACCTCAGAGGAGCCGCCCACCTTGGCCTCCCGAAATGCTGAGATTACAGGCATGAGCCATTGCGCCCGACCCTTTATTTTATTTTTGATATAGGGTTTCACTCTGTGGCCCAGGCTGGAGGGCAATGGAATGGTCATAACTCACTGCAGCCTTGACCTCCTGGTCTCAAGCTGTTCTCTCACCTTAGCACCCTAAGTAGCTGGGACCACAGGCATATTGCCAGGCTAATTTTTTTTTTCAGTAGAGATGAGGTCTTCCTATGTTGCCCAGGCTGGTTTCAAACTCCTAAGCTCAAGTGATCTTCTTGCCTCAGCCTCCCAAAGTGCTGGGATTACAGGCATAAGCCACCACACCCAGCCTTAAATCATTTTTTTTCATGCGTGATTTTCTTTTTTTTTAATGGAGTCTCGCTCTATTGCCCAGGCTGAAGTGCAGTGGTGCGATCTCGGCTCACTGCAACCTCCACCTCCCAGGTTCAAGCTATTCTCCTGCCTCAGCTTCCCAAGTAGTTGGGATTACAGGTGTGCACCACCACGCCTGGCTAATTTTGTGTTTTTAGTAGACGCAGGGTTTCACCATGTTGGTCAGGCTGGTCTCGTACTCCTGATCTCAGGTGGTCCACTCGCCTTGGCCTCCCAAAGTGCTGGGATTACAGGCGTGAACCACTGCGCCTGGCCATCATGCATGATTTTGAATGCATGCTATATTTCTGTTAAAATTTTAAGCACCTATATACATATAAATATTAGGAACAGAAACACATGTGGTAAAACTATAATTTAAGACAAAGGAATTTAGAAACATGAATTCAGGATAATGGTTACCTCCAAGGAGAGAAAGAAGAGAGGGGACCTAGGAGGGAATCCCAGTGGATTTCAAAGTTCACAACAATGTTGTTCATCACGTTTCTTCCACTGAGTGGTGGGGAACACATGAGGGTCCATTGTATCATGATTCTTTATTACTTTATATATTTTGCAAATATTATTTTGATCTATTCAATATTTAATATATTTTTTTTGAGACAGGGTCTCAATCTGTCACCCAGGCTGCAGTGCAGTGGTGTGAACGTGGCTCACTCTAGCCTCAACCTCCCAGGTTCAGGTGATCCTCCCACCTCAGCCTCCCAGGTAGCTGGGACTACAGGTGGGCGCCACCATGCCTGGTTCATTTTTTACATTTTTTGGTAACATTTTTGGTTTCACCATGTTACCCAGGCTGGTCTCAAACTCCTGGGCTCAAGTGATCCTCCCATGTCAGCCTATCAAAGTGCTAGGATTATAGGTATGAGCCACCACACTTGGCCATAAATGTAATTTTAAAAGACATTCCTAAAAATATAGTTTTTTTTTGTTTAAGTTTGGGCTTTATTTGTAAATCTGGCTCAGTGTCAACACCAAGGCCATCTGCTTGATTGGACTTGTCTAGACTGCTTCTTCCCTGATGCCTTTGTGGTGCTGCGTGATGACCATAACCCTCAGAAAAAATACTTGTGACGGACAATTTCAATACATAGTGAACTATCATTCTTCTTTATGAAAGTGGCTAAAAGGAGAAAATTGCCCTTTTGGGGGTAAAGTTTTGCCGAGGCTCCTCGGGTACCTTGAAGGGTACAAACCGGGCCACTATGTCCTTTGGCTGTGTGCAGCCCATTAGCTTCCTCAGCCATTTTCCAACATTAACAAAGGAACAATACATAAAATACAACCTCAGGACAGACGTGGTGCCTCATTCCCATAATCCCAGCACTTTGGGAGGCCCAGGAGGGCAGATCACTTGAGGCCAGGAGTTCAACACCACCCTCACCAACATGGTGAAACCCTGTCTCTACAAAAAAAACACAAAAATTAGCCAGGTGTGGGGATGCATGCCTATAATTCCAGCTACTCGGGAGGCTGAAGCAGGAGAATCACCTGAACCTGGGAGGCAGAAGTGGCAGTGAGCTGAGATCATATCACTGTACTCCAGCCTGGGTGATGGAATGAGACTCCGTCTCAAAAAATAAATAAATAAAATAAAATAAAATACAACCACATAAGTAGCCTGTCATGTTTGATAATAAAAACATTTTTCTAGGATAAAGTACCAAGTATCTCTACTATTACATCAGAAAGTATGTAGAGCTTATTATAATGGGAGTCCAGAGAGCTGCTTAGCTGAGCTCCCATTGTCACAAAGGGTCATCAAATTCAAACTTCGACCTCATCTCCAAATGAGAGCACAACAGTCTCAAAAATGACAAGAATGAAGATATCCCTACGACTTTATGTTGTTGCTTTGAAAAAAAAAAGAATAAATGAAGATATTCATTTATAAAAAGAATAAATGAAGATAATGAATTATACATTCATTATATTCATATATAAGCATATGTCCCAATACCAGCCCACACACTTTCTTTAGTGCCCTGTGAATTAATATTTCATATGTCCTATTATTACCTTATGACTGGCACAGTTATATTGCAATGTATTCCTTGGTTTGGAATTCTAATGTATTAAACATAAATTTTTTTAATGTAACACAAATTTTATAACACTGCTTTGGTGTTTCTTCGTTTTGTAATATGAGCTTTTAAAATTTTGGGTTGGTTGTCTTTGACTTTGTAATGAAAAAAAAATTGACAGATCACGGTGGCTCACGCCTGTAATCCCAACACTTTGGGAGGCTAGGGCGGGCAGATCACCTGAGGACAGGAGTTCAAGACCAGCTTGGCCAACATAGTAAAACCCTGTCTCTACTAAAAATACAAAAAAATTAGCCAGGTGTGGTGGCAGGTGCCTGTAATCCCAGCTACTCAGGAGGCTGAGGCAGGAGAATTGCTTGAACCTGGGAGGCAGAGGTTGCAGTGAGCCAAGATTATACCACTGAACACCAGCCTGGGTAACAGAGGGAGACTCAGTCTCAAAAAAAAAAAAAAAAAAAACGGTGGAGAGAGGGGAAGTTCTGGAAATATTCCAAAGCTTTTTCTATCATAACTTAATATTATATTATATTTTTATGTCTAATTAAATTTGCAGCCAGGTACAGTGGCTCACATCTGTAATCCGAGCACTTTGGGAGGCTGAGGCAGGAGGTTTGCTTGAGCCTTTAAGGTTGAGGCTGCAGTGAGCCATGATTTGTGCCACTGTACTCCAGCCTGAGTGACAGAGCAAGACCCTGTCTCCAAAAATAAAAATAATTTGCTTACATTGAGCATAATATGCATATAAATGAAATTTGCATAGTGTGACATATTTCAAGGAATTTATTTATTTATTTATTTATTTATTTGAGACAGGGTCTTGCTATATTGCCCAGGTTTTAATGCAGTATATTCACAGGCAAAATTATGTGCACTACAGCCTAGAACTCCTGGGCTCAAGCCATCCTCCTTTTTCAGCCTCCTGAGTTGCTGGGTCTAGACTACAGGTGCATGCCATTGCTCCCAGCTCTCAAGGAATTTATTTCTTTTCTTTTTTTTTTTTTTTGAGATGGAGCCTTGCTCTTCCACCCAGGCTGGAGAGCAATGGCTGATCTTGGCTCACTGCAACCTCTGCCTCCCAGGTTCAAGTGATTCTCCTGCCTCAGCCTCTTGAGTAGCTGGGATTACAGGCATGCGCCACCACGCCTGGCTAATTCTTGTGTTTTTAGTAGAGATGGGGTTTCACCATGTTAGCCAGGCTGGTCTCAAACTCCTAAACTCAGGTGATCTGCCCACCCGGGCCTCCCAAAGTGCTGGGATTACAGGCGTGTGCCACCGTGCCCGGCCTCAAGGAATTTATTTCAATGAAGAATTTTGCCTAAGAAAGTCAGGTGATCTCTTTGGAACTCAGCTTTCTCATCTGTAAAATGAGAGTGTTCTGTGTCAGCTAAAGGGCTTTCCAGTTTTCTACCTTTAGGATATCCCCTCTGCTTCATTTGAAAAATCATATTGTCGTATACAGCTTTCTGCTGCCACCTTCTGGGAGAATTGCAGCACACATTTCTCCTTGAAAATGAGCTCTTCAGTAACAGTCCCTTCGATACTGTGGCTTGTTTACTTAGTAATTTCAGTCAACTAATAAGAATTATAGTTTTCTGGGTTTTCCAAGTTTCAGTGTTTTTGATTTTTAAAAAATTCCACATGAGTCAAGCCTGAACTTTGACCATCTGGAAATTAATTTTTTAGCAGTTTTTCCCACATGGGAGTATTTTTCATACTTGTCTAGTGCTTTGCAGTGACTGACTTGCCAAGTCTATTCACACAGAATTTGCTTCAATAAGTGTCTTTGGTGTTGCACTCATGAGGTCTGATAAGAAGTATTTAATAGAACATAAGTATTTAATAGGACAGAAAAAAATATTTTATTTAAATTATCCTTTTTTTTTTTTTTTTTTTTTTTGAGACGGAGTTTTGCTCTATTTCCCAGGCTGGAGTGCAGTGGCACGATCTTGGCTCACTGCAACCTCCGCCTCCCAGGTTCAAGTGATTCTCCTGCCTCAGCCCTCTGGAGTAGCTGGGACTACAGGCACCCACCACCACACCTAGCTAATTTTTGTTTTATTTTGTTTTGTTTTTATTTTTTGAGATGGAGTCTCGCTCTGTCACCTAGGCTGGAGTGCTGTGGCGTGATCTCAGCTCACTGCAGCCTCTGCCTTCAAGCGATTCTCCTGAACTTCAGGAGTTCAAGCAATTCTCCTGCCTCAGCCTCCTGAGTAGCTGGGATTATAGGCACGTGCCACCACACCCAGCTAATTTTTGTATTTTTAGTAGAGACTGGGTTTCACCATGATGACCAGGCTGGTCTCAAACTCCTGACTTCAGGTGATCCACCTGCCTCGGCCTCCCAAAGTGCTGGGATTACAGGCGTGCGCCAATGCACCCAGCCGTTCTATAGGTTTTGACAAATGTATAATGACATGTATCATAGAGTTCCTTTACAGTATCATACGGAGCATTTTCACTGCCCTAAAAATCCTCTATCTCCCCCTAACCAATCCCTGGCAACCATTGATCTTTTCACTGTCTCCACAGTTTTGCCTTTTCCAGAATGTCATGTAGTTGGTTGGAGTAATACATTATGTAGCCTTTTCGGATTGGCTTCTTTCACTTAGTAACATGCATTTAGGTTTCCTCCATGTCTTTTCATAGCTTGATAACTCATTTTTTTTAGCACTGAATAATATTCCATTGTCTGAATGCACCACAGTTTATTTTTCCATTCACTTCCTGAAGGACATCTTGGTTGCTTCCAAGTTTTGGCAATTATGAATAAAACTGCTATAAACATCTGTATGCAGGTTTTTGTGTAGATAAGTTTTCAACTGATTTGGGTAAATACTAACTAGTATGACTTCTGGGTCGTATGGTAAGAGTATATTTAGTTTTGTAAGAAACTGACAAACTAACCTGGGCATGGTGGCATTTCCTGTAGTCCCAGCTACTTGGGAGGCTGAAGTGGGAGGATCACTTGAGCCCAGGAGTTCCAGGCTGCAGTGAGCTATACTCGCACCACTGCACTCCAGCCTGGTCAACAGAGCAAAATGCTGTCTCAAAGAAAAAAAAAATATATATGAGCTCAGGAGTTCAAGAGTTCAAGACCAGCCTGGGAAACATGGCCAAATCTCATCTCTACAAAAAATTTTTCAAAAAAGAAAAGAAAGAAAAAACAAACTACCTAACTGTCTTCCAGAGTGTCTGTACCATTTTGCATTCGCACCAGCAATGAATGAGGGTTCCTGTTGCTCCATATCCTTCAGCATTTGGTGTTGTCAGTGTATCACATTGTAGTTTAAATTTGCAGCCAGGCGCGATGGCTCACACCTGTAATCCCAGCTGTCTGGGAGGCTGAGGCAGATGGATCACTTGAGGTCAGAAGTTCGAGATCAGCCTGGTCAACATGGTGAAACCCCATCTCTACTAAAAATACAAAAATTAGCCGAGCGTGATAGTGGCGGTCGCCTGTAATCCCAGCTACTCAGAAGGCTGAGGCAGGAGAATTGCTTGAACCCAGGAGGCAGAGGTTGCAGTGAGCCGAGATCGTGCCACCGCACTCTAGCCTGGGTGACAGAGCAAGACTCTGTCTCAAAAAAATACAAAACAAAACAAAACAAAACAAAAACTAACATGGGGCAATGCACTTCTTTTCAAAGAAGTCAGGAAAAGATTTTGGGAAAATGAGGTAATGCTTACTCACAGCTGTGCTATTTGTCCCTCTGTCTCTTAATTTCCCAGACAAAACTATTAACTGGCTTAGATATCTGAATACACTTATTTATTGCCATCTCTCAGTTTATAATGACACCCACTTAAAAATATCCAAAACTACTTTCCAACCCTTCTCTATCTCTTCCATTTGTGGTAAAATAATATACAACAGTGCATATTTTAAATATTTTTTCTAATGACACAAATAACATAGGCTGGGATAGAGATAGCTTAGAAAACCCAGAAATGCATAAAAGAAAAAAGAACTTGAACCTCCCTTAATCTTGCAGTGCAAAAATAACTACTGCTGACATATTAATAGTGTCATCATCCCTTCCAGTCTCTTATATACTTATATGTATATTTCCCTCATGAAATAGGATAATACAGCATGTATGATTTTATAGTTGACTTTTTAAGATAGCACTTTCCCAGACAAAATTTGACATGATCCAGATGTAATTACACAAACTGGCTTCATGCCAGGATACTGGGGCGGAAAACCTTGGGAAAGGCTTTTACCTCCTTGGGCCTTGGTGCCCTTGTCTGAAAAATGAGGAATTTTTTTCCAACCCTAAAAACCATTCCTCTGCCAAAGCATGTTTTTGGATGAAATCCTGTTACCATGTCACATTCTCATGCGAGACGGCCCCAAGTGCCACATAGCCTTAGTTTGTACACACGTTTATTTTTGGTTAGTATATATTTTTTTCTTTTCTTTTTCTTTTTCTTTTTTTTTTTTTTTTTTTTTGAGAGGGTCTTGCTCTGCACGGTGGTATGATCACAGCTCACTGCAGCCTTGACCCCCAAGCTCCAGCAATCCTCCAGCCTCAGCCACCCAAGTAGCTGGGACTATAGGTGCACACCACCACGCCTAGCTAATTTTTGTGGAGACGGGGTTTCACCATGTTGCCCAGGCTGGTCTCTGAACTCCTGGGCTCAAGTGATCTGCCCGCCTCCCAAATATACTGCTAGGCACTGTGGCTCATGCCTGTAACCAGCTGTGGCTCATGCCTGTAATCCCAGCAGTACATTTTTTCTAACTGCCCCATGCAAATCACTTGAATATGCCTTATTATGTTTGCTAGCAACTTTTATGATTCACCTGACTAGTCTTTAAAAATAACGAGTAAAAAGAAAATATTCTGCTGGGTGTGGTGGCTCATGCCTGTAATCCCAGCACTTTGGGAGGGCAAGGCAGGTGGATCACTTGAGGTCAGGAGTTTGAGACCAGCCTGACCAACATGGTGAAACCTTGTCTGTACTAAAAATACAAAAAGTAGCTGGGCATGGTGGCGCACACCTGTAGTCCCAGCTACTCAGGAGACTGAGAAAGGAGAATCCTTGAACCCGGGAGGTGGAGGTTGCAGTGAGCCGAGATCGTGCCATTGCACTCCAACCTGGCTGGCAGAGTGAAACTCCATCTCGAAAAAAAAGAAAGAAAAGAAAATATCCGTCTTTTTTAATAAAAACAAGGAGGACAGGCTGGGCGTGGTGGCTCACGCCTGTAATCCCAGGACTTTGGGAGGCCAAGGCAGGCGGATCACGAGGCCAGAAGATCGAGACCATCCTGGCTAACACGGTGAAACCCCGTCTCTACTAAAAATACAAAAAATTAGCTGGGTGTGGTGGCAGACGCCTGTAGTCCCAGCTGCTCGGGAGGCTGAGGCAGGAGAATGGCATGAACCTGGGAGGCTGAGTTTGCAGTGAGCCAAGATCGTGCCACTGCACTCCAGCCTGGGCAACAGAGTGAGACTCTGTCCTCCGTCTCAAAAAAAAAAAAAAAACGAGGAGGACAAAAGAGAAGTTAAAAACCTATCAATTGTTCAGCTGTTCAGCTTTACTCTTAGTATTTAAATAAGTAAATAAACAAAAGTATAGGATGAAGTCACTATATTTCAATTCAATTCAATTTAAACAAGTATAATTTTGTAGGAAAAAGAGATAACAAACTTAGGGACCAAAATAAAGCAACATCAATAAAAGATGAGAAATATCTCAGGATGGAATAAGGTTTGGAAACTTGAAGCAAGTCAAGCTAGAAAGGAAACTACTTTGTCTAAAGAAGGGAAGTTAGAAGTAGATTTAATTGTTTTCAATTATATAAAAGACATAAGTCAATTATGTTTCTTCTCTATCAAGAACAACAAGAAATTGGTTTAGGTTGTTGTTAGATTAATGTAGACATTAAAAGGCTATTGATTAAGGGATGGGAAACGGAAGGTAAAATGTATCAAAAATGAAAAATGTGCTTACCTTTTACAGGGACTGCTGTCATACCCTGATATCTGCTCCTCCCTTCTTTTTTTTTTTTTTTTTGTTTGTTTGTTTGATACACAGTCTCACTCTGTTGCCCAGTCTGGGGTACGATGGCACGATCTCTGCTCACTGCAACCTCCACCTCCCAGGCTCAAGCAATTCTGCCTCAGCCTCCCGAGTAGCTGGGATTATGGGTGCTCACCACCACGGCCGGCTAATTTTTGTATTTTTAGTAGAGACGGGGTTTCACCATGTTGACCAGGCTGGTCTCAAACTCCTGACTTCAAATGATCTGCCTGCCTTGGCCTCCCAAAGTGCTGGATTACAGGTGTGAGCCTCTGTGCCCTGCTCCTGTCTTCCTATATAATAGTAGAATCCGCTATTTTTTAGCTGGGCACAGGGCCTTCCAAAATATTTTCCCATTGGTAGTGACCATGTGACTAAGTTCTGGTCTTTGAAGTATATGTGTGTAGGGGTCCCTTCTTCCCCACTTCCTGCCGGCTGAGATGTGCACATGATGGCTTGAGCTTAAGCAGCTACCTTGGGCCATGAGGTGGAAGCCACAGGTTGAGGATGCGGCTCAACAAGATAGAAGGAGCCTGGGTTTCAGATGATTGTGGAGCTGTCACACCAGTCCTGACTGCTTATCTCAGGACTTTATGTGAGAAAAATAAGCTTCTGTCTTGTTTAAAGTACTGTAATCTGGGATTTTCTGTCACTCACCTATGATAATTTTAAGTGACATATTCTTTTTCCTTTTAATATTTGGTTTATTAGACTTACACATTAAAATCCAAGTTTTCCCTTAAGCTTCCAAATTCAGGTTAAAAATCTTAATATTCTATTTATGAATCTAATAAATTTTAACAACCACGTTTAGTGGACTTTGAGCCTACTTAGACCTATTTACAATCACATCTCCAAATATTTTAAATTGCATTTGTCTAAAAACTGCTTTTTTTTTTTTATTTTTGAGACAGGGTCTCACTCTGTCACCCAAGCTAGAGTGCAGTGACGTGATCATGGCTCACTGCAACCTCTGCTTCCTGGACTTAAGTAATCCTCCCACCTCAGCCTCCCCAATAGCTGGGACCACAGGCACATGCCATCACGCCTGGCTAAATTTTTGTATCCTTTGTGGAGATGATTTTTTTTCAAATATATATATATATATTTTTTTTTTAATTGAGACAGAGTCTTTCTATGTTGCCCAGGGTGGTCTCAAACTCCTGGGCTCAAGAGATCTTCCCTCCTCAGCCTCCCAAAGTGCTGGGACTACAGGCGTGAGCCAATAAGCCAAGACTTTTTTTTTTTGAAACAGGTTCTCACTCTGTCACCCAGGCTGGAGAGTGCCATGGAGCAATCTAAGCTCACTGCAGACTCCACCTTCTGGGCTCAAGCCATTCTCTCCATCAGCCTCCTGAATAGCCGGGACTACAGGCACGTGGTAATTTTTTTTTTTTTTTTTGGAGATGGAGTTTTGCTCTTGTTGCCCAGGCTGGAGTGCAATGGTGCCATCTCAGCTCACCACAATCTCCGCCTCCTGGGTTCAAGCGATTCTCCTCTCTCAGCCTCCCGAGTAGCTGGGATTACAGGCGTGCACCACCAGGACCGGCTAACATTTTTTAATCTTTTGTAGAGACAGGGGTCTCACCACATTGCCCAAGCTGGTCTCAAACTCCTGGACTCAAGTGATCCACCTGCCTCGTCCTCCCAAAGTGCTAGGATTACAGGTGTGAGCCACTGCACCAGCCAAAACTGCATTTTTATATGTACTCTCTTTTTTACTTATTTATTTTTTATTTAATTTTTATCCTACTTAACAGATATAATCTCTTTTTTAAAATGCTTTTTTTTTTTTTTTTTTGAGATGGAGTCTCACTCTGTTGCCCAGGCTGGAGTGCAGTGGCGCGATCTCAGCTCACTGAAGCCTCCACCTCCCAGGTTCAAGCAATTCTCCTGCCTCAGCCTCCCGAGTAGCTGGGATTACAGGCGTGCGCCACCATGCCTGGCTAATTTTTTTTTTTTTTTTTTTAGTAGGAATGGGGTTTCACCATGTTGGTCAGGCTGGTCTTGAAGTCCTGACCTCATGTAATCTGCCCACTTCAGCCTCCCAAAGTGCTGGGATTACAGATATGAGCCATCATGCCCGGCCTTAAATGCATTTTTTAATTGTGGTAAAATACATGTAAAATTTACCACCTTAACTATTTCCACATGTACAGCTCAGTGGTATTAAATACATTCATAATGTTGTGCAACCATCACCACATCCTGTCTCCAGAAACTGAAATTCTGTACCCATTAAACAGTAACTCTGGCCGGGCGTGGTGGCTCACGCCTATAATTCCAACACTTTGGGAGGCTGAGGCGGGTGGATCACCTGAAGTCAGGAGTTCGAGACCAGCGTGGCCAACATGGTAAAACCCCGTCTCTACTAAAAATATAAAATTAGCTGGATGTGGTGTCAGGCACCTGTAATTCCAGCTACTCAGGAGGCTGAAGCAAGAGAATCACTTGAACCCAGGAGGCGGAGGTTGCAGTGTACTTGAGATTGCACCACTGCACTCCAGCCTGGGCAATAGAGTGAGACTTCATCTCAAAAAAAAAAAAAAAAAAAAAGTAACTCTCCATTCCCCTCTCCCTCCAGGCCGAGGCAATCACCATTCTACTTTCTGTGTCTATGATTTTGACTACTCTAACTTCCTCATAAAAACTGAATCCTGGGCCGGGTGCAGTCGCTCACGCCTGTAATCGCAGCACTTTGGGAGGCCGAGGCGGGCGGATCACGAGGCCAGGCGATCGAGACCATCCTGGCTAACATGGTGAAACCCCATCTCTACTAAAAATACAAAAAATTAGCTGGGCACGGTGGCAGGCGCCTGTAGTCCCAGCTACTTGGGAGGCTGAGGCAGGAGAATGGCGTGAACCCGGGAGGCGGGGCTTGCAGTGACCCAAGATAGCGCCACTGCAGTCCGGCCTGGGCGAAAGAGCGAGACTCTGTCTCAAAAAAAAAAAAAAAATTGAATCCTGGCCGGGCACGGTGGCTCACACCTGTAATCCCAGCATTTTGGGAAGCCGAGGCAGGTAGATCACCTGAGGTCAGGAGTTCGAGACCAGCCTGGCCAACATGGTGAAACTGGGCATGGTGGCATGTTCCTGTAGTCCCAGCTACTCGGGAGGCATTTAGCTAGGCATGGTGGCATGTACCTGTAGTCCCAGCTACTCGGAGGCTGAGGCCAGAGAATCGCTGGAACCCAGAAGGCAGTGGTTGCAGTGATCCCAGATCATGCCTGGGTGACAGAGCAAGGCTCCGTTTCAAAAAAAATAAAAAATAAAAATAAAAAACACATATATATATATTTCTTAAAACCAGAAATGGAATGACAATGATGATGACAATGATAATAATTAAGAGCCATTGGGATGATCTCTCAGTTCTTCGAAGGCTATACATTTCAAAAGGTAATTTTATAAATGCAGAATAGCAAGAATAGGACCAAGAGCATTTCTTATTCCTGAATCCTTTGGGGAAAAAAAAGATTTAAAAAAATTAACTTTTGAAAGTTTATCCTAAAAAAAAAAAAAAAAAGTTTATCCTAAAAGAATATACAAAGTGATTATTGCAGCATTGTTTAAAAATAAAAAAATTAGGTGGTTGCTCACGCCTGTAAATCCCAGCACTTTGGGAGGCCCAGGCAGGCGTATCACTTGAGGTCAGGAGTTCGAGACCAGCCTGGACAACATGGTGAAACCTCGTCTCTACTAAAAATACAAAAATTAGCCAGTCTTGGTGGCATGCGCCTGTAATCCCAGCTACTCAGGAAGCTGAGGCAGAAGAATCGCTTGAACCCGGGATGCAGAGGTTGCAGTGAGCCGAGATCGTGCCACTGCACTCCAGCCTGGGCAACAGAGTGACACTTGGTCTCAAAAAAAAAAGAAAGGCAAAAATTGGAAACAATCTAATAATGATGCAGAACCAATTAAACAAATTTGTATGATATATCTTTATAGTGAAATGCTATGTACCTAGTAAAAATGAAAAATGATGACATGTATGTATATTTCTTGCCCAGGAAAGAGTCCTTTAGGAAGGAAATATACTAAAGTGTTATCAGCAGTTACCTCCCGGCAGAAATATTGGATTGATATGGGGAGAATAGAGAGACTTCTGTGTAATTTTTATATTTTTCTGCAGTGAACACTGATTTCTTGTGGGAATTTCAAAGTAATTTGTTTTCTCTCTCTTTTTTTTTTTTTTTTTAGAGAGAGGCCGGGTCTCACTCTGATGCCCAGGCTGGAGTGCAGTGGCTCAATCACAGCTAACTGCAGCCTCAAACTCTTGGACTCAAGTGATCCTTCTGCCTCAGCCTCCCAAGTAGCTAGGACTACAGGCATGAGCCACCATGCCCAGATTATTATTGTTTGTTTGTTTGTTTGTTTTTTTAATTTTGTAGAGACAGAGTTTTGCCATGTTACCCAGGCTGGTCTTGAACTCCTGGCAATAATCCCACCTCAGCCTCTCAAAGTGCTAGGGTTATAGGCATAAACCACCATGCCTAGCCTAAATTAATAATTTTATGAAAAAATCTAGGCCGGGCATTGTGGCTCATGCCTGTAATCCCAGCACTTTGGGAGGCCAACACAGGTGGATCATTTAAGCTCAGGAGTTCGAGATCAGCCTGACCAACATGATGAAACCCCATCTTTACTAAAAATACAAAAATTAGCAGCTGGGCTTGGTGGCGCATAACTGTAATCCCAGCTACTTGGGAGGCTGAGGCAGGAGAATCTCTTGAAACCCAGAGGTGGAGGTTGCAGTGGGACGAGATTGTACCACTGTACTCCAGCCTGGGCGAAAGAGCAATATTCCATCCCCTCCCCACTGAAAAAATACTGTTTCAGTCAAAGGAATCTGTGGAGTCTCCTTCCCTGGGGGTTTTTTTGTATTGTTTTTTAGTTTTGGGGGTTTTTTTTGAGACAGAGTCTCCCTCTGTTGCCCAGGCTAGAATGCAGTGGTGCAATGTTGGCTTACTGCAACCTCTGCCTCCCAGGTTCAAGCGATTCTCCTGCCTCAGCCTCCCAAGTAGCAGGGACTAGAGATGCACGCCAGTACACCTGGCTAATTTTTGTATTTTCAGTACAGACAGTGTTTCATCACATTGGCCAGGCTGGTCTCGAACTCCTGACTTCAAGTGATCCACCCGCCTTGGCCTCCCAAAGTGCTGGGATTACAGGCATGAGCCACCGCGCCCAGCCTCCCTGGAGTTTTTATAGAATGTTACAGGTAACCAGCTGTTTTTAAATAATTTAGGCTAGCCCTCTTCCTACTCTGCAATTTACAGATGAAGATATAATCTTATCAC
The DNA here is from genome assembly GCF_028885655.2 of Pongo abelii. Lineage (NCBI taxonomy): Eukaryota > Metazoa > Chordata > Mammalia > Primates > Hominidae > Pongo > Pongo abelii. The sequence continues at coordinate 69,263,244 of NC_072004.2, read as the reverse complement.
ACAGCACCAGACAAAGGTAAAGAAAATTCTATCAGTCAGGCTTAGTGGCTCACGCCTGTAATCCCAGCACTTTGGGAGGCTGAGGACGGTGGATCACCTGAGGTCGGGAGTTTGAGACCAGCCTGACAAACATGGAGAAACCCCATCTCTACTAAAAATACAAAATTAGCCAGGCGTGGTGGCGCATGCCTGTAATCCCAGCTACTCTGGAGGCTAAGGCAGGAGAATCTCTTGAACCTGAGAGGCAGAGGTTGAGGTGAGCCAAGATCAGGCCATTGTACTCCAGCCTGGGCAATAAAAGCGGAATTCTGTCTCTAAAAAAAGAAAAGAAAAGAAAAGAAAATTATATTAAAGACTTTCATGACAATAATAGTTGTATGCTTGTTTTATTAAGTAAAAATAATTGCAACAGATCTTGCCCATGCATGGCATTCACATTTGAAAGTCAATTTATATTTGAATCCTTGCAAAATTCTGAGGATCAACTAAAACACCAGTACCATCTAGAGTTGGGTGGGTATATGTATGTGTGTGTGTGTGAATGTTCCCAAGGCAACTAATTCATCAAATTGGAGATTCCACTGTTACTGCCTTCAAAGACCTCACAACCTAACAGGAAAACTAAGTCTTGTGTATAATTAACCACAATTCAAGGTGAAATAAAGTGCCCAGAGAGAAGTACCAGCAAAGAATGAATGAAGAGTTCAAAAGAGGAAAAATGTTGTCTCATTACAGGGATTTTAAAAGATTTCAGATTCCTCAATGAGGTAGCCTGTGAAATGGCCTAAGTTACTATGTCTCAAACTTTACTGTGGATCTTATTCAAATGCAGATTCCCATTCACTAGCTTTGAGATGGTGTCTGAGAGTCTTCATTTCTAACAAGCTCTCAGTTAGGTTGTTGGTCCAGGAACCTCTCTTTCAGAAGCAAATGCCGAAGGATATTTTAGGATGGGAAAAGGGAAGAAGTGGTAGCTAATGCCTGTAATGCCAGCACTTTGGGAGGACAAGACAGGCAGATCTCTTGAGTCCAGGAGTTCGAGACCACCCTGGGCAATATAGAGAGACTTCGTCTCTAAAAAAAAATAGAAAAATTACCTGGATGTGGTGGTACACACCTGTAGTCTCAGCTACTTGGGAGGCTGAAGCAGTAGGATTGCTTGAGCCCAGGGGGGTTGCAGTGAGCCATGATTGTGCCACTGTGCTCCAGCCTGGCACAGAAGGAGATCCTGTCTATAAAAAAAAAAAAGGTAGAGTTGGAAGAGACAGGTTTCTGAGCAGAGAAATCAGCATGAACAAAGCCACCAGGGATGATAATGGGGGCTTCAGTTTAAGGAGATAGGCTGGAGACCTAAAAATGCAGCCACATCGAGGCAGGCATTGAAGAACAAGTTTATATTTAATCAGAGGCATTGAAAGCTTTGGGGCAAGGGAATGATATGATCAGTAAGTAAAGCCCTCACATAAATCCCTGTTAATAAAACAAGCTTAATAAATCAACAAATATGTGAAGTTAGCTAATTCTGAGCCCATCAGCAAATATTTCTTCAATCTTCATCTGCTGTTTATGAATATAAAATTACAGGGCTGGGCACAGTCGCTCAGGGGCCAGGTGTGGTGACTCATGCCTGTAATCCCAGCACTTTGGGAGGCCGAGGTGGGCAGATCACCTGAGGTCGGGAGTTCGAGACCAGCCTGGTCAATATGGTGAAACCCCATCTCTACTAAAAATACAAAAATCAGCTGGGCATGGTGGCAGGCACCTGTAGTCCCAGCAACTTGGGGGGCTGAGGCAGGAGAATCGCTTGAAGCCAGGAGACGGAGGTTGCAGTGAGCCGAGATCGTGCCACTGCACTCCAGCCTGGGTGACAGAGCAAGACTCTGTCTCAAAAGAAAAAAGAAGAGCAAGCAGGGGACTCTGATGTTTAAGTTTCCATAGCCTCACCGTAGATCCATCTCTGTACCTGGCATTCTTTTCTATGTGAAGAATACAAAAGAGATATAAGGCATCTCAAGGGGTTTACAGCATCACTTAGGCGAGAAGGCATACTTATTGATGCAGGGTGTGAATCTTAAAGTGGAACCCAAAGGGAGATTTAGAAAGCAAGGAAGTCATTTTTAATGGGAGTTTTAGCACAAAGAGGTAGGGATAAATCTGTTAAGGAGGAGCTACCTCCTCCACCCCTGCTGGAGTAGCAGGTTTGGGAAGGAAGGGATTACATTTTATTCAAGTTGGGTGCTCTGAGCATGAGCCATTGGAAGGCCAAAACTGTATTTATCCTGAGCTACCACTAGGCCCGGCAGAAAATAGGCGTGGCTTGAACGTAACAAATGGATGAATGAATAGGTGAACAACAGATCATAGAGGACGCTGATGAAATAGCAGAGAGATTTGAGTTTGAGGTGGTTGGCAAGGCAAAGTTACTATGGATTATTGAAATAGGAAATGACAAGGTGGACCTGCAGTGCTTGTACCTAAATTGGATTGCCAAATCCAGCAGACACCTGCAATGCTCATGTAACAGACACCTTGCTCAACTGGGTGGCACTTGTCACAGAGGGCTACTCCTCATTCTTGAAGCACCGATGCTTCAGGATTCTGTGACCCCAGACTCTCCAGGTTTTCTCCAGTTTACTTTGCTAGATACTCCTTTTCAATCTCCTTTGAGATCTTGCCCTCCTTTTCCCAAGTCTGAGTGTCGATATTCCTCTAATGCTTACAATTATATTCCTCTAATCCTTAAATGTATATCTCCAGCCCAGACATTTTCCTCCAAAAGCACTCTGATTTTTAAATTCAAATGCCTCCTTAACATGACATCTTCACTTGGATGCCTCAGAGAAACCTCAAATTTACCACTTGGAAAATTAATTATCCACTAGAATTCTCTTAATTCTCCACTAGTTGGCCAGGCGAGGTAGCTCACGCCTGTAATCTCAGCACTTCACTGAGGTGAGAGGATTGCTAGAGGCCAGGAGTTTGAGGTTACAGTAACCTGTGATTGCACCATTGTACTCCAGCCTGGGCAACAGAGTGAGACCTTGTTCCAAAAAGAAAAACAAACATAAGGCTGAGCACAGTGGCTCATACCTGTCATCCTAGCACTTTGGGAGGCAGAGGCGGGCAGATCACCTGAGGTTGGGAGTTCGAGACCAGCCTGACCAACATGGAGAAACCCCATCTCTACTAAAAATACAAAATTAGCCAGGCATGGTGGCGCATGCCTGTAATCCCAGCTACTGGAGAGGCTGAGGCAGGAGAGTTGCTTGAACCTGGGAGGCAGAAGTTGCAGTGAGCCGAGATCGTGCCATTGCACTCCAGTCTGAGCAACAAGAGCGAAACTCCGTCAAAAAAAAAAAAAAAAAAAAAAGGAGAAGAAGAAGAAAGAAAAGAAAAGACAAAACTCCACTAGGAAAAGCTCCTCACTTGCATATCTCAGTAAATGGGATTAACTTCTACCCATTTAATGAAGTCAGAAACCTGGGAATTATTCCTGTCTCCTTCCTTTCCCTTCCTTCCACCCATATCCAATCCATTAGGTAAATTCAGTTACTTCTACCACCAAAATATATCTCAAACCCATCCCTCAGATCCACCATTCTAGTCCTGCAACATCCTAACAGATCTTACCCTCCACTCCTAGCCTCATTTATTCTCCACATAAAAGCCAGAGCAATCTTTTAATGATGTAAATCAGATCATAGCACTCTCTGCTTAAAACTCTTCAAGGACTTCCCATGACACTTCCCATGACACTTTGAGTAAAATCTAAATTCTCACCACTAAGGATCGTTGTTTCCATTATGTGCATCTGGCCCACTGCCAACGGGATGATAGTTGGTCAAGGACCTCTAATCAATGTTGGAGACAGGGGGAAGAAAAAGAATTGTCTGCAGCTGGGCGCGGTAGCACACGCCTGTAATCCCAGCACTTTGGCAGGCTGACGTGGGTGGATCACCTGAGGTCAGGAGTTCAAGACCAGCCTGGCCAACATGGTGAAACCCCATCTCTACTAAAAAATACAAAAAAAATTAGCTGGGCATGGTGGTGGGTGCCTGTAATCCCAGCTACTTGGGAGGCTGAGGCAGGAGAATCACTTGAATCTGGGAGGTGGAGGTTGCAGTGAGCCAAGATCACACCACTGCACTCCAGCCTGGGAAACAGAGACAGACTTCATCTCAAAAAAAAAAAAAAAAAAATTGGCTGCAAAAGGATACAAAGCCAGGGCTAGGCCCGGTGGCTCACACCTTTAATCCCAACACTTTGGGAGGCAGGCAGATCGCTTGAGCCTCGGAGTTTAAGACCAGCCTGGGCAACATAGCGAAACCCCATCTCTGCTAAAAATACAATGGTGGTGCCCACCTGTGGTCCCAGCTACTGGGTGGCTGAGGCAAGAGAATCACTTCAACCCGGGAGGCAGAGGCTGCAGTGAGCCGAGATCGTGCCACTGCACTCCAGCCTGGGCGACTGAGCAAGACTCTGTCTCAAAAAAAATAAATAAATAAATAAAGGCCGGGAGAGTGGTGGCTCACACCTGTAATCCCAGCACTTTGCAGTGCTGAGGTACGCAGGTCACCTGAGGTCAGGAAAAAAAAAGATACAAAGCCAAAATGGATGAATATTTGTGATTATATAAAATAACAGCATGCCAACTAATCCTAAATTTCCACTTAGTCTTTATGTAGTTCCTTATATATTTTGTGTTGGGTATAATGTAGAATTGATCTGCAAAAGTAGGAGAACCTTTCCCCCATTCCCTCTTCCCTCAGCCCTTCTCCTGACTGGCTCCTTCCCCTCCATCAGTTCTCAAATCGTCATATCAAAGGGACCTTGAGGATCAGTCTATCTAAAGTAGCTCTCTGTCGACACACACACACCCCATCATTCTGTCTTATTTCCTCTGTCACGCTGCTCTCACCGGAACTGCTCTCAACATCTGTAGATGCTCTGTCTGTTCATTCTATCTTCCCCATTAGGCTAATAAACTCCATTAAAGCAGGAAACGTATCTGTCTTGTTCTCCGTTCCATCCTTAAGGCCTACTCCTGTGTCCGGAACAGAGCAGGCTTCAATAAATAGTTACAGAATGAATGAAGAAATGAATGAATGAGAATTTAATCTTCTAGCCAGGAGGGCCTAGCTAGAAAGATTTGTCTTGATTCCATCTTGAGAGGATGGAGACACACATCTTCCTTTGATTCTAGACAGATTTATTATTTATGTGTTTATTTAGAGACCGGGAGCGGGGTTGTGTGTGTGTGTGGGCGGGGGTCTCCCTATGTTGCCCAGGCTGGTCTCAAACTCCTGGACTCAAGGGAGCCTCCCGCCTCGGCCTCCCAAAGTGTTGGGATTACAGGCATGAGCCACCGCACCGGCAAGACAGATTTAAAAAGGAATGGCTGGAGGTTTTTTTCTACCAAAAGGTTTGATGAAACCCCTTGTAACTTGCCCTACTGGAGTTAGTGGGGGTGGGAGGGACTCAAAAATAGTCTCAAAACTAGGTGAAGGGAAAGGCAGTGGAGCAGAGACGTGGCTCGCCGCGTTCAGGATCTTGGGCTACACCCTCCCCTCCCCCACACCGTACCGGCTCCAGCCCCTTTTTGTCTTCAGCTTGGAGCGAAGGGTGGCTGAGGCCTGAGTTTGGGTTCCAGGAACCTCGCCCTCGTTAGTTATTCATGAGAAGGAGGGCACCATGGGAGCTGGCTCTCTTGCTATTCATAAGGGGGCGGGGGGGGCCCTCCTTCCCGCTAGGGCTCCTGGGAAGATCTACAATATTCATGAGGGAGGCGGGCACTACGAGAGCTGAGGCTGCTTGCTATTCATGAGGGGGCGGGCCTCCTTCCCGCGGGGGCTCTTGGGAAGATTCTACAATATTCTAGAGGCCGCGGGGACGCCTGGTGGGTAGGGCTGCAGCTCCGGAGCCTACGGGAGTCTGACCCTCTCGCCTCCTGGCGGGAAGCTCTTGAGGAGATATTTTCTTTTCTAAACACTAAGAAATTTGAGGATGGTGGGGCAAAACGACTAACTCCCACTTTCCTGTGACTGTGTAGCCGGAAAACTGTCAAAATCTGTGGTAAAAGAGGGTTTTTTTTTCCCCAGTATTTTATTGCGATAATTTCATCTTTCATGGACTGAAGGGAGCGAAACATGTACCCCGTGTGGTTTGATTCTCATGTTGACCAGTATGTTCTTTAGGCTTCCCTAGTTTGCGGCTTTGGAGATGTTTTTGGGCAGCTGCCCGACAAATGGGGTGGGGCCCTTACAAGAGTTTTATGTTAAAACAGAAATCGCTGTGAATGTAGTTTTTATCTTAAAGGTGTGAGGGGCGGGGAGGTTCATCCAATTGAACCCTCAAAACCTTTCACCCGCGGTCAAAATTAGTGGGATAGAACAGGGGGCATGAAACATTTTATTATTATTTAGGGCTGTGATTCTTATTCGCTAGAGGGGTGAGCGGAAACCAGAAATAATTTAGGATTATACCTTTAGAATTTTCACAAAAGCTTGCTTTTTCCCCGCGAAACGTCCAGCTCTGAGTGAGGAAAATAAGGAACTGTAAGTGGAGACTTGAGTTTTAAAAGAATTTGGGCTTATCATTTTTAAATTTTTATTTATATTTATTTTAAACACGTATATTGTTCATAGTTGACACAGTGGAGTCCCCGCCTGGTGAGAGTCTTTGAAGAGCCCGCGGGCCCAAGCCTCACTTTCCACATTCCTCAGAGAAACAGGAAGAAGCCAAGGCCGGATTTGTGCTATTGTAATAAAAATGCTTTAAAACACCTACAGTGTTGGCCGGGCGCGGTGGCTCACGCCTGTAATCCCAGCACTTTGGGAGGCCGAGGCAGGCGGATCACGAGGTCAAGAAATCGAGACCGGCCTGGCTAACACGGTGAAACTCCGTCTCTACTCAAAATACAGAAATCAGCTGGGCGTGGGGGCGGGCGCCTGTAGTCCCAGCTACTGGGGAGGCTGAGGCAGGAGAATCGCTTGAACCCGGGAGGCAGAGCTTGCAGTGAGCCGAGATCGCGCCACTGCACTCCAGCCCAGGAGACTGTGCGAAACTCCATCTCAAACAAACAAACAAAACGCCTACTGTGAAAAGTGAAAGTTACAAACAACCTTATGGATTAAACAAATTAAGATGATTTTATTTGGTGGAATAACACACAGCCATTAAAATATGATTACTTGTAGAAGGATATTAGCATGGAAAGAGAATCATTGAAAAAAGCAGATTACAAAGTAGTATATATAGTGATCCCTCTTTTTTGTTAAAAAGAAATATATGTATGTAAAAGTCTGAAATTATATAAACCAAAGTGTTTATAAGTGGACTTAATTTTTTTCTTCTTGTTTAGCTGTATTGTGTAAAGTTGTTATTTGTGTAATTTTTTTTTTTTTTTTTGAGGCAGAGTCTTGCTCTGTCACCCAGGCTGGAGTGCAGTGGCGTGATCTCGGCTCACTGCAACCTCCGCCTCCCGGGTTCAAGCGATTCTCCTGCCTCAGCCTCCAGAGTAGCTGGGACTACAGTCGCGTGCCACCATGCCCGGCTAATTTTTTTTTTTTTTTTTACTAGAGAAGGGGTTTCACCATGTTAGCCAGGGTGGTCTCGATCTCCTGACCTCGTGTCCCACCGGCCTCAGCCTCCCAAAGTGCTGGGATTAAGGCGTGAGCCACCATGCCCAGCCTATTTGTGTAATTTTAATGATAATTTTAAAATATCTCCTAATTTAAGTGTTCACTGAATACTGACCCCAATCGCTGTGGTATGGTTTCAAAGGAGGTTCAGAGTGTACTTTTCACTAAGCACTAAATTTCTTTGTTATGTTTTCAAATGTGTAACCAATTTTAAATTGATGTAAGTTGATATGTAACATTTCAAGATGTATAAGTAACAATGTTACTTTAGCAATTTGTAGGAAAGGAGAAAATGCATTTTGGCCAGATACAATTATATATCTTTGATGAAAATGTCTTAGTTGTTACTTCAGAAACAAGGAGCCTTCGATTGGAGTTGTAATTATGCGTATATGTATATGTATATATACACAAAAGACATTGTTTTCTGAATTAGAACAATAGAGTGACGCAAAGTCGCTGTGTGGTAAACATGTTTAAATAATTATTTAGTGTAATGGGTGGGCGCGGTGGCTTTCGCCTGTAATCCCAGCACTTTGGGAGGCTGAGGCTGGTGGCTCACCTGAGGTCAGCAGTTCCAGACCAGCCTGACCAACATGGTGAAACCCCGTCTCTACTAAAAATACAGAAATCAGCTGGGTGTGGTAGCACACGCCTGTAATCCCAGCTACTAGTGGTGGCATGTGCCTGTAATCCCAGCTACTTGGGAGGCTGAGGCAGGAGAATCACTTGAACCTGGGAGGCGGAGGTTGCAGTGAGCTGAGATCGCGTCGCGCCACTGCACGCCAGCCCGGGCAGTAGAGCGATAATCCGTCTAAAAAAAAAAAATTATTTAGTGTAAGTGAATAATCAGTGATTTTAATAAGTTGCATTTAATGAGTTTAAGAAATATTTGTCTTTGAAATCAAGATGCGTAGGCCCTTTCTAAGGTTCATCAGTGACTATTATTATTATTGTTGTTATTTTTTGTTGTTTGTTTGTTTTTCGAGACCAAGTCTCACTGTGTTGCCCCAGGCTGGAGTGCAATGGCATGATCTCAGCTCATTGCAACCTCTGCTTGCCGGGTTCAAGCAATTCTCATGCCTCACCCTTCAGATTAGCTGGGCTCACAGCAACCTCTGCCTCCCAGCTTCCAGCAATTCTCCTGCCTCAGTCTCCCAAGTAGCTGGGATTACAGGTGCACACTGCCATCCCTGGCTAATTTTTGTATTTTTTGTAGAGACGGGGTTTCACTATGTTGGCCAGGCTGGTCTCGAACTCCTCACCTCAGATGATCCACCCGCCTTGGCTTCCCAAAGTGCTGGGGTTACAGGAATGAGCCACTGGGCCCGGCCTAATTTTTGTATTTTTAGTAGAGACGGGTTTCACCATGTTGGCCAGGCTGGTCTCAAACTCCTGACCCCAGGTGTTCCACCCACCTCTGCCTCCCAGAGTGCTGAGATTACAGGTGTGAGTCTCTTCGCTCGGCCAGTGGCTATTATTAACAGAAGGTGGAATTGAGGGAAGAATTATTACTATTCATGTATTTATTCTAGTCTTATTAACACACAGTGGGTCATGCCTATAATCCCAGCATTTTGGGAGGCTGAGGTGGGCAGATCACTTGAGCTCAGGAGTTCAAGACGAGGTTGGGCAACACAGGCAGACACTGCCTCCACAAAAACAAATTTTTTTTTACTTTAGCTGGGCATGGTGGCTCTGTACCTGTAGTCCCAGCTACTCAGGAGGCTGAGACAGGAGGATTGTTTGAGCCCAGGAGTTCAAGGCTGCAATGAGCTATCATTATGCCACTGCACTCCAGCCTGGGCAACAAAGCAAGACTTTGACCAGAAAAAAACAAACAAACAAACAAAAAAACAAAAGAAGAAAGACTTTAATTCACTGCTTATTTGAGTATTATACAGCACATAATTGGTAATAGTAATGCCACCTACTTTTTTGTGTTGGGATTACAGACGTGAGCCACCACACCCAGCCTATATTCTTTTAAAAAGTCAAAATGTTATTGTAGCTTTAAAATTTCATAGTAATGTTTTTCTATTTCTTTAAAACTGAGTACTGACTTTTTTTGTTCGAAACAATAAAAAAAGAAATGAAAATAGAGACTTTAAAACTATTTAAATTTTAGCTGTAATAAAGTAAGTGGAGCCAGGCTCAGTGGTTCATGCCTGTAATCCCAGCACTTTGGGAGGCTGAGGAGGGCAGATCACCTGAGGTCAGGAGTTCGAGACCTTCCTGGCCAACATGGTGAAACCCCGTCTCTACTAAAAATACAAAATTAGCTGGGCATGGTGGCACATGACTGTAATCCCAGCTACTCAGGAGGCTGAAGCAGAAGAACCACTTGAACTCGGGAGGTGGAGGTTGCAGTGAGCCGAGATTATGCCATTGCACTCCAGCCTGGGCAACAGAGCAAGACTCCATCTCAAAAAAAAACCAAAAATCTTTTGTAAATACAGAGAAACAGCTATTGCATATCATACTATCAACCTCTTCGTTTAAAAAAAAAATGCTCTTTCTTGCTTTAATTTCTTTTCTTTCTTGTCTCTTGTACTTTGTTTTTCTGACCAGGATAAATTTATGAGACAAGAAGAAAAATGGCATCCAGAATAAATACCAATTTCACTTTGATTCCCAACCAGAAACTTAGACGTAGTAATCGTCAAACCAGCTGTTATTCCAAGACCCTTGGCTCAGGCTTTCAACCCACATCAACATTTGGAAATTTTAAAGCCTTACCATTGGAAATATTCCAGATAATTCTAAAATATTTGTCAGGTGAGGTTTGGGAACTTATGAATAGCCTACACAAGACAATAGAGTATTTTAATTTTTCCCGAGAACTAGTTTGTCATCTTGGGCCCTACTAAAATGTTAATGACATTCATATTAAGTTTAAGTGTTTATTTTCTAAAGTTTCATTATTGTCAGGTAAGGAGTACAATGAGAAAGCACAATACTTAAATTATTATTATTATTATTATTATTTTTTTTTTAGATGGAGTTTTGCTCTTGTTGCCCAAGATGGAGTGCAGTGGCATAATCTCGGCTCACCGCAACCTCCACTTCCTGGGTTCAAGCTATTCTCCTGCTTCAGCTTCCCGAGTAGCTGGCATGCACCACCATGCCTGGATAATTTTGTATTTTTAGTAGAAACGGAGTTTCTCTATGTTGGTCAGTCTGGTCTCGAACTCCTGACCTCAAGTGATCTGCCCGCCTCGGCCTCCCAAAGTGCTGGGATTACAGGCGTGAGTCACTGCACCTAGCCCTAAGTTAATTTTTTTTAATCTTCCTTTGAACAGAGCAGTACTTAAACTCTTGAAAACATGCCTGTAATTATGACATAGTACCTTGATTGGTAAATCCAAACATGTCTCTAATTCATTGAGAACCGGATTTTAAACAATTTTAAGGTTTTTCCCTTTTTTCCCAATGGGATGATGATAGTGATAGTGGTGATGATTGAGTTAACCTGTAAGTTAATAGACTGTGTTAATAGTGATGTTCTTGCATTTAAGCCATTGATACATACACATATATATTTCTTTTGGTAGTGAAGGATATCAGCATGCTAAGCATGGTGTCCAAAACAGTCAGCCAACACATTATTAATTATATCTCAACCTCATCAGGGAGCAAAAGACTTTTACTACAGGACTTTCATAACCTTGAGCTGCCTGACGGGAGACAAGACTCTGCTATACTGGAGCACTACAGATCTCTAGGTAACTTATGTAATGAGAATTGCAACAAGTAAAGAACTGTGCTTAATTAAGAGAAACTTAGTATACAATTCTGTAAGGCCAGTAGGAAATGGAATATATTCCAAAATATGCCTGTTTCTATGATGTTTTTACTCTTTAGTGTGAGAACACTCCCTTAACCAGTTATCTTTAAAGGTGAGAAAATGCATTTTGATGTAAAGTGTCAATTCTTGAGATTTCATATAGATACAATGTCACCTATGCTTAACGTCTACTGGCTTATCGGTTTAGGAAATTGATGTATTTTCTATGCGTCACTTTCTGTGGATCAAGTGAGTTTTATCTCTTTATCTCTTTTCCCTTTCAACCATAATCTAGTCCTTTAAAATAGAAATTTAAACACATTATTATGGAAGATTATTTATCCTCTCAGTAGAAACTATGTTTTTTTAAGTACATTTACTATTAAGTCACTAAGCTATAATTAAACTGACCTTATCAAAGCAAATTCTGTATAATCTTTGTTCCTTAATTTATAATCATTTATGCCTTTTACTCCATTCATTGATTTTATTGTCTGTGAGAGTGCTGAAGTAAAATTGTAATTTTGACTTGATTTAATAACACCGATTTAATTATGAAACCACTTTATAATTCATCAAAGCGTGGCAATAAAACCAAATATCAAGATGGTGTGATTTAAATAAAGGCATAACAGTAAGTTAAGTGAATACTGCCTTTTAGTAGCCCAAGGATGCTTAGATTTAAGATAATAAGAATATGTGGATATGTAAATACATCAAAATGTATTTGATGATTACCTGTGTATTTAATAAGACCAAATGAAAGAAAAGTATCTGATCTGATTACAGTGTTGTTGGTTTCAGTATTTATGATTAGGCTTAGTAAAGCCTGTAACAGAATATGGAAACTACTTTTTCCTACTTCTCATTATAAATATAATTTTTCGGCTGGCTGCAGTGGCTCACACCTGTAATCTCAGCACTTTGAGAGACCGAGGCAGGAAGATCACCTGAGGTCAGGAGTTCAAGACAACTCTGGCCAACATGATGAAACCCTGTCTCTACTAAAAATACGAAAATTAGCCGGGCATGGTGGCACATGCCTGTATTCTCAGCTACTTAGGAGGCTGAGGCAGGAGAATTGCTTGAACCCAGGAGATGGCGGTTGCAGTGAGCCGAGGTCACGCCACTGCACTCCAGCCTAGGTGACAAAGCGAAACTCCATCTCAAAAAAAAAAAAAAAAAGAAGAGAAAGAATTATTTTTAATTCATCATTAGTTGTAGAGGAAGTGGTACCTGGGTAATACAGTAGAGCTTATACTTTGGTTTTGATCTGAAAGAAATTTTTCTCCCTGATCAAGTCTCAATTGCTTAAACTAACAAAAACACTAAGACAATTTATATGTATAATTCAGTAAAAAGTACAAATATGTATTGATCTTAATAGCTTTTTTAAATGGTTTTATTCATGTAAGGACTTCAACTTTCTATTTAATTTTGATGCAAACACTTGGTTTATGACTAATTCTTTAAGTAAATGTTTGATATACTTACCATTTTCTCATGTTGTCATTCTTACCTGATCTATTATTGTTTTCACTATTTTTTTTTTGAGATGGGATCTTGCAGTGTTGCCCAGGCTGGCCCATACTCCTGGGCACAATCGATCCTCCTGCCTCAGTCTCCTGAGTATCTGAAACTACAGGCATGTGTGACTGCATCCAGCCTTATTTTCAGACATTAAAATAAGATTTTCAGAATGGTGTGCTTTGGGCCGGGCACAGTGGCTCATGCCTGTAATCCCAGCACTTTGGAAACCCGAGATGGGAGGATCGCTTGAGCCCAGGAGTTCAAGACCAGCCTGAGAAACACAGGGAGATCCCCATTTATACAAAAAATTAAAAAATTATCTGGGCATGGTGGCCCAGCTGAAAGCTGAAAAAAGTCATGAAGTTCAGGTATATATTTTCCTACCATATATCTTATTTTTAGTTTGAGGACATTTGCCTTCATAGGAATGTTAACAGTGTATTACCATTTTAGGAAAATAGAAAGTTTAAAGTTAGAGGAAACAAATTAGGGGACAAAACCTGTTGTCCCAGCTACTCAGGATGCTAAGGTGGGAGGGTTACTTGAGCCCCAGAGGTCGAGGCTGAAGTGAGTCGATTGTGAAAATCCACTCTGGCTTTGGCAACAGAGTGAGACCCTGTCTCATATTCATATACACACAGACACACAGACACACACACACACACACACACACACACACACACACACAATGCTTTGAAGAATAATTTTCTTTTTTTTTTTTTTTTTTTTTTTTTTGAGGCAGAGTCTCACTCTGTTGCCCAGACTGGAGTGCAATGGCACAACCTCGGCTCACTGCAACCTCTGCCTCCTGGGTTCAAGCAATTCTCGTGCCTCAGCATCTCCAGTAACTGGGATTACAGGCATGCACCACCATGCCTAGCTAATTTTTGTATTAGTAGAGACAGGGTTTCACTATGTTGGCCAGGCTGGTCTCGAACTCCTGTCCTCAAGTGATCTGCCCTCCTCAGCCTCCCAAAGTACTGGGATTACAGGCGTGAGCCACCGTACTTGGCCAATTATAAATTTTAATTTGTTTCTTCATATAAAACAGAGCAGATGGCCAATGTGGAAAGAACATTACATCTGACTCTATTTAGGGACGAACTTTAAAAAAGTTCGTCCCTAAAGGGTATAGCAGAGCACATGTGGTTTTTTTTTTTTGGTTTTTTTTTTTTTTTTTTTTTTTAACAGCCAGTATTGGGTTTATGGTAAGTTGTAATCCTTAAAAATAGGAGTTTTATATTAGGCAATCAGCATACCAAAATAAGGCTGGATGCAGTCACATGTGCCTGTAGTCCCAGGTACTCAGGAGGCTGAGGCAGGAGGATCAATTGTGCCCAGGAGTAGAATTCTAAGGATTAATGCCTGGAATTCCTTAGTTATGATATGCTGTGAAACTGGATACCAAAGTATGAAGGGAAAGAACTCAGCTTAAAAACCAAACACTGAAAAATGTCTTTTTTTTCTTTTCCCTTAGTTGTCAAGTATGAAAAATGTCTTTTTATATACAAAAATAAAGAGGGTTTTTGTTCAAAACTCAATTCTGTTCATGTGTTACTCAAACATAGCAACTTCTAAAAATAAGTTAGACTCCTATAGATTCTTCAGAATTATATAAAGTAATTATAATCTTATGTAAAAACGTAAATACAAAGAAGATGAAAGCTGAAAAAAGTCATGAGGTTCAGGTATATATTTTCCTACCATATATCTTATTTTTAGTTTGAGGACATTTGCCCTCATAGGAATGTTAACAATGTATGGCCATTTTAGGAAAATAGAACGTTTAAAGTTAGAGGAAACAAATCACACACTTCCTGTCACTGTAGCTCAAGTTACACATCTCACTGAGAAATTGAGGAGTTTTTTTTTTTCTTTTTAAAGTATCTGTATACAAAATCCTATACATTCTTAGCATGCAAGTCCCATAAAAGGATATCTTAGAAGGAAGAGATAGATATTTCATCCTAACTGGATACTTTCTGTGTGGAAAAAAAAAATCTAGCTTCTGAAATTTTAAGTAGTTATGACTTAAATTTTTGTATTTGGAGAGAGGGATGCACAACCTGTTTTCTCGGCCCAGTGCAATTTAATCCCAGTGCTTTGGGAGGTCAAGGTGGAAGGATTACTTGAACCCAGGAGTTTGAGACCAGCCTGAGCAGCAAAGCAAGACCCTGTCTCTACGCAAAAAAATGTTTTTTAAAAATTAGCTGGGCTTGGGCCGGGCATGGTGGCTCACACCTGTAATCCCAGAACTTTGGGAGGCCGAGGCAGGCGGATCATGAGGTCAAGAGATCAAGACCATACTGGCCAACATGGTGAAACCTCGTCACTAAAAATACATAAATTAGCTGATCGTGGCGGTGTGCACTTGTAGTCCCAGCTACTCGGGAGGCTGAGGCAGGAGAATCACTTGAACCTGGGAGGTGGAGGTTGCGGTGAGCGGAGATGACGCCACTGCACTTCATCCTGGTGACAGAACGAGACTTTGTATCAAGAAAAATAAAATAAAATTAGCTGGGCTTGGTGGCACACGCCTGTGGTCCTAGCTACTTGGGAGGCTGAAGTGGGAGGATCACTGGAGCCCACAAGGTCGAGACAGCAGTGAGCCATGATGGCATGCCACTGCACTTCAGCCTGGGCGACAGAGTAAGACCTTGTCTCAAAAAAAAAAAAAAAAGAAATCTGTTTTCTCATTCTTTTCATGTTTTAGATTAACAACTCTTAAAACATTTTCCTTTGTGGACATAAGGTTAATTTCAAGAGATATTGAAATCTCTTTTCTATGGAATAAAGACAAAATAAAATTTCTCTAGTATGTCTTTGTCTTATTGTATCTTTTATACTCTATGTATTTTTCCATGTGTCCTATAGTAGCAATTTAACAATTTTTTGGAAGATTTTATGCCAAGGCCTCTTAGATGAGCATCAGAGTCACTTGGTAAATACCATAAATGGAAAGTGTTTTGCACCCTTCCTCCCAAACTTTCTCTTAGAAATCATATCAACTCATAGTCCACTGTGATATACCATATTTGACTTTCAGGAAACATTATTCTGTGCTCTATTGATGTTCTTAATTGTATTGTTGTCATTTTTTCTTATGTCTCTTTACTTTCTTAGGTCTACTGTTTAAAAGATGCACATTGCTGCTACCCACCAAGGAAAGGCTAAAATACATTCACAAGATACTCACAGAAGTAAGATCATACTTCTAAATTAGTTTACAATCTTGATATCCAGTAAAGATATTTTATTATTATCTTATGCTCATTTTACTCTGTATTAGTAGAATTTCATGAATTAGCACTAAAAAATTGATTTATTATAATCTAATACTCTACCAAGTACTTAGAGATTATATAATGTCGAAATGTAGTAATCTTTCACTTGTTATAAAACAATTTTCATATATAACTAAGCACATCATTCAAGTTTATTAGGTTTCTCAGAGTATAAAGTATATTTTATACCACATACAAATCCTAAGGAAGTTTTAAAATAGTGATTTAGATATTGTATTAAAGTGAAATAATTTCTGAATTTTGAAATTTTATTTAAATGTATAGAAACATAGGAAAGTATTTTTAATATATAAAAGACAAACATTTTATGATAATAGGCTTAGAAATGTGTATTAATATGTTTGGGCATATTCTCTTTATAAGACTCAGTTTTATATACAAATCCAAGCATACGTCCAACCCTTGATGGTTCAGTTCTACACTCAGTGGTATCTGCTATTTCTGAAACACTGACTTTTTCTTTTTCTTTTTTTTTTTTTTTGTTGAGACGGAGTCTCACTCTTGTCACCCAGGCTGGAGTGCAGCGGCATGATCTCGGCTCACTGCAACCTCCACCTCCTGGGTTCAAGCTATTCTCCTGCCTCAGCCTCCTGAGTAGCTGGGATTACAGGCACCCACCACCTCACCTGGCTAAGTTTTGTACTTTTAGTAGAGACGAGGTTTTGCCCTGTTGAACAGTCTGGTCTCGAATTCCCGACCTCAGATGATCTGCCCACCTTGGCCTCCCAAAGTGCTGGGATTACAGGCATGAGCCACCTTGCCCGGCCAACTTTTTCATGTCAGCATTTGCATTGAGTTCTGGTCTATATTATTATAGCAGCTTCCCAGATGACCTTTCTGTCATCCAATTAATTACTCCCCAAACCGTTGTGTATGCTGAATTAAGATTATACTTCCTAAAGCATGACATTCATAAATATAACTTTTTTTTTTTGAGACGGAGTCTCACTCTGTCCCCCAGGCTGGAGTGCAGTGACGCGATCTCGGCTCACTGCAAGCTCTGCCTCCCGGGTTCACGCCATTCTCCTGACTCAGCCTCCGAGTAGCTGGGATTACAGGCGTGTGCCACCACACCCGGCTAATTTTTTTTTTTTTTTTTTTTTTTTGGAGATGGAGTCTCGCTCTGCCGCCCAGGCTGGAGTGCAATGGCACGATCTCAGCTCGGTGTAACCTCCGCCTCCCAGATTCAAGCAATTCTCCTGCCTCAGCCTTCCAAGTAGCTAGGATTACAGGCGTGTGCCACCACGCCCAGCAAATTTTTGTATTTTTAGTACAGACGGGGTTTCACCATGTTGGTCAGGCTGATCTTGAACTCCTGACCTCGTGATCCGCCCACCTTGGCCTCCCAAAGTGCTAGGATTACAGGCATGAAACCCCATCTCTACTAAACTGGCAAAAGGTTTTATACAAGAAGTTATAAAACATGGTGAAACCCCGTCTCTACTAAAAGTACAACAATTAGCCAGGCCTGGTGGTGTCTGTAATTCCAGCTACTTGGGAGGCTAAGGCATGAGAATCGCTTGAAATTGGGAGGCGGAGGCTTCAGTGAGCCAAAATCATGCCACTGCACTCCAGCCTGGGTGACAGACAAAGACTCCATCATAAAAAATAAAAAAAAAATATTATTATTATTAAATAAATTGTGAACTCCTTGAGAGTAGAGACTTTTTTTTTTTTTTTGAGATGGAGTCTCACTCTGTCACCCAGGCTGGAGTGCCATGGCGCGGTCTCGACTCACTGCCAGCTCCGCCTCCCGGGTTCATGCCATTCTCCTGCCTCAGCTTCCTGAGTAGCTGGGACTACAGGTGCCCACTACCACACCCAGCTAATTTTTGTGTATTTTTAGTAGAGATGGGGTTTCACCATGTTAGCCAGGATGGTCTCGATCTCCTGACCTCGTGATCCGCCTGCCTCGGCCTCCCAAAGTGCTGGGATTACAGGCGTGAGCCACCGTGCACGGCCGAGACTTTTATACTACTTTTATAATCCCCACCTATGTAACCAATGTTGATCAGAATAGGTGCTGAAAAAATTCTTGCTTATTTCCATCAAATTTGAATGTCAAACCATTGTTCCACCATTGTCAAACTATAGTTTCACTGACAAGGAGGTATTAACATTGTTCTCTTTACAGGTTTCCTGCTTTAAATTCAATGGCTGCGCAGCTCCTATGCAGTGTTTAGGATTAACATGTTATGGCATGTTTTTACAGGTACATTTTTTTAAATCAGAGAAGAAAAGGGATACCTTTGGAACTGATAAAAAATAGAATATCCAGTCTCTCTTTTCATAGGTTAATAAAGTTATAATAATCTTAAGAAGAGCAAAATAAAGATTTGAGAATGTATTAATCTAATAGTGTTTGCTATCTCAGATTTTTGTTTTGAGTTTCTCAGTGGTAAAAAATGTTTGACATTTATTTATCCCCCAAACCATTCTATATACTGAATGAAGGTTACTCCTCCTGAAGAATTGGTGTCCTCAAAGTTTCTACTAGTTGTAAAGATTAGAAATATTATGGGATGATGTGTGTACATGTGTGTATCTGTATTTATCTATACAATGAGTTTAGTCTTGGGCTAGTTATTTAAGGTGTGATATTAGTAATCGGTTGTATTATTTCAAGAACATTTTGACTAATCTTTTATTGTAAACAAAGAAGATAACTAGCGTTTATTCAGCTTACTATGTGCCAAACACTGTTCTAAGCAGTTTACATGTATTGACTAATATATTTTTATGTATTTTTCTTTTTTTTTTTGAGACGGAGTCTTACTCTGTCACCCAGGCTGGAGTGCAATGGCATGATCTTGGCTCACTGCAACCTCCGCCTCCCAGGTTCAAGCGATTCTCCTGCCTCAGCCTCCTGAGTAGCTGGGATTACAGGCGCCCACCACCACACCTGGCTAATTATTTGTTTGTATTTTTAGTAGAGACAGGGTTTCACCATGTTGGTCAGGCTGGTCTCGAACTCCTGACCTCAAGCAGTCCACCCACCTCGGCCTCCCAAAGTGCTGAGATTACAGGCGTGAGCGACCACACCCAACAACATGTATTAACTAATTTAAATTTACAACAACCTTGTGAGGCAGGCACTGCACCTGTAAGAATCTTGCTGTGCTCAGCCTACCAACCACCAACTCCTACTCACCCAGATCCCAGGGGTCTAAGCCCTCCTACTAGTCTTCTTCCAAGACAGATTTTTCTTATTTAATTTTGTTTTTTACTTACTTCTTTCTTTCTTTGGGACATGTAATACCTATGTATGTATTCTTGTACAATTCCAAGGGTACAAAATGTATAAAGTAAAAAGTTAGTCTCTCTCCTTGTCCACTGAGTTTCCTTCACCAGAAATAATCAGTTATCAGTTTCTTGTATGTCCTTCCACAGGGAATAAGATTAGTTTTTATTAATTAATTAATTAATTTTTGAGGCAGAGTCTCGCTCTCTCGCCCAGGCTGGAGTGCAGTGGCACGATCTCGGCTCACTGCAGCCTCCACCTCCCAGGTTCAAGCAATTCTCCTGCCTCAGCCTCCCAAATAGGTGGGATTACAAGTATGTGCTACCACACCCAGCTAATTTTTGTATTTTTAATAGAGACAAGTTTTTGCCATGTTGGTCAGGCTGGTCTCAAATTCCTGACCTCAGGTAATCTGCCCACCTCAGCCTCCCAAAGTGCTGGAATTACAGACGTTAGCCACCACGACTGGCCAGATTGATTTTTTTTTTCTTTTTTGAGACGGAGTCTCGCTCTGTCACCCAGGCTGGAGTGCAGTGGCACGGTTTCAGCTCACTGCACCCTCGGCCTCCAGAGTTCAAGTGATTCTCCTGCCTCAGCCTCCCAAGTAGGTGGGATTACAGGGGCCTGCCACCACACCTAGATATTGTGTGTGTGTGTGTGTGGTTTTTTTTTTAGTAGAGACAGGGTTTCACCATGTTGGCCAGGCTGGTTTCAAACTCCTGACCTCAAGTGATCCACTTGCCTCGGCCTCCCAAAGTGCTGGGATTACAGGCATGAGCTGCTGTGCCCAGCCAATGAAAGTTTTTTGGTTGTTCACATTCAAAAGTCATAAATAGCCAGGCACAGTTGCTCACACCTGTAATTCCAGCACTTTGGGAGGCTGAGGCAGGCCGATCACCTGAGGTCACGAGTTCAAGACCAGTCTGGCCAACATGACAAAACCCCATCTCTACCAAAAAAAAAAAAAAAAAAAAGTCATAAATAAATGCTCAGAATTGTCACATTGAAATTGGATCATTCTCATTTATAAGCAATATCATAAATGACAACTGGGGGGGGTGGTCAAAGGGGTTCTACTCTAGTCTTAAAGCCACAGCATGGTTGTAAGTGAGATATCTAAACTGTGTTCAGGGTTTTAGTTATTTGCCTCACCTTGTCAAAGTTCAGGATTCAGTACCATTTAAACCTTCTCAAACAAACAATAAAAAAGTTCTCTCCATTGCACTCCAGCCTGGGCAACATAGTGAGATTCCATCTCAAAAAAAAAAAAAAAGTTCTCTGGAAAGATACTTCCTTTCCAACCAAAAAGAAACTGGATTTTGGAGCTTTCCAAGTTTTATTTATATAAATTTGTTATTAATTTGACTGTTCCATAATGGGTAAAAATTGCACATCACCTTGACCATGTGCTAAAAACAGTTACACTCATAAGGCAGTAGTGACTTACGTTGTTTTTGTTTTGTTTTGTTTTGTTTTTGAGACGGAGTCTCTCTCTGTTGCCCAGGTTGGAGTGCAGTGGCACAATCTCAGCTCACCGCAACCTCCACTCAGGGATCAAGTGATTCTCCTGTCAGCCTCTCAAGTAGCTGGGACTACAGGTGCATGCCACTGCGCCCAGCTAATTTTTTGTATTTTTAATAGGGGTGGGGTTTCACCATGTTAGCCAGGATGGTCTCAATCTCCTGACCTTGTGATCTGCACGCCTTGGCCTCCCAAAGTACTGAGATTACAGGTGTGAGCCACCATGCCCGGCCTGTTTTGTTTGTTTTTTGTGACAGAGCTTTGCTCTTGTCGCCCAGGCTGGAATGCAGTGGCATGATCTCGTCTCACTGCAATCTCCGCCTCCCAGGTTCAAGCAATTCTGACAGCCTCTCGAGTAGCTGGGATTACAGGTGCCCGCCACCACACCTGGCTAATTTTTGTACTTTTAGTAGAGACAAGGTTTTACTATGTTGTCCAGGCTGGTCTCAAACTCCTGACTGCAGGTGATCCACCCACCTTGGCCTCCCAAAGCGTTGGGATTACAGGCGTGAGCCACCATGCCTGGTGTGACTTACGTTTTGACTTGATAGTCTGAATATCCGCAATGTTTTCTTTATTTTCCTCAGACCTTAACAGCAGGTTGGGATGAACTTGAGTGCCATCGTGTTTATAATTTCTTATGCGAACTGACTAATCTCTGCCGCAAGATGCAAATGGCTGTCTGCAGCAAACCAGGTAAAAAACTGTAATTTACATATAATATACAGAGATTAAAATAGAAAAAATAAACAGAGTTTTAAAAATGTAATTAAAAGTAATTTGGGCCAGGTGTGGTGGCTCATGCCTAAAATCCCAGCACTTTCGGAAGCCAAGGTGGGAGGATCACTTGAGTCCAGAAGTTCAAGAGCAGCCTAGGCAACATAGTGAGACCTTGTCTCTACAAAAAATAAAAAATTATCCGTGCATGGTGGTGTGTGCCTGTGGTCCCAGCTACTCAGGAGGCTGAGGTGAAAGGATCACTTGACCCTGGGAGGTCGAGGCTGCAGTGAGCTGTGATCACACCACTGCACTCAACCTGAGCAACAGAGTGTGACTCTGTCTCAATAAATAAATAAATAGTGGGCCAGGTGCCGTGGCTCACAACTGAAATCCCAACACTTTAGGAAGCCAAGGCAGAAAGATCACTTGAGGCCAGGAGTTCAAGACCAGCCTAGGCAATGTAGCAGACCTTGTCTCTACAAAAAATTAGCCAGCCATGATGGTATGTACCTGTAGTCCCAGCTACTCAGGACGCTGAGGTGGGAGGATAGCTTGAGCCCACTAGATTGAGGCTGTAGTGAGCCAAGATCAAGTAACTGCACTTCAGCCTAGGCAACAGAGACCCCTTTTCAAAAAAATAAAAATAAAATAAATTGTGGCATACATATATAGTAAAAGGACAAAGAAATGTAAGGGAATGATAAATATCGAATAAGACAGTGAGGCAAAAAGCAGCATGAGATTGGAGAAAGAGGGCTTCAACTGTATTGATGATATTTTATTCCTTAAGCCAGCTGGTGGATACAAAGGAGCTCATTATACCATCCTGTAAACCTTTCTATATGCCAGAAATATTTCGTATTTTTAAATTATAGAACCTTATATTGAGCTGTTTCCCTCTGAGAAACTCCTACAATATGCACAAGGACACATGCCTATGAATGGTCATTGCAGGCAGAGGGCAGTGGCTCATGCTTGTAATCTCAGAACTTTAGGAGGCTGAAGTGGGAGGATTACTTGAGCCTAGGAGTTAGAGACCAGCCTGGGTGACATAGCAAGATCCCCATCTCCAAAAAAAAAAAAAAAAAAATTAGGCGGGCATGATCCAGTCACTGCACTCCAGCCTGGGTGACAGAGGAGGCCCTCCATCTCAGAAAAAAAAAAACAAAACAAACAAGACCAGGTGAATGGATAAACAAAATGTGGTATATGCTGCAACATGGATGAACCTTGAAAACATTATGCTAAGTGAGAGAAGCCAGGAACACAAGGACAAATATTACATGATTCTACTTACATGAGATACCTAGAACGGGCAAATTCATAGAGACAGAAAGTAGATTTGAGGTTACCAGGAGCTGAGGGGAGGGGGGCGTGGGGAGTTATTGCTTAATGGTTACAGAGTTTGTGTTTGAGATGATGAAAAACTTTTGGAAATAGACAGTGTGGTGGTTGAACAACAGTGTAAATATAAATGATGCCACTGAATTGCATACTTAAAAATGGTTAGAATGGCAAATTTTTTGTGATCTATATTTTACCACAATATAAGAAAATTAATAATATACTATAAACCGTTGAATTGCACACTTTAAATGGTTGAATTTTATGGTATATAAATTATATTTCAATAAAGCTGTCATAAGAAAACAGTGATAGGCTGGGCAAGGTGGCTCACACCTGTAATCCCAGCTACTCACGAGGCTGAAGTGGATCACTTGAGCCCCTGAAGGTTGAGGCTGCAGTGAGCCATGACTGCTCTACAGTATTCTAGCATGGGCAACGGAGTGAGACACTGTCTCAGAAAAGCAAAGAAATAGTAATATACCATTTCACATTCCATTAGGATGGCTAGAATCAGAAAGTTTGATTTAGATAATAAGTGTTAGTGAGAATGTGACAACAATCCTCATATATTGCTGGCGGGAAAGTAAAATGGTGCAGTCACTTTGCAAAATAGTCTGACAGTTTCTCAAATGATTAAACATAGAGTTATATGATCCATCAATTTCACTTCTAGGTATATAGCCCCAGGAGAAATGAAAACATGACCACACAGAAACTTATGCATGAATGGTTTTGTTGTTGTTTTGTTTTGTTTTATTTTGTTTTGAGACAGGGTCTGGCTCTATCACCCAGGCTGAAGTGCAGAGGTATGATCTTGGCTCACTGCAACCTCCACTTCCTGGGCTCAAGCAATCCTCCAACCTCAGCCTCCCGAGTAGCTGGGACTACAGGCACATACCACTATGCCCAGCTAATTTTTCTGGTATTTTTTATAGAGATGGGGTTTCACCATGTTGTCCAGCCTGGTCTCAAACTCCTAGGCTCAAGTGATCTGCCTGTCTCAGCCTCCCAAAGTGCTGGGATTACAGGCATGAGCCACCATGCCTGGCCTACATGAATGTTAATAGCAGCATTATTCATAGTAGCCAAAAGATGGAAACATCTCAGATGTCCATCAATGGGTCAATAGATAAACAAAATGTAGTAGTACATCCATACCATAGAATATTATTTGGCCATTGAAAAGAATGAAGTGCTATGGGGGTTGGGGGAGGGAGAACATCAGGAAGAATAGCTAATGGATGCTGGGCTTAATATCTAGGTGATGGGGGGATGCGAGCAAGGGAAGGGATAATATTAGGAGAAATACCTAATGTAGATGGTGGGTTGATAGGTGCAGCAAACCACCATGGCACATGTATACCTGTGTAACAAACCTGCACGTTCTGCCCATGTATCCCAGAACTTAAAGTATAATAAAAATAAATAAATAAATATATAGATGATGGGATGATCTGTGCAGCAAACTATCATGGTACATTTACCTGTGTAACCCACACGTCTTGCACATGTAACTGAACTTAAAAGTTGAAGGAAAAAGAAGAATGAAAGAATGAAGTGCTGATATATGCTACAACATGGATGAACCTTGAAAACACTGTATTAGGTGAAATAAGCCAGTCACAAAATGCCACATACTATATGATTTCATTCGTATAAAAATCCAGAATAGGGGCGGGGCGTGGTGGCTTACACCTGTAATCCCAGAACTTTGGGAGGCCGAGGCAGGTGGATCACCTGAGGTCAAGAGTTCGAGACCAGCCTAGCCAGCATGGCAAAACCCCATGTCTACTAAAAATACAAAAAAATTAGCCAGGCATGGTGAGGAGCACCTGTGATCCCAGCTACTCGGGAGGCTGAGACAGGAGCATCGCCTGAACCTGGGATACAGAGGTTACAGTGAGCCAAGATCGCACCACTGCACTCCAGCCTGGGTGACGAGCAAGACTCTGTCTCAAAAAAAGAAGTCTGGAATAGGGAAATCCATGGGGATGGAAAGTAGAGTATTGGTTGCTTAGGGCTGGGGGTGGTAAAGGACAGAGAGATAACAGGATGATAGCAAAAAGAACAGGATGTCTTTTTGAAGTGATGAAAATGTTCTAAAATTGGCTGTGGTGATGGCTGCACATATCTGTGAATATACTAAAAACCATTGAATTGTACACCTTAAATGGGTAAATTGTATGGTATGTGATTTATATCTCAGTAAAGCTTTTGAAAAAGTAGTCCTATGTTAATCTAAATTTTTTTTTTTTTTTTTGGAGACAAATTCTGGCTCTGTCGCTCAGGCTAGAGTGCAGTGGTATGATCTCAGCTCACTGCAAGCTCTGCCTCCCGGGTTCACACCCATTCTTCTGCCTCAGCCTCCCGAGTAGCTGGGACTACAGGCACCTGCCACCACACCCGGCTAATTTTTTTGTGTTTTTAGTAGAGATGGGATTTCACCGTGCTAGCCAGGATGGTCTCGATCTCCTGACCTCATGATCCACCTGCCTCAGCCTCCCAAAGTTCTGGGATTACAAGCATGAGCCACCGTGCCCGGCCGTTAATCTAAAATTTTTATATCCGAGTGCGGTAACTCATGCTTTGTAATCTCAACACTTTGGGAGGCTAAGGTGGGAAGATCACTTGAGGCCAGGAGTTCAAAACCAGC